>NC_140183.1:48476248-48503748 GCF_963971535.1 Notolepis coatsorum | reverse complement strand
TCCTTTCCCTCCCTCCCCTTCTCACCTCCTCTCGCCTTTGCGGCGCTAATGTCAGTGTTTATTTTTGCGCACGTCCCACAATTACGCCGCAGCGCCGATTGCCGACGGTGTGGCCTCGAGTGGCGGCTATGAAAACAGGGCGGGACATGCAGACACAAGCGCATAAACACGCACAAAGAGAACTCATACGAACACAGAATATATTTAGGCACACACAAACAAACACACACGTACCGTGTGTCTAACCGATTTACCTGGCGCTGCTGGATGCCGCCTAACAGACAGTGCAGATCTCTAAACTAGACAACAGAGCTCCAGCTTCCCAGCATTCAGACTGCTCTCCTACCCACCGCGCTTATTGCATCTGACAGCATTGTGCCTGTAGCCTAAAAAAATAAATAAAAAATGGCCAATTACGACTTCCTTGCTCACATACCGGAGGAATGGGCAACGCGGTTTGCGATAGCACCTGCAAGGGCCCGGGGAGTCTTCGCAGCAACTGTATAAATTGATAGATAATCCATTAAGATGGGGGTAAATACGATGACTGTCGTTTTGATGAATGGCGGTCGCAGTGCAGCAAGCTGTGTCCCCCTCTAAATTGGGAATCATCTGGCGTGACGCGCCCGTAACTGGACCGCCATCAAGGACTGTCACCATTGACACATCCAGCAATCGCCACAGAAACGGGCCTCGATTACCTCCACAGGGGGTAATGACATTTCTTGAGTGTAATTAATCACATGTAAAGCGCTCCCCTCCTTCCCTTGACGTGTGAGAATCACGTAAGATGTATACGTGATATAATTTCAGACTGGCAACCTACAGTCGTGGTGATTTTCATTTTATTTTTCAAACCACGGGTCCCCTTTAGGTCCAATTACCTGGTGGTGGGATTGACGACACACACACACACACACACAAACACACACACACACACACACACACGCACACACAAAGCGCAGGCCTCTGTTTCGACGAATATGTTGACCTCATTTTCGCCGCGCTTAAAGAATGGCAAGAGATTAGAACACCTCCACTGTCTGACCAATCACCTTGTGGCGTCTCATCCAAGATGCTCCTCTTGGTTTTAATCAGTGCAAGGATGGTACCCGCCGGCCTGTCTGAGGTAATCAACATCAGGGGCCATACAGCTCCTGCTAATTGAATGGTCTCCTCATTGTCATTCACAGGGGGTTCTCCCACTTGCTCCCTCTCCTCTCTCCCCATCTCCCCAGCTCTCCCAGCCCATCTCTCTCTTTCTCTCGCTCTCTTCTATGCCTCTCATACAAGTCCCTTGGACGCCCTCCATCGCCAGCACTGCCTTTTTCCCACCGACAGTTCTAAGAAAACAGGCCACGTTTGAAGTGCGCGGACGAGCTGCGGGGGGAGTTTTGGGGAGAAAGGGAGAGAGGTGGGAGGAGTCGGGACCCATGTCGTAAACATTCTGTGGAGGCCGAGACCCGATGAGGTTAACTGAGGTGAATGTGTGTATGTGTGCGTTGTTGCAGGTGGCGGTGTGTGCATGTCTGTCTGTGTGTGTGAGAGAGATAAGATAAGATGGATCTTTATTAATCCCCGTGGGGAAAGGAGGGGGGGAGGGGAGGCAGGATCACAGGAATACAATAAGAGTAATAATATAGTATATAGGTAAAAAGAAATAGAGATAAAAGTCTGATCTGCACTGGATCAGGTGAGACATATATATGCAATATGTACAGTATACAGTATATCAATTTGCACATATGTACAGCCCACTTTGGTACAATATACAGTTTCTATCCTAAGTCAATGTACACATATATATAGCTAACCTAAGTGTACTCTGTACAATGTCCTCCATACTGAGTCTTAGTCTATCCTGGTATAAATAAACAGATTAAGCGGATTATCAATAAATATAAATGTGCATATACAGATGAGATGATGACGCAGCTGTAGTAATGGGCAATAATGGATACTAACTACAGACTGAATTTCAGATTGAACTTTTCTTTCTAGAAAGCATGGGTACATCAAGTTAGGACACGTGAGCCATTCCACTTTGGCTTAGTTGGAATGCTAGACTGCTGGTAGACCCATTGTGAATGTTGAATTAATCTCCTGCAATGGGCCCTTGACTCACACTGTGAATCCCCATACACGCCAACCACTACCGTGACGAAGCACATTGCATAGAACAAAGAGCCCACAATATCATATCCAGCGCCTCTAATGAAAGGAATTAGGGTTACATCACGTAACAGGGTAAGAAATAATAACAATGAGTCATATAGAGGCATAAATCGGTCCACAGAAAGCCTCCTTAAGATGGCGTTCACCATATTCATGTGGTGGCATAACACATCCGCTTAACCTGAACAAATCATGTTGCTTACACTTAGATCACTGCATCATCTGCATACGGAAGCACGTGAACCCCCAGCGTGAGGTTCTTCCTCCAGGCTAATATGACAGGGAGACTCTGGGGAGACTCTGGGGAGAGACTTGCGTGCCACTTCAAGAAGCAGAAGCACTGTTCTCTCTAACCACTCCACAAAGCCCAGGCATCAACTCGGCACCTCAGGCAAAACGGGCTGAAGCCTCAGAGCGGTGGCTGCTGCCTATGTGTCCTTTGAGTGATTCAGACACGTAGCAACAGGGGCTGCAATGACAATTGATTTTCGTTCTGTGCACAGCCGTTTTCACCTGAGCATCCAGCAAAACTGTAATCATGTCTACAACCCTCCTACACACACACACACTCCCTCCTTCCTTCTCTCCAAGACCCTCCCTCATGGCAGCTGTTGTTCAGTTTGCCATCTGGAGAGAGGCTGACCACCGCTTATCAGCGCCTGGCTCATTATACAGCTGGCCCAGAGGGAGAGGGGAGGGGGGGAAGTAAATGAAAGAAAGGAAGGATAAAGAGAGAAAGATTTGAGTGATGAATAGATGGAGAGCGGGCAAAAAGGGTCAGAAAAATAGATAGGAGTTTAAAGAGGAAAGAAAAAGCCTAAAAAGTGGAAGCAGGGTTAGACAGTGACATGAGAGAGAAAGAGAGAGAGAGAGAAAGAGAGAGATAATAGTGATGGAGAGATAGAGAGAGTGATAAAGGGAATCAGACAGAGGGGGTGGGGGGGGTAGCTGGAGCTGAACCAGCACGCTTGTCCTTTATGCCTCATAAATTGTCTTTCAGGGCATCATTGTAGGGGCTATTGATCTGAGAAAGACAAACACACCCCCTCAGGCCCTGGAGACAGGTGCTCATCGCCTCCATTGATGATGTCGCCGCTCTCTCTCATTCTTTTCATTCCGTTCCATTCACCTCTCTCGCTGCTCAGACAAGAGTGATCTTTACACATAACCTCCTGTGTCAGACTCTTAGCATCGCGGCTAACCCCTCCAGCAGAGGAGAGATGGGGGTGGGGGCGGGGGGGCTCATGGGATGCCATGTGGGGGCCCTTCTCCCCCTCCCTCTCTCCTCTACCTGTAATGAGATTCCTTGTTGCAGCGAGTCAGTGTGTCAGTCAGCTTGCCCTGGTGAGTCGGTGTGTGTCAGTCAGACGGCCAGCTCGAATGAGGCAGCGTGTCAGCTGGGTTAAATGGTACACAGTCCACTGTATATCTCCCCATCAGCTGTCACAAAGCGCCCGACGTTGACGCAGATTAAATCAAAGCCTCCACCACCCCTCCGTTCCTGTTTGCGCCTAAATACCAAGGCTGTGTGTATGAATCAGAAGGCCTCTCTCTCCCGTCCCGGCAACAGACCCCACTAGCCCTCCGCCCACCCTGCATGATGGAGCCATGATTTCCCCCGAGGCGGGAGGTTCTGCTCTGTTTTGTTCCTCCTCCTCGTTGCTCAACCCGTATTTACATGGAGCTCTGGAGGAGCGCTGTGCATATAGCACATCGAGACCCACTTTTTCCTCCGGCAGGATTTCGCGGTGAGTTCAGCGAGTAGGCCTGGCGAGAAGCGACGTGTCTCGTATGCTCAGTCGGTTATGTGCCAGACCACCCCCCTCTCCTCGAGCCTCTCTCTCCATCCTCCAACTTGGCTCTCAAACGGGCCCTTCAGTGCCACGATTTCCTACCGGGCACAGCAGCTGTGGGGGATCCTGTGGTCCCACCACCAGGGGGCCGCTGCTCCTCGCCAAGGAGGTCAGCAGGTGTGGCTGCCTGCGCCTCCCCTCGAGACCCCACGAGCGTCGGTTCTTTCATTTTCATTTCCACTTCTCACCCGAGTCTTAATTATGATGTTTAACCGGTTATTATAATAATACTTCTCACCGGCTGTTGCCTCAGAGTCTTAAAGACAGGACTTTAAAGAGCGGATCGTTAAAAGGCACCTAGAGGAGTGTGACCCTGGAGGATCCACATCATCCGTTTTGTAGGAGACGGCGGATCAGCTAGATGCCGGTTGTTTGTCACTGCTGCCGCAGCTTTCTGCCGCTTCTGAGCCGAGGAGTAAACCCGTTCGGTGAGGGACAAGCATGGAATTGTGATTAAATCAGCAGATTTATTTCTCTGTGTTGGTCCCCGCTGCCTCTTTGTTCCAGTTTGCTTCCTTTCCAAAGTGTTTCTGATGGGACACACACACACACACACACACACACACACATGCACACACGCACACACGCACACACACGCACGCACACACACACACATGCACGCACACACACACATGTACACACACACAACAAGAGCAACTGCAGTATCTTTCTTCTTCTTCCCTCTAAAGAGATTATAAGTGCTTCTGAAATGACTGGAAGCACATGGAATTGTCTCCAGCCCCTCCCCCCCTCCATATCAGCCAACAACCATGAGCTAGGAGGAGGCTTCCTGGGAGACAGAATGACTTCAGACGTCTTGCCACACACAGTACTGCGAGGGGACAAAGGAGCAGCCTTGTTTAAAGTCTGTTCCCAAGCCAGCACATCCATCCGGACAGCCTTACAGCTTGTTAGCGTGTATCCAGCGGGCTAGTCGGCGGGGCCCGGCGCGGCGAGAGCCGAACTGGCTGGCAAGGGCTAAAGGTCAGACTGTGTTGGACGGGCCTGGTCCGCCAGCCATCCACTGGGGTGATTTACAGTGATCCCTTTAATTAGGCCATTCAAGCGTGTTAGCAGTCCTGCCACGCAGATCAACGTTGACTTATTACGCATGCACTAGACGAGCGACATTGATCTACTGCAGGCCTGGATTTACGAGAGGCGCGCGGGGAGGCAGCAGGCGGCAGAGGAGCCCACGCTGCAGCTCTGCGCCTCCCTCCCCTAACCGCTCTTGTTCCCTTTTGTTCCTGTCCCAGTTGAACATGGCAGAGGACAGGCTGGTTGCCGCACTGCCAGGGGTTAGCATTAGCGCAGGGCTAAACCTCATCCATCACAAGCCGGTGTTAACGTTAAGAGCCCCCTGCCTTCCCTGCTACCTGCTTCCCGGCTGATCACCCCTCTGAGCCCACAGCGCGCGTCCTCCTAACTCGCTCCTCAGTGAATTGCCGCTCCGATTTGAAGTGACTGGTGCAATTCCACACGTGATAAAAAAATATCCCGGTTCCGTATCGGTGAGCGGGATCTACTGCTCAAATCTTTGAAAGTCAATTTTATCGTTTGCTCCCAGTTCCCTCCGTCCCATGGTGCTCATTTCTGCTTGGTGGATGTTCTAATGAATTTTTGGCTGATGCAGGAGGCTAGATGCCAGGTGGTGAATTGCTTTGTGGAAGAAAAAGAAAAAAGACTGAGATAAGTTTGTCCTCAGTAGAAAGCCATCCAGCTGTATCAATGGAAAGAGACTAATGGAATTTCAATGAATTTGCTTTCTACTTTGCAGTCTGGCTTATTCTGGTGGTGTAATAATGACATACGTATATGGTTATGGGCAGGGGTGTAAAGTACTTGAGTAATTGTACTTTGTTACAATACTTAAGTACTGTTTTGGGGGATTTGTACTTTACTCGAGTATTATTAGGTTTGTATACTTTGTACTTTTACTCCATTACATTTCAGAGAAAAAAAACATACTTTTTACTCCTTACATTTGTCAAGTTAGACCGCGCTCTCAAGATTCGACACTGGGTGCTGAAATCCCATTAAGTATTATATAAAATACTTATACTAGGAGTAGCTTCACTACGCCTTACATTTAAAATGCAGACCTACAAAGTACAAATCTCACAGGTCCAACCATTTTAATTAGTATATTTTAATTGTTTATCTGGCCGAACTAACGTTAACGTTATTAATCCTGCGACCGCAGGTAAACAGCCAATCAAATCCCCATCAATGGAAAATGAACCCGCCCATACCCATGCTGATTGGCAACAATAGAAAGCAGGGATATTTGATTAAACACCTGCTATCAGAAGAATAGACAGTCAGATCCGCATTATGCTGTGGTTAATATTGTGATATTATTCAGGGTACTCCAGTATTCTGTCTTTAATATTGTGATATTATTCAGGGTACTCCAATATTCTGTCTTTAATATTGTGATATTATTCAGGGTACTCCAGTATTCTGCCTTTAATATTGTGATATTATTCAGGATAATCCAGTATGCTGTGGTTAATATTGTGATATTATTCAGGATACACCATTCTGTTTTTAATATTGTGATATTATTCATGCTGTGATGTGAATGCCGTCCATGTTAGTATACCTTCAATGGAGAAGTGCATTAAATAATTTTAATGCAAAAAAAGTGTCCTCTGTTCTTTCATTTCAGCATTGTCTATCGCAGAACACATTCCATTGTGGGCAGAGTGTATGCTTGGTTTCATTCCAGCCTTGCCTAAACACCAGCTGATGATTTCACTAATTGGCTCACCTCTTCAACTAACTCACCTGGTGCAATGTATAGTTAAAATGAAAACTTGGCCCACGATGGAATGAGTTTGAGACCCCTGGTCTATCCCTTAAAAAAATTTACTTTTATTTTTTAGTACTTAAGTACATTTAAAAGTAGGACTTTTTGACTTTTACTCAAGTGTGTTTTTAGCCAGATACTTTGACTTTTACTTGAGTCAGATTTTGAGACGGTACCCATACTTTCACTTAAGTATAATTTCTGGGTACTTTTTACACCCCTGGTTATGGGTACTTAAAGGATAATTCCTGATATAGCTTGTTTCCTCAGATGATTCTGATGGCTGAATGTATAAAATAAGAACCTAGCTGAAGTAGAATGCATGGTGAGAGTCTAGGTTAATCACCACACAATCATCAGCAACGTTTGGTCACAGACAACGAAATTAATGGGAGTTTCAAATGGGTTTCCCAATTACATCAGATACCAGCCTGTGCATGCATCACCCTGGCAAAAAGAGAACTCAATCCCAATCAGAACTGTGGGGCAGATTTCAAAATCCTCACATTTGTTAACCAATGACGCCTCTAGAGAGCAGGGGTCACCAACCTTTTTTAAACTGAGAGCTACTTCATGGGTACTGAGTCATACAAAGGGCTACCAGTTTGATACACTCCTCCGAAAAAAAAAAAAAAAAAATGTTATCCACTTTTTCCCATCCTAATTTTGCTGTTTCCAATTCTCCCCTCCCCTGTCATGAACGTTGCTCTCATATGCCCCCCACAGGTCGGTCGTAGGGAGGATAGAAGCCTTGCATCACGTGTCCCCTCTGGTGATTTCTCACTATAATTATCAACAATGACTGAACAAGGTGGGAAACAGATAATATCAATATTCAACACTTTATACACCCAGGCTTGCCGCGGGCACCATGTTGGTGATCCCTGCTCTAGACTAGAGGACTGGTCATCTGGAGCAGTGGTGGAGTGGTGTAGTCGAGCAAAATGGCAAAAAATAAAATAAGAAAATAGTCCTATGGCGAGACTACGATTGTCGAAATCGCTTCGAAATGAATCTCAATCCATATGTTATCCCCTCCCCAGTCACAGCCCCCTACCCCCCTCACTGGGAGAGAGCACCAGTGCACACAGCAACATTCAGCAGCAGTAGCCTGCTTAGCAAACAAGTAGTCAGCAGCAGCAGTTAATGGTGTGATGATAGCAGGTGATTGACTAAATTATTTGTTACAGACGTTGCAAAAACCTATTGAAGTTCTACCTACGGCTAATGTAACTGTGGATCTGTGGTGTGCTGGCTATTGTTAGCTTGTTAGTGTTTCGCAAGTCAGTCATTTATATTGTTATGTTGATTCTGAACAGTTTGGGCATCCTGCTATAGCCTATGGCTATACTATCAGCAAACGTACTTGCAGTTGCATTCAATTATTTGATTAATTTAAACTGGTTGGTTCTTAAAACTAAACATTATGGCTAAAAGATAATCGGCATCTGATTTGACCTGTGGTATACTGTACAGGCAGGCTATACTGCAGAACACCATCACAGGAAGGACAAAGAAAGGAAAGGAAATGAGAGAGGCAGCCAGAGGGAGTGTTAGTTTATCAAGCTGGATCCAGCCTGCCCTCCCTGAGAAACCATGCAGACTATAATAAAAGTATGGTCGTTTGATGGTAATTTCAGTTTTACCATGGTACCATTCATTGTATTAATAATTGACCACAGTACAGGTAAAAGTTATGTATCACCATGGTACAACTTTCACACTTAAATAATACCATGGTATAATCATATAATTTAAACCATGATACCAATGATAATATCATGGTATTTCCATAATTCTTTGGTCACTACCATCGTGGAAAAACAATGATACAGTATCTTACCTTTCTGTAAGGTATTCCACATTATACAATAGTATAGTATAGTATAGTGAACATTTAATATAATTACATTTAAATATAGTGAACAATCTGACCTTATTGTATACCATATATATGTTCTCACATATATTCTGAGGTAAACTGACTTGCAGATGGAGAGCAAGCTATTTATAGCATTGTTAACCCTTTCACTACCACACTACAGACGGTTAACCCCTTCACTACCACACTACAGATGGTTAACCCCTTAACTACCACACTACAGATGGTTAACCCCTTCACTACCACACTACAGAGGGTTAACCCCTTCCCTACCACACTACAGAAGGTTAACCCCTTCACTACCACACTACAGACGGTTAACCCCTTCACTACCACACTACAGACGGTTAACACTTTCACTATCACACTACAGACGGTTAACCCCTTCACTACCACACTACAGACGGTTAACCGTATGTAGTGTGGTAGTGAAAGGGTTAACCTTCTGTATTGTGGTTGTGAAATGGTTAACCCTTTGTCGTGTGGCAGTGAAAGGGTTAACCCTCTGTATTGTCACAGTGAAAGGGTTAACCTTCTGTATTGTCACAGTTAAAGGGTTAACCGTTTGGTAGTGTGGCAGTGAAAGGGTTAATACGTAAATGGACTGCATTTATATATCGCTTTTATCCAAAGCACTTTACAATGTATGCCTCACATTCACGCATTCACTCACACATTCACAAACTGACGGTGGAGGCGATGCAAGGAGCCAACCTGTTCACTGGGAGCAGTGAGGGGTTAAGTGTCTTGCTCAAGGACAATTCGACACACGGGTGGGAGGAGCCTGAATTAAACCCTCAACATTCCCATTATGAGACAACCACTGAGCCACTGTCCTTTACTCAACCTTTGTTTTTAATTTATACATTTATTTATACATGTGCTCCTGTATTTGAGTCACAATCTACTAAAATGGGCTATATATCATATTCACAAATTATCCACTATATCCACTAATACTTGTTTGGGGAAACAGTCACCGCGTGAGAACCTCTGTAGGTACGCGCAGGGCCGCCTGGGAGAAATGCGAGGCCCTGTGCGAGATTTAAACGCGATTAAAAAATTCATACAGTCAACATATTCTTAAATAATAGCGCTGCCCGAGGCTGGGCATGATACAGTCAACATATAGCAAGAGAGAGAGCGAGAGAGAGCTCCCGTTCTACAGTCAATATACAGTGTTATCGCTGCACAGACCCGGCAATGCCCCTGACCCTCCACCAGAGCAAGGCCAGAGAGAGAGAGATAGAGAGAGAGCATGTCTGTTTGTGTGTGTGTGTTAGAGAGAGAGCATGTATATGTGTGTTAGAAAGAGAGAGAAATATAGAGAGAGAGAGCATGTCATTTTGTGTGTTAGAGAGAGATATAGAGCATGTCTGTGTGTTAGAAAGAGAGAGAGAGAGAGCATGTGTGTTTGTGTGTTAGAGAGAGAGCATGTCTGTGTGTGTTAGAGAGAGAGCATGTATGAGAGAGATAAGCAAAGATGAGCCCCTAAAGGATATTCAACTTTTAATGGAAGAACAAAACAGAAGGAAAAGATAACTTCACAAAGGCAACATGAATATACATAGATCCAAAAGGACAAAGATCAACACTTAAATCCAAAGAGAAGAGGGTCTATACCAGAGAAAACAAAGTAGCAAGGAGCCAATGGCCGACATCAGCTAAATAGGCTAACTGCAAATAGAGTAGCCAGGTACTGACACCAGGCCACACACAGCTTTGGCCAACGCTACCCAAGCTACACAAACTACCAAGACAATTCACACACAGCACATGTCGTATCTCCAAATGTTGTGAAGTAACATATGTTTTGCCTGGAAAAAAACATCGTTATTAACAAAACATTCGGGAGGGGAAGGAAGGAAGAGTGGGGTAATGTCCAATGGACATCTTACCTGCACCAAGGAACGCAGGGCGAAAGGCCGCAACACAGGTCTCCACGTTGACGAAAGGCCTCTCGCTGGCGGGACAAAAAGAAGCTATGGCCGGAGCCTTGTCATGGTGCAGGCCCGACTACATCTTCTGTCAAAGATGATGTCGTAGTCAGAGTGCCAGGGCCTGCTATTCTCACGGCTAATGTCAATGGTCGTAGCACAAGCTAACAGCTAACTCTAAGCTAACTGATAGCATCAAGCTAACGTTCCCAGCCGAGCGAAAACGAGCAGCTAACGTCGTAGCTAAACAGCTAACTGGCTAACAGTTAGCTCAACCCGGCTATCGCTAACCACTAGCTAACGCAGAAGCAAGCTATGCGGCTACCACTGAAAAACTGTACAACGTGAGAAAAGCAATACAGGCCAACACTTCAGACAGCCGCTGTGTTTTCCTCTTCTCATCCGAAGAGGGAAGGGAAAAAGAAGGCAATACACGTCCCACTACAGAGTGGTGTTTACCATAGCGGTGCCGGCAACAAGTCCCTCGCGGACTATAGCCGACTTGAGCATGGAGATATTCTCATAATGAAACACCAAGCTCACCTCCCTCGCACCAGGTGCTGACACCAGGCCACACACCCTTAGCTACTACAACAGCTAGCCGGCCCGTTTGGCTCCCGAGAGAGAGAGAGAGATATATCCACGGCGGGAATAGAATAGAGTGCATTAAAAACTCACCAAACGTCCAAGAGGATGGAGACAACCGCGTGGAGTTGACGAAGTTCATCTGCCGAATGACCGTCCTCTTCATCTTGGCATAACAATGCTGCACGCGCTCTCTCTAGGTTAGCTAACGCTGGTTAGCCTTTAGCTAAGCTAGCTACTAGCCGACATCATCATGGCTATCCCGACTGAACCACACGTTAGCACTCAATATTATAACGTAGCTAAAGCTAACTAGCTGTCCCTGCCTTTAGCCGGGATGGCTAGCCTGACTGAACTGTCTAACATGCAACAACTTTCATCTTCAGTCCATCTGCCGAATGACCGTCCTCTTCGTTTTGGCTGGCATAACTAAGCATAACCTCCAAAGCTGCACGCGCGAAATAGTCAAACGCAGCTGACGCACGCCGGCATACACATGATGTAACCCCTCCCTTCTTGAAACCAATCTGCAGAGCCCCAGAGCTCCAATAGAGAATAGTGCAGAGCCGCAGAGCCAGGAACATTCTACAAACGTGTCTAATGTGAAATATATAAGCATATAAGCAAAACTAGATTTTAGGTCTGTGATGAAAAAGGGCCTCGCGGGAAGGGGGGCCAAAAAAAAAAAAAAAATAATAATAATAATAAAAAAAAGTATAAATAAAAATATAAATATATTTTTTTTTATTTTTTTTTGTGCGAGGCCCCCCTTCCCGCGAGGCCCTGTGCGACCGCACTGAGGCGGCCCTGGGTACGCGTGTTGTGTCTGAAGTCAGAGTTGTAGAGGGTAAACAGGAAGGGTCACAGCTTCCTTGCGGGGACCAGGTCATCAGCACATCTGACTGGCTGCCCTGCAGTTAGACGTACTGTGGTCTGGTGAGGTAGTCAGTGATCCGGGCCACCAAGCTGTGGTCCAGACACATCGCCATGAGTTTCTCCACTAGCCACAGAAGCTGGATAGTGTTAAAGGCACTGGAGAAATCAAATAACAAGATTCTCACTGTGCTGTGCGACCTCTCCAGGGCCCTCATTTATCAACAATGCGTAGAAAGGGTTGGGTTGTTGGGTCATTAGCCATGGCTTCAGTATGGCTTTGAAATGAAGTAACTAGTAAAGTAACTGAGTTACTATTTTTCAGTAACTATAGCACAACACTGGTAATAACATTACAATTGAATTAAATAAAATTAGCCATCTAATTTAGCCAATAAGCCATCTGCCTGGAGACAAAGGCCCACAGAACTGTTCTGCACAATGAATAAGTTGTGTGTTCCTCTCGGCCACCGGCAACAACATTTATCAGCCAAATGTGCATTAACAGATTATCTGTACATTGTAGGGCTGACCTTCGAAGCTTTTTTTGGCAATCGAAGCTTCGGGGCCGAGCTTCGATTTTAATTCAAAGCTTCAAAAAAAATAATAATAATTAATAATAATAATATATATATATTTCTTTTTTTATAATTTCTTTTTCTTATGTTGTGGGACTTGTACAGCACTTTGGTAAACTTTGTTGTTTTTAAATGTGCTCTATAAATAAAGTGGATTGGATTAATTAATTAAGTAGCCCCTTTCGTGACTGTGACGCAGCCAACAAGGTTTCACTCAGCTGCGCTGCCTGGGTGCAGTGGGGCTGCTCTCACAGCCAACGACATGACATTACATAATTATGTTGCAATCTTCGTCTATCAAGCAAACAATTATATTATATTTAATTTATAATTTATAATTATATCAGACAATGCACCTACAAAAGCAGATGATTACAATTAAATTAGCCAACTTGGTAACACATTAGTCATAGCAGCATAGGCATAGTGTTTTGTGTGGCGTCGCCGTCGTGTACAACGATACGTTTTTTAGGTGATTTGACAAAGTTGTTGTAGAGTTGTGATATGCCATTTTCTTCTGGCATATCTGGCACTCTGCTTTTTGGGCATTGTCTTTGCATATTTTAAAGTGTAACCACACGTCTGATGACTTCTTCGTCGACATGTCTGCTGCACATGTCCTTGTTGTTTTCAACACAGATAATCTCCACGTGCTTGTTGTAGAGAGGTGGAGTCGAGGCGCCGCTTACTTTCATTTCATTGGAATGGAGGCGCAAGATTTTGGAGACAAAAAAAAAATTATATATTTCGATTTTTTTTTATGTTCGAAGCTTGTGCCATCGAACGAAGCTTCGAAGCTTCGAAGTATTTAAGACAGCCCTAGTACATTGACCGAGTGGAATCCCTTTCTATTCACATAACTGAATTTGTTGATTGATGGAGCTTTGACAGCTACATGGGTTCAGTCTATTGCGCCGATGATGTTGGGAAACCCGGCAATGGACGGAAAATGCTCTATTGACCTTGACCTGCTGCTAATATTGATATTGGTATTGTATGTCGTTGGGGGTTGGGGAAATTATGACCTCCAACACACAGGGCCGTCACAAGGGGCGTGCGAGTGTGCGGTCGCACTGGGCCTCGCCCCCTAGGGGGCATAGCTGTCAACATTGGCAGGAGACAAAACGTGTACATTTAGCCCCGCCCCTTCCCCCGGCCCCGCCCCCTCGCCCCCTCCCACCCGGCCCCGCCCTCTCCCAATGGAGCTGCCTCGTCGCTGCCATCTGCTGGTCAAAACCTGTATGTACACAGCCATTCGTTGTAGGGTAAACTTTTCCTACTTTAAGTGTAAATGCTATGTAAATGATGGTTTTGTTGAACATTTGTATTTCACAGGAGTGAAACTGTATTCAAAGAAAGCTATTAAAATAGTCTTTGAATCTAAATATACTTTCTTTGTGTTGATTTTACATTAATTCCATGATTTTACTCAAGTAAATATCTGTTACAAGCTTCGGTTTTCTGTAGAAAAATGCTGTTTTTAATCTAGATTAATCTAGATTGATTACAGAAAATTGTGAGATTGATTAGTTAATTCTTTTTTATCTATTGGCGGCGCTGGTGTATATATTATATATGTGTATGTGTATATATGTAATGTGTGTATATATGTCAGATAATCAGCCCCTTGCGTCCTTAGTGTATAGCATATGACATGGTGTATGTTTGTTCATTTATTTCTTTTTTCTTTGTGTTTGTGATTTGTCTTGATGTGTGTTTGTGAAACTATAAAAGCTGAAAATAAAATATTATAAAGTGTAAATGCTATAAAAATACAGTAAATTACATTTTATCAAATTATTAACCATTAAATAAAGGTTGTAATCTGTAAATGTATTTGATTTGACTGTAAATGTTATGAATTGAAAATGGGGGAAGTCCTTCTCTGGTCTGCATCCCCATAACAATTGTGTATTGCGCAATACTGTATTGTACCCATTCTGAAATCTGTTAAATTTAGCAATCAATCAATGTATTACCATAGTGTCTTTATACCTTCATCACTGTAGGCTACATATTAATACTACAACTCGTTAAAGCTATAAAAAATACCTATGGTCATTAATTTAGCAGTGGGAATATCATTTTTGGAACAGTGTGTGTGTCTACAGAGAAAAGTGAGATAGAAAAAAAGCCAATGCGATTTTGTGTTTTTCCTCAATATCTCTGCAATGCCTGCGAGTTACCAGTAACTGTATTTGTCATACCATGACAATTCACGACAACTTTAAAAACGGATCAATTTATATTTATAAATCGCATTCAGGAAATTGGGCGTCAGAGTGAAGGCATGCTCTCCGTGGAGGAATGGGAGGAGGGGACGCGTGAACCTTAGGGGACGACAGGGGAGGCGCAGAGCAAACGGCTGTTCACCAACATTACACATTACTGCATCACATACAGTAACTTTGTATTGTTTTATCCACAGAAGATTTGCAAACCTTTTGTTCCAGAGACAAAAGCCACAGAGTGGGCAATCAAGAGACACTGGCTAAGTTGATTTGACACCCTCGGTGCATCAGTCTCTCCCCTGAGCTTTATCCGGTCGCTGTTCTTATTCTTCTTCGGGTCGCAACGGTCTGACTTCCTGTGATAACGTTCTAATCTACACTGCTGCCACCTGTCGTCACGGAGGGGAATTGCAGCCATTTTGTAAAAATTTATAAGTACAAAATACGTGCCAATTCCGTGAACCGTGAACAGGGCGTGAAGAAGGTTGAAAAAACAGGAGAATCCCGGGAAAAACGGTAGGGTTGACAGCTATGCTAGGGGGCCTCGCGAGAAGATTTTTTTTTTAAATTTTTAAGCTTTTTATAAAAATGTATATAAATAGAATGTTAACAATCACTTTCCATCACAGACCTAAAATCTAGTTTTGCTTACATGCTTATATATTTCACATTAGACACGTGAATGTGTCTGACTTGTTCCGGGCTCTGCGGCTCTGCAGATATATGCTATTGGTTTCAATGGACCGTTTACTTTTGTGCCCGGCTAAGCATCGTGGGAGGACTAACACTAGGCGGAGCTGGTTGGCGTCGGTCTGGTAGTCGGTAGGGAGATGTGAAGATACCGGTATCCACGAGGGGGTACAGGTACGGGGTCTCTTCGGCGCTATCCACGGCAGCGAGTGGACGTCTTGGCCAAGAGGCTAAGAGCATCCTACTTTTGAAAACGTGAAATACCAAATGTGCATCGGAGCAGAAGAAATAACGCTGCGTGCCATAAGCTTATCAATACCAAGTATAGTGATTAGGTTATGCCAAGACGAAGAGGACGTTCGGCGGATGGACTGTGAACTTAAGATGAATGTTAAAGTGTTGCGTGTTAGAACGTTCAGTCGGGGAGTCAGGCTAGCCATGTCGGATAGTAGCTTAGCTAAAGGCAGGGACAGTTAACAAGAAATTAACTTTACTAGCATTAGCTAACCTAGCTAGCTAGTTAGATAACCTAGCTAGCTAGCGTTCGCTACGTTTTTGAGTGCTAACGTGTGGCAGATAAACTAGGAACAGACTCCCAAGTTCATCCCAACGGGGGGACAATATCATGGGACTGGTGAACTTTTTCATCTCCACGGTAGGAAAATGTGTCGACGTCGTCTCCTTCCTCTTGGACCTCAACTTTGCCATTGTCCACACGCTGATCCGGTGTGTCCTGGCGGTCATCGCCTTTGTGAACAACCTCGCCGGTTTCCAGCGGCAGGAGGATTCAGACACAAGAGATTCTACTGGACATCCACAACATTGCTACCTACCGACGACTACCTGCTGACCGCCAGACCAGCCCCCTTCTAAGTATCACAGCCGGTGGACTGACACACAGGAGAGCTACTAGTTCTTGGGAGGAGTGATACAGCAAAGATTGGACTAAAACGAAGATACGACGGAATGGCTTAAACCTTCTCACGTGGCAGTTTCGGCAGATATATCCTTCTCAGCACAACCATGCACCGGGGAAAAGGGTCGCTTGTTTTCCTTTAACTTATATCCCTTTCAGCAATTCAGTAGCTAATGCAACTCATCCCAGTCGGTGTTTAGCTCAGCCAGGGGGGATGGAGACTGCCAGCTAGCTAGCTGACGTTACTTTCTCTGTCAGACTTGGGTGTGTTCCGCACAGCTGCAACTTAAGGAGTAACACTTTCCTCCCTCGTAAAGAAGTATCTTCAATGGTGAGTGAAAAACAAATCAAATTTTTTATATTACGTTGACTGTATGCCCAGCCTCGGGCAGCGCTATTATTTAAGAATACGTTGACTGACTGTATGCCCAGCCTCTGGCAGCACTATTATTTAAGAATATGTTGACTGTATGCCCAGCCTCGGGCAGCACTATTATTTAAGAATACGTTGACTGTATGCCCAGCCTCGGGCAGCGCTATTATTTAAGAATACGTTGACTGTATGCCCAGCCTCGGGCTACCAGCTGACAGGCAGAGCTGCGTTCGTAATGGCTGTTCTAGACAGGTGTGTGTGTGTGTTTGCGCATGTGTGTCGGAAATGTGTGCGTTTGACAATGGACACATACAGGGAGCGAAATTAACTTTTTGACTCACCGGCCAGTGGCGGGTAGATGGGAAGAGTCTACCCGCCAAGCATATTTCTTACCTGCCAAAATTTTTTTGATTAAAAAAATATATATATATATTTTATAAAAAAAAATTTTTTTAAAATAAAATATATATTATATAATCATACTTGTAGTTGTATTATCTGCGAGACATCGCCACCACGCAATAAGTCAAAATGCTTGCTATCTGCAAACAGCTCCACTGTCTGTCTGTGTGTATACTTGAGTAGCCCCCAACTCCAGCAAGGATTCTCCGGCCCTGCAGCTAGACCCTATATTCAGCTAGACCGTACATTCAGCATGCAAGGATTCTCCGGCGATGCAGCTGGACCTATTTATAATGTTACCGTTCTTTTGTCAAATCACATTCAACATGCCCTCAGCTAGAATACGCATTCAATCAATGTTATAAGACATTGATATCAGGAGCTATCTGTAGCTACTGCTAGCCCGGTAGATAACGTTAAGACAATTTAGTTTACTGGGACAGATGGATCAACGTGAGCTAGCTAAGCTAGCTAACGAGGGACCGGAGGTATTATGCACTCGAGTAGACTATTGCTGGAGCATTTGTTGATATCAGCAGCTATCAGTAGCTAGCCAGCTAGATACCGTTAGACAATGCCTCGTCATGTATTAAACTAAAAGTGAATAGTTGACTGGGTCATTGTTTAAACAGTAACGTTAGCTCTTGGAGGTCCGATATAGACTAGAGCAGATGGAAGTAAACAAGCCAAATGATAGCTTCCGATTGGTCATTTACTTTTTTTTCTCATGAAACCAGTTACGTCACTCTACTGTGATTGGACCGTTGACTTGAGTGCGATGTGGGACTTGTAGTTTTTTTACGATCTCGCGGCGGAGAAAAAAAAGACGAACGGCTATAATCTGTACTCGCACAAGAGTATCGTTATGAAGTTATGAACTACACCCTGGCGGGCGGCGGGCTTTAGTTTCGGTCCCTGGACACATAGCAATAATATAAATTAGATTTAGCTCTACAAACAACCTCACGCACAGTTAAACCTTGTTATGAGAAGCTGGCCTTCTAGAGTGAGATTAGACGGATCCCAGTGGCCGCGAAAGTGGCAAAAATAAGTATTAAGGCATTAATTAATTAATATATTCCCACAATATATATATATTTTTTTTTATATATATATAATATATTTTTTTTAACCTTTATTTAGCCAGGGCCTCGCATTTAAATCTCGCACAGGACCTCGCATTTCTCCCAGACGGCACTGCCAACACAATATCACACTGGAACGTGCCGTACAAACTATGTATTCCATGTTGCACTACAAGTAATGTCTGTCAAATGAGCCACACCATTGTCTCCAGAGCTATAATACAGAACACACACACAGCTTTGCAAACATAGTGAAAATCCCAGGGTGGAGAGGACTTGAATGTGCACGGGGATGGCATTTGTGTGTTTTGTTTCACACTCCAATTTGGGTCCCAAATTGCGGTACAAATCAAGGAGAATGTGTCTCGGGTAACGGACTCTACTGATGAGCCACTCCCTCTCTCTGAAAACACGGTCCCTGCGGAGCGCACCTTGTGACAAGTCTTCCAATAACGCAAGATACGTCATGCTGCATTCATTCGGAAGTCCCTATTCCAAATATTATTTAAAGGGTTTGACAACAATTACACTCTTGTCGCTATTTCACAATTAATTATAATTAATTACGAGTCATAAAGTGGGTGTTGAAACTAATGCATGAAAGCTTATTGCGTCTGTTGCAGTTTTCCTATTCTACCGCTTGGTGCCATGCACGCACAGTCGGAGCTGTGCGTAGATGTACGCACAATCTCAAGCACACGTTCATATTGATAAATCCCACACTTTGCTTAGAAATGATCGTACGCCCGGTTTATGCAAATGTTTGTGCATACGCAGCATTAATAAATAAACCCAGGTGCGTATAGGCTCTGTGGAGCATGTAGATCAGTGGTCACCAACCTTTTTAAGCCCAAGATCACTTTATTTTTTTTGGTGAAGGCAAGATCTACCTATTGAAGCGTTGAGAGAAAAAGACAGCCAAGATTGTACTTTAAACTAAATAACTTGTATTTGCCTGTATTCTAATTACATGCAATGCTTTGGTCCAACATTAAAATGTCAAAGTAGAACTGTAATATGTACTTTCTCAGTCAGGGCTAAGTGCAGTCATCGTATGCAGCATCACTTTTCACATCAAAACAAAAGTAGAACTGTAATGTGGACTCTCATATTATTAACATTGACAAACATATTTACAATTAGCATTTTATAAAGTAGAACTGTAATGTGTACTTTCTCAGTCAGTCCTAAGTGCAGTCATCTTATGCAGCATCACTTTTCACATCAAAACAAAAGTAGAACTGTAATGTGGACTCTCATATTATTAACATTATAAAATGCTAATTGTAAATATGTTTGTCAAAGTAGAACTGTAATATGTACTTTCTCAGTCAGTGGTAAGTGCAGTCATCGTATGCAGCATCACTTTTCACATCAAAACAAAAGTAGAACTGTAATGTGGACTCTCTTTTTTAACTTTTTATTTTTTTAGGGAAAGATCGACAGGGAACGTCTCAAAGATCGACCAGTCGATCACGATCGATGGGTTGGTGACCACCAGTGATGCCGGTAACGCGTTACTAAGTAACGCGTTATTGTAATCTGATTACTTTCCCCCGAAAATAGTAATCTAACGCGTTAATCTTTAAAAGCCAGTAATCTGATTGCAGTTACTTGTCCAAGTGGCTGTGCATTACTATTTCGTTACTATCTCATCATAAATTCATAATGCAGGCGGAATGCAGTATTTTATTTCGTTTTCGACAGTCAAAAATACATTTTTGAGCTGTTTTTCTTATTTGGGAGTGACGTGGTGTGGCAGTGAAAGGGTTACACAAGAATGTGTCCTCGCGGCGTGACTGGACTCTCTGTCTGTGAGTGACTCTGCTTTGGCCCAATCACATTCCCCATCCACAGTCTGCGAATCAGAGGCAGAGTAGGGCGGGTCTTCACAGCACGTCATGTGACATATGCGCCAATCGTGTGACAGCAGGGCTCCGTTGCATTCGTCTGAGAATTCCACCCCAAAACGCTTGTCTAAACGAAGTGAAACCGCAAGAAGACTAGAGAGACATTTATAAAAACAATTTAATAGTTACAGTTGATATAATTGAATAGTTCAGCCTGCATTTGTTAGATGTGAATGGATACACTGGTTTTGTAAAACCACTGGCTGGCTGCACTAATGCTCTCCCACAGTTCTCCAGGTGGGAGAACACGAGTGACAGAGAGAGGGGAGAGAGACACACACACACACACACACACACACACACACACACACACAAGCACAAGCACACGCACACACGCGCACACACACACACACACACACACACATACACACGGAGAGGGAGAGAAGGGATTATATTATAATAATAATAATAATAATAATAATAATTATTATTATTATTATTATTATTATTATTATTATTATTATTATTATTATTATTATTATTATTATTATTATTATTATTATTATTATTATATTAGAGATGTAGGCTGTCTGGGTGGGGTTGGAGAGAAAGAGGCATGGGGTGAGAGAGAGAGAGAGAGAGAGAGGGGTGAGAGAGAGAGAGAGAGAGAGAGAGAGGGGTGAGAGAGAGAGAGAGAGAGAGAGAGAGAGAGAGAGAGAGAGAAAAGCTCTTATTTGCCAGATTTACAGTTAATTTACATGTTAAAGAGAGACTGATTGTATGTTTATAGAGAGACATTTATAAAAACAATTTAATAGTTACAGTTGATATAATTGAATAGTTCAGCCTGCATTTGTTAGATGTGAATGGATACACTGGTTTTGTAAAACCACTGGCTGGCTGCTCTAATGCTGTGAGCATCATAGACTGTTGCTTTACCATACTTGATGGTACAGAAGCTGAAGCACTAGTTTAACAATTTACGTTATGTGCAGAGAAACAAGTTAAAAACAATTTATGCACTTTCAATAAAGCGTTTAAAAAAAACTGTTGGGGGAACGACGACGACTTCGTAACCTAGTTACTTTCAAAGTAACTAAGTTACTCTGATAATCAAGTAATCAGTAAAGTAACTTGGATTACTTTTTAAAGGAGTAATCAGTAATCAGTAATCGGATTACTTTTACAAGTAATCTGTGGCATCACTGGTGACCACTAATGTAGATGATGGTGTCCTCCACTCCTCTGTATGCCTGGTATACAAACTGCAGGGGGTCTAGGGAGTCACTCACCAGGGGCTTGAGGTGTTGCAGGACCAGTGACGTCAAGAGCGACTGGCCTGTAGTCATATTTCATTATTCTCAACCAGCATTTCTATGTGGGCTTACTGGGCTACAACACTTGCAATGAACTTGCCTACATCTTATGTCAGCTATCACTTGTAGTCAGTGGCGTCGCATGAGTAAAATGACAGGATGCCAGCCAAGTCAGACATTTATTTTCACAACCTACGTTTTGATAATGCGTTAAACGTTGCGTTGTCAAAACCACTAATATTACGTTCAGACGGTAGGCACCGACGGTACATGAAATACCAAGCCAGGAGACTAGAGCGTGTGTCAACTGTGCCTCAACTGTGCAAACCTGATGAGCATCATAACTGATAGCTTACATCCTGGTCCCTGCTGGGACGTACCAACTGCACACACCACAGTGGGGGGTGTCACAATCACGGCCAGAGCCTCTCTCTCTCGCCCTGCTTCCACGCCCTTATATGGGCAGCTTCCTGTCGAGGTGTTCACACACTGTCAGGACTCGGCTATCTGCACACCTGAGCCTCGTCAGGCCATCACCAGCTCTGATAAGAGTCCTGTGGTTCCTGCCACTTAACGTCCGAGTGTTGCTATACCTACTTAGGTACGAGGACGTATCCTACCTTGCTGCTCTATCTAAATCCTTGCCTTGCTCTAACCTCTGTTCTCCCTGTGCCCAGGACCACCCGCTGCCAGCCTACGAGCACAAGGAGTGCTCCTGCTCGCACCTGTCGAACATTCCTCTATTGTTTACCCTGTCTGCATGGTACCTATTGCCACCTGGAATATTAAATCAACCTAAACAGCTCCATTCTCTCTCTCTTGTGTTCTGCTATCTTCTGCCTCCTTGGCCACGTCCACGACCCCGTCCATGACCCTGTCTTACATTGCCTTCATTCACTCAGCTGCACCAACTTGCTCCATGTTGCTCCTTTCTTAAGGTTTATAAGCAGCCTTTTATGTAGTGGTGAAGAGATTATCAATTGTATTGCAATGCTACTCACCTGGGCAAGGTTGTTGAAGGTAATGAGACATTAGTACAAACACCTGTTGAATTGATTTAGTGATCTGCCTGTGTAGCAATTGAACATTGATGTAGTATTAGGTGGCTGTATTCTGAGACTGGAGAATATGATTTAGAGTTTGGCACTTTGTATTAACAGTTTTGCACTTTATATGTAAGCATAGCATTTAGTAGAGTATGAATTTTGAAAGCAGTTTGGCAATTTGCATTTTGCACATTGAAACTCTGATGTGCAAAATGAGTCAAAGCAGTCATAAAAAACTATAACACATTGGGAGCCAGACCCGAGATATCCCGGGTTTTGATCCTTTGATCTTTTCCCTCTGATCGCCGTTCTGAATCATCATCCAGATCATTCTAGCCGTCCCTGGGTCGTTTGTATATGTTTGAATTGCAATGCCGATTGACTATCACCAGGTGGCAGTATCGTCTGTGTCTGAACTGGAATGGCTTGGTGTTGATACACGGCCTCCTTTTTGTTCCCTTGGTAGGGGCCCCTCCTCCTGCTTGAACAGAGATTCACATTGATCGCCTCGAAATTTGTTTATAGACATATACACTGGTAATCACGATGGCAATGCGATCACTTGGAATTATTCTTTTTGGATTACCTTCTGGCTAAGGTAAGGTATATTCTATGTCTATTTTACCGAATATGAAATGTGTTTTTCTAACAATCACAGTTATATACCTTTGATTTGGGAGTATTTGGGGGTTCAGGGAATCAACCAGAACGATTCGGGCTTATTGCACATAACATGTTTTATCTCGCAATCTATGAAAAAAGACTGGATTATCTTGGAAATGCACGATGTTTAGCGTGTAATAAACTACAAACTACAGTGTGTAGAAACAAACTATGTATTCCATGTTGCACTACAAGTAATGTCTGTCAAATGAGCCACACCATTGTCTCCAGAGCTATAATACAGAACACACACACAGCTTTGCAAACATAGTGAAACACAGCAGAAATGACTATCAAGCTGGCCATCTAGCGGTAGAGATAACCGCTAAACGTGGCGCTGAAAGAGTTAATAATAAACAGCTGTGTTGTAATAAAAACAAGTGGTGTCCAGTGTCCACTGAATAAATGCAGTCTTTGTGCACTGTGAAAACTCAGACATTCAAACCGTTTGTGTATATTTATTTCTTCATGCTAAATATATTTGGCATTTTGAATTGAATGAAGCTGCTTTATTTTAGGGCTTTAGTGGGGGTGGGTAATTTTTTACCCTGAGGACAAAGGGAATATACAGAATGTCAGGAGGGTTCAAAGTAACACATTTTTATATATATATCTTTTTATTCATACTGTACAGTGCATGGGAAAAACTACAACACACGTTCAAAAGTAACAGTACTTTTAGTAGGATATCGGGCTTTCTGCTCATCCGCTCCCAGTCTGTGGAATGCTCTCCCTGATAATCTGAGAGCACCACAGACCGTGAATGCTTTTAAAAAGTGCCTCAAAATACATATTTTTAATAGAACATTTTGTTGATTTTTATCTAGTTTAAAATAAATCACATTTAAGTTCTTTTTACCCTTTTACTAGTTTTGACCATACTTATTTTATGTTATTTTACTCTCTTACTCGTTTTTATGTTCTTCTACACTGTAGTGCCTTGAGATTTGTTCCACAAATATAAAGCGCCCCTAAAAATAGTATTTTGTACTTTTTACACCTCTGGTAATATATACAGAGGGGATTTCCTATACAGCAGAGAAATACAGCGGTCCTCTCTGCACGCAGTGGAACTGGTGTCAGAAGGAAGGAAATGGGGGAAGTGGCTAATCACAGTTATTACATGTATGTCTGTCAGTATCGCTCCATGGACCATGGACCCCCTGACTTACACAGCGAAGCCACTTCACTTGCTAATTATCTGAATAGCCCAGGCCACTTACGGGTTCCATGAAAGGTGCACGTATGGAAGCAGAGAGATCCCGTCTCCCCCCGCTGTCTAAAGGGGTCCGGGAAACAGCTTTCAATCGCCTCCCCTGCCAGGGTCGAGGCCACAATTGTAAACTTTCCACTGTCATTCAAAGGGGGGCAAATGAGCGTACACTCATTTCCATTTGATGGCGGCATAAAAATGCATGGCGGATGACCGCGCGGCGGGGGGATATGAAAAAACTGTCAACATGAGCGACAGCCGAGGAGCCGGCGCCGGGGCATGATTGCACTCCGCAAATCACCTACTGTGGGGAGGGGGGGGGGGGGGGGGGGGGGTCAAGTGTGATTGAAATCCTGACAGGATTCTTAAACCCAGGGAGGCCCATAATTTACAGTATACAACAACAAAGTATAATTCGAGAGAAAACAACACATGGAGCTGGAGCTGGAAATTCAGTAGCTGCTAATGAAACTGGGAGTCGTGTGGAGGAGTCAGTGAGTGGAGGAGTGATGCTCATGTGACGGGACATCTGATGGGATGAGACTTGATAGGGAAAGCAAGTGGAAGGAAAAGTGCCACTGTACCATACACTGTTTCTACCACTGTCTCTTTATCACGCTCTATTTGTCTTTCTCTCACTCACACTGTCACTCTCTCCCTCTCTCTCTCTCTGCCTGTCTCTCTCTCTCACTGCCTGTTTCTCTCTCACTCTCTCTGTCTGTCTCTCTCTCCGTCTCTCTCCCTCTCTCTCTCACTCTCTCTGTCTATATCTCTCTCTCACCGCCCGTCTAGTCTCACTCCCTGTCTGTCTCTCTCTCTGTCTCTCTCTCTCTCCCTCTCTCTCTCTCACTCTCTCTGTCTGTCTCTCTCACCACCTGGCTCAGAGGCACAGGCTAGGCTCCATCCCCAAGAAGCTCCTGAGGTATGCTCTCTCTCTCTCTCTCTCTCTCTCTCTCTCTCTCTCTCTCTCTCTCTCTCTCTCTCTCTCTCTCTCTCTCTCTCTCTCTCTCTCTCTCTCTCTCTCTCTCTCACTCATACATGCTCACACATACTGACCAAGTCAAGTGGAGCACAGTGGTCACACAGACTGGCTCTGGGTGCCGCCCATCAGGGACAATTAAACCCAGTGATCTGTGACCCCAGCGCCACTTCACATGCTGCTCCCACTTTTCAAGAGAGTGTTCCCATCGGCCTCAGAGGCACAGGCTAGGCTCCAGCCCCAAAAAGCCAGAGCTCCTGAGGTATGCTCTCTCTCTCTCTCTCTCTCTCTCTCTCTCTCTCTCTCCCACACAGAGACAGAGATACATTCATATCAATGGCATGCTCTGTAGATATAGACCTTTTCAGAAGGCAAACAGCTTTGGCCCCCTGTGTATTTTCTGTCAGCAACTGTAATTAACAAACATTGCAACAGGAAATAAACATAGGGTCCTATGTTCTCAAGTTATTAAAGGCCTACAATTTTGCGATCTTGCAATCGGAAGAATTAATTCAACCATTCGCAAATTCAACCATATCCCACAATGTGTCACAGCTTGCACATTTCTGCATAAAAAGCTGTTTAGAGCTTTTTTTAAAAGCTTTTTTTTTATCTGGTTAGAGCTGGTTCTCGTGGCTAGTGTACCTTACCAAATCATGGCGACAAGTAACAATCTTCGTTTGACAATATTGTCTCAACTGAGGAGACATGTTGGGGGAAGGAGAGAAATTACTAAACTAGAATAAATCACCACAGAGAGGAATGCAGGTCCGTATGTGTGTGTGTGGGGGGGGGGTTATGTGGTATGTGTTTATGTCTGTATAAGGTGCGTGTGACGTAAGAAGGGAGATAAAGAGATATGTATGTGAACGGTAGGAGACAGAGGGTTACAGGCAGGCCCGCTTGTGTGTGTGTGTGTGTGTGTGTGTGTGTGTGTGTGTGTGTGTGTGTGTGTGGTGTGTGTGTGTGTTGTACAGTATAGCCTACATGTAATGTGTATATACACACACACACACACACACACACACACACACATACACACATATACTATATACTGGTATACACACACACACACACACACATTGGTGGTGGAGGAGGCTATTCCTGCTCTACATTGTAATGCACTTTGAGTGTCTAGAAAAGCACTATATAAATGCAGTGATTAATTTGTTCATAGATTCATATTCATATATACAGAGCATCATTGCATAACTAAAGTGATAGGATGGAGCAGGAGAGAGGCATGAGTTACTAAGCAGACATTCTTCTAATTAGCAGTCTGGGCTGTCAGATACTGAGCAGGGCAGGCAGTGGAATAGAACATGAGGGACTGGCCCTCTAGGAATATTGATAGGAAAAGATCATCTCCCAGCCTCTGTTGTTGTTGATGTTGCTGTTTATGTTGTGGTTGTTATTGTTGTTGTCTTTTTCTTCTTCTTCTTTCCCCGCCGTCCATCAAGTCCATCATTCCATCCATCCCCCTGAACACAGCACTCTGACCTCCATCCCCCTGAACACAGCACTCTGACCTCCATCCCCCTGAACACAGCACTCTGACCTCCATCCCCCTGAACACAGCACTCTGACCTCCATCCCCCTGAACACAGCACTCTGACCTCCATCCCCCTGAACACAGCACTCTGACCTCCATCCCCCTGAACACAGCACTCTGACCTCCATCCCCCTGAACACAGCACTCTGACCTCCATCCCCCTGAACACAGCACTCTGACCTCCATCCCCCTGAACACAGCAATCTGACATGCAGATCACTAAACACACATCCATCCCCCTGAACACAGCACTCTGACCTCCATCCCCCTGAACACAGAACTCTGACCTCCATCCCCCTGAACACAGCACTCTGACATGCAGATCACTAAACACACATCCATCCCCCTGAACACAGCACTCTGACATGCAGATCACTAAACACAGCACTCTGACATGCAGATCACTAAACACAGCACTCTGACATGCAGATCACTAAACACAGCACTCTGACATGCAGATCACTAAACACAGCACTCTGACATGCAGAT
>NC_140183.1:48441531-48476048 GCF_963971535.1 Notolepis coatsorum | reverse complement strand
TAAAACACAGCACTCTGACATGCATGCAGCTCACTCTAAACACAGCACTCTGACATGCATGTAAGCTCACTCTAAACACAGCACTCTGACATGCATGTAGCTCACTCTAAACACAGCACTCTGACATGCATGCAGCTCACTCTAAACACAGCACTCTGACATGTGTGCAGCTCACCCTAAACACAGGACTCTGACATGCATGTAGCTCACTCTAAACACAGCACTCTGACATGCATGCAGCTCACTCTAAACACAGCACTCTGACATGCATGTAGCTCACTCTAAACACAGCACTCTGACATGCATGCAGCTCACTCTAAACACAGCACTCTGACATGCATGCAGCTCACTCTAAACACAGCACTCTGACATGTGTGCAGCTCACCCTAAACACAGGACTCTGACATGCATGTAGCTCACTCTAAACACAGCACTCTGACATGCATGCAGCTCACTCTAAACACAGCACTCTGACATGCATGTAGCTCACTCTAAACACAGCACTCTGACATGTGTGCAGCTCACCCTAAACACAGGACTCTGACATGCATGCAGCTCACTCTAAACACAGCACTCTGACATGCATGTAGCTCACTCTAAACACAGCACTCTGACATGCATGTAGCTCACCCTAAACACAGCACTCTGACATGCATGCAGCTCACTCTAAACACAGCACTCTGACATGCATGTAGCTCACTCTAAACACAGCACTCTGACATGCATGCAGCTCACTCTAAACACAGCACTCTGACATGCATGCAGCTCACTCTAAACACAGCACTCTGACATGTGTGCAGCTCACCCTAAACACAGCACTCTGACATGCATGTCGATCGGCTAATTTGTTGCTCACTCTTATTTCCCCTCAGACTCGTTTGAGGCCTCTGCGTCTGCTGAACACGAGCTGGATACCAGTGCGTTCACAGTCAATTAAACCAAACACAACGCCACAGTGAGGAATGGAAAGAGAATATGTGATGATAATTTGTGCCCTTGTAACGTGGAAATATGTTACCACTGCAGACGGAGAGAGAGAGAGAGAGAGAGAGAGAGAGAGAGAGAGAGAGAGAGAGAGAGAGAGGTATTCCATAGAGATACAAGCTTCTGCATACAGCTTGCATAACAACCAGCTAGTCATTTAAAAGCCAGGGCGCATGTGGGCGTTCTGCTTTTAGTCAAGTGCAAATATTTTAGCCTTAAGAGGGATATCTGAACGCACCATCAACACCCACACCACATCCAGGTATACAAGCACACACCTCATGCAGGCACACACTCACACACACACACACACACACACGCACACACACGCACACACACACACGCACGCGCACACACACACACACACACACACACACACACACACACACACACACACACACACACACACACACACACACACACACACACACACACACGTCACTAGGGATGCCCCCCGGACCCCGGTTTTAAACGGGAACCGGTACTATATTAGAAAATACCGGAGTATTTATAAGCTCTGACGTCCTCGGTACTGCTATCGATACTCTAGAGAAATTATTATTATTATTATTATTATTTAAAAGTTGCGAACGATCCTCTCTGTCTCTGCACGAGAAGCGAGCCGCAGCCAGCGAGTCAATTATTACACACACACACTCCTCGCGAGTCGCTCGCTAGTGCTACACATAGACATCCGGGTACTACATACGGGTACTCCTTAATGAAAGTGCCCCGACGCCCCGTGCTATAGCGCTCTGCACACAGACAGCAGCTCTGCATGCACTGAGTCGTGATCATGGCGGATAGAGCGAAGCGTTCTAAAGTATGGATATACTTTACAAGGGTCAATGCCGACAATGCACGTTGCCACAAGTGCAACAAAACATTTGCCAGTAAGGGTGGCAATACGAGCAAATCAATTTATCAAAACATCTGTTGGCAAAACATGATATTAGTGTGCAGAAATGCGCGTATTCGACTGCCTTGCGCGCAGTGTTCCATCTGCATCCACTGTCTGCAGCCGTAACCGTAAGCCAAGATACGGAGTTGCCTAGGCTAATAACGAATTATTACAAATAGGCTAATAAACAAAACAATTGTTTAGCTACAAATACTACAATCTAAACTTTTTATAGATCGTCAAGCTGAGGCGTCAGCCACTATGTCCCAGGCCAGTGAGCCCAGGGCCAGCCCACCACACATCCTTCCCTCTACCTCCCTCCACCACCCAAAGTCCTTTCTCCCTAGCAGCTAGAGGAAGGATGACAGAGGATAGGGTGAACCAGTGTCACAGTTCTGTTAGCCTTTTGCATTTGTTGTTTATTATAAAAAGTCTATAATTCAGAGTCAGACACATTTAAAACATTGTTGCTGCTGTTGCTGAAGAAATTATATTAATTTATTATATTTATTTATAAAGTTATATAAAAGAACATTGCTGCTGCTGTTGCTGAAGAAATTATATTTATTTATAATACTTATTTATAAAGTTGTATTTATAAATAATAAAGCAATGTTGATTCTGTTCTTAATTAATTGTCTTTTTTTCTTGCAAAAAAAGAACCAAAAAGAACCGATAAGAGTATCGATAAAGTACCGAACCGTTAAGCAGTATCGATAAGAGTAGTAGTATCGATAAAATCCTAACGATACCCATCCCTACACGTCACACACACACACACGCACACACACACTCTCATGTGAATAAATACATTTATTTACTCATGTGCGTGGTCATACATCCAAACACAAATATGCACACCAGCATAATTATCCCATTACAGCAGAACATACAGTGTATAGTCTTGAAGGCATTATTAAAGCATTATTTTCAAATCACTATCAAATCATTATCAAAACATTATCAAATCATTATCAAATCATTATCAAAGCATTAACAAATCATTATCAAATCATTATAAAATCACTATAAAATCATTATCAAATCATTATCAAAGCTCATCCAAGCAGCCAACACCCCCCCCCCCCCCCCCCCGAGTGGCCCAGAGTCCTGTCACTCTATCACTGTATTGAACCCGGGGAGGACATGGGATCCCAAAAAACACCCTTGATAAAAAATTATGGAAAATAGAAAGAGCATGTAGTCAACAAACAACAAGTCATACTTTCGGCATTAAAGCATCCATCCGTAATCCAAGCTTTAAACAAATAGGTTGCCCCACATCCAAATATCTGAAAATATTATTGAATAATGCAATGGGGACATATTTTCATGATCTTGTTGATTGACTATAATTAAACAACATGTACATGTGTGCTGTATTTACTATTTTGTGGCTGTAAAACGTTGCTTTACATTGTTAATGTTTGTAAACATTGGGTTATACAGATTTGTCCATGCAAACACAGGTCTTTTTTAAAAAGCTTTTTCTTTGCGGTTTGGCCTTTTGTCCACAAACTACGTTTTAGGTCACTGAAACGAAGGTTATCCTATAACCCTAGTTATATGAATACTGGCGGAGCGTCTCGCTCTGCCATTGAGATATCATCTCCTTGCACATATTGTGCACGTGAAAAAGTTGACACATGCATGTCACTTGCACGTGACCACGCCTACTCCTGTGTGTTCCTACAAAACACAGGAAGTGGTCACGCTTACACCCTTCCAAGTCTGAATTCCATGCGTGAAAAACATCCAAGGGTCCTCAGGGCGCTGAAGAGCGAGACGCTCCGCCAGTATTCATATAACTAGGTTTTTTTTTTTTTATCCACTTTTTCTCCCATTTTCTATATTTTCTCCCATCCCAATTTCGTATCATCCAATTCAACCCTCCCCTGTCATGAACGCTGTTTCTTGCCTCCCACAAGCCGGCTGCAATGTGGACTAAGTCATACATAGCACAAGTTCCCTCCGGTACTTGAGGTAACAGCAGTCGCATCTTTTCACCTGCGCAGCTCGATCTCTCAGTGGCGAGGAGTAACGCGTGGGAGGCTCACGCTGCCCCCGACACTTCCTGATTCTACTGCGCAGGCGCACCAACCGACCTGTAGGAGTCGCTGTCCACAACGCCCGATCCCCACCCATCAGTTTCCCACCCCCTAATACGGCCAATGTGTATTAGTATGAACGACCAGCTAAACTGAAAGCAATGTGGAGCGCTGGGCTCGAACAGGCAAGCCCAGCGTCTCCGTCATTCGTGGCGAGCGCCTTGCCCACTACGCCACGTAGCCGCCCCTATCATATAACTAGGGTTATAGGATAACCTTCGTTATATTACAACTGAGATCAACAGGGGCAGAGCGGACGCGTAGCCACGTCAAATGCAGCCCCTGAGGGCCCATAAGCCCCTGACCAGGGGGGGAGGGGAGTCCCGTCCACCCGCCCGTCCTAACGATGGTGGGGGAGGCAGTCAACTACAACTAACGTGCGAAAAAAGGGAACCAGTCACCCTAGAACGCACAGTGCAAGCGGGGCCGCGTGTGACAGAGCACTCCGCGGTCCACACCCACACACACACCTGCTAGCCCACCTGATGGCGGGGTGCAGGAGAGGTCCCGGCCCTCAGGACTGCTTGGGAGACAGAGCCCCCAGTCATGTCCATGAGGTAAAACCTAACAAAAGGACCCGGGGAGGACCATGAGGCCGCAGCGCAGATGTCCTCCACCGAGGCCCCCCCAAACAGGGCAGAGGAGGCCACCACTCCACGAGTGGAGTGTGCCCTGACGCCTGCGGGGGGAACCTGTCCGGCCAAAGTGTAGCAGAGGGCAATGCCCTCGCATAACCAATGTGACAGGCGTTGCTTGGACAGCGCCTTCCCGCGTGAGAGCCACCGTAACAAACAAACAGTTGATCGGTAGCCCTGAGATCCTGCATGCGACTAAGGTAAACCATCAGCGCACGGACAGGACACAACAGGTGAAGGCTCGCCTCCAACTCACTAGCGTGAGGAGGAGGGTGAAAAGCCTGGAGCACAATATTCCTGGAGCGATAAGAGCTCCGGATATTCTTTGGCACAAAGGCCGGATTAGGCCTCAGAGTCGCACTGTTATCGGCCTGAATAGACAGGCATTCTGACCGCACCGAGAGAGCACACAGCTCACCCACGAGTTTAGCAGAGGTGATGGCCAGAAGGAACACGGTCTTGAAAGACAGTTGATCCAATGGCGCCTGTTCAAGAGGCTCAAACGGGCCCCCAACAGCCTTTCCAGGACCAGTTGGAGGTCCCAGCTGGGAGACAGAGCACGTTCCACAGGCTTGAGACGCCGTGCGGCAAGCAGGAAACGTCTCATGAGAGGGTGGCTGAACAGCGTTCTCTATCCAGGATAGACTGGAGGAAGGACAGAACCGAGTCCAGGGGGCATGACACCGGGTCCAGGCCCCCAACCTCACACCACTCTTGAAACATATGCCACTTCCCTGCATAAACCGCGGTAGTGGACGGAGCGCGCACGTTCTGGATGGTGTTAACCACAGTAGAGTTAAGACGCATCCCCTCCAGATTCACCCTTTCAGCAGCCAAGCCATTAGAGGCTGCCCCAGAACAGGAGGCAGAAACAGTGTTCCGCGTGCCTGAGAGAGGGCCCGCGGTGACCACGGAACAGGCCACAGTGGGGCCACCAAGAGCTGAATCAGGGCCAGGAACCACACAGCTGTGCCCCGGTCCGGCGCGACCAGGATCAAAGTCCTGCGCTCCTGACGTACCCACTCCAACAGCTGAGCTATCAGGTGTATGGGTGGGAACGCGTACAGAATGACTGCCCCGCGACATCATGTCTGCACCCACATTCTCCCTGCCAGGGATGTGGAGAGCCCTCAGGCTGTGCAGATTGAGATGCCCATAGCCAGAGTTCGACCGCCGCCCGGTGGAGACGGGGGGAGCGTACTCCTCCCTGTCTGTTGATGTACGACGCCGACGTCGTGCTGTCCGTCCTGATCAGAACATGCTCACGCACCACACGATGGCCGAGCTGTTTGAGGACTAGAAGCACTGCCTTCAATTCCAACACATTGATATGTAGTGCAGACCGGGCAGCATGGTCTTGCCAGCTGCCCCCTACTGCGTTGGTCCGACACGTCCCCCCCATCCCGTGAGTGAGGCGTCAGTGAAGACCGTGACGTGTGATAGCCTGCTGCCCATGGGGACCCCGCTGGTGAGGGCCCCAGGCCCCCCCCAGTGGGCGAGGTCCCCCAGTACTGACATGGGAACCTTCAGCTGCTTCCACTTGCCTCTCACTGGGTCTATTTTCATACTGAAAAACCACCTCTGTATCCTTCTCATGAAGAGGAGGCCAAGAGGGACCACAGTTTGAGCAGATGCCATCATACCGAGCAGGCACATCACGGACAGCGTCGTAACCGTCCTGCCAGGACGGAACCTCCCGAGCGTGCCGAGAATATCCTCTCGCCGCCGATCTGAGAGGGTTGCCCTCATAGAACTTGAGCTTAGAATTAAGCCCAAGTACTCCACCTGTTGACTGGGAAGAGGGGTACTCGTCTTCCAGTTCACAGCAAAACCCAGGCTCGTGAGGAATTCCACCACCTGCCTGGTATGAGACCTGGCGATCTCCTCTGACCGGCTGAGGACCAAAATGTCGTCTAGGTAGAATAAAATTTGTATCCCCTGATGACGCAGAGGTCCCAGCCCGGTCTCCATGCACTTGGTGAAGGTGCGAGGAGCCAGAGAGTAGCCGAACGGCAGCCTCTGGTACTTGTACGCTATGCCCTGAAACAGGAAGCGTAGGTATTTCCTGTGAGGAGGGAAGATCGGGATGTGAAAATACGCATCCTTCAGGTCTATGGAGGTGAACCAGTCTCCCACTCTGACAGCACATAACAGGTGTTTGACGGTAAACATTCTGAACCTTCTCGCCACAATCAACCGATTGAACGCGGACAGGTCCAGTATGGGTCTGTCACCCCCTGATTTCTTGGGCACCAGAAAATATCGGGAGTAAATGCCACTCATCGCATCCTCCCATGGGAACACGACGATGGCCTGCTTCGCAAACAGAGAACGGATCTCGTCGGCCAGAGCTGTCACTGCCACGGACTCTGACAATAGAGTCTGTATCAAACCCAAAAACGGGGGTTGGGGGTGTGCAAACTGTAACACAAGCCCCGCCCTCAGCGTTCTCTCCATCCACACCGACATATGGCACTTCTGTAGCCATACGTGGTAAAAATCCAAAAGCGCCCCCGCTGCCAACTGGCGCTGGTCCGCTAAGAATCGTAGATAGGCGGCCCGGTCCCTCCCGCTGTGCATTGCAAACCCCGGTTTCACCAACCGCGCGAGCAAGGTCGGGATTTCGCACCCTGACTCTACCAATGAGGCAATTGCACCCAAGGGGGGACCCCGACAGAAAGGGGCGGTCTGACATGGGGGGAGCGATCATCACCCCTGGTGAATGAGGTAGTTCCCCCGCTGAGCATTGTCCCATTTTTGCACAGAATTTAACTTGCTGGGGATGGCCTGCTCTGCGGCTGGACATGCATGGTGTGTGGTCCTCACGCTGCCCGATAGGGTGGGTCTCTACACACTGTAGCCCTGTAGTGATATTACTACCACCCAAATTACGCGTGCCTGACTCACTACCGCTGCTAGGATTAGAAGTCCGGACGGGGGAGGCACTAACGTAATACCCGGCCTGGCGAGGGCAGGGCTGGGGGAACCTGCGCTGCAACCTCCTGGGCCTAGGGTTCCCACTCTGACAAAATATTTTAGATACAGGGAACCCTGCCCCGTCGTCACATACAACATCAGGCTCACCAAACGCATACGCAGGACGTGTGGCGTGGGAGCCTCCTGACAGTACAGTATTCTCATAGACAGACCCAGGCCTAGCTAGCAGCTGGATGTCAGCCCCTGTCTTCATGAGAAGCAATATGTGGGGCCGCGTGTGCTTCACTGGAAGAGCGCGTCCCGCAGCCAGAGGGGACACAACAGAGCCCTGAATCCCGTAGTGTAGCGGGGGGGGAATGAACGGAGAGCGTGCTAGACACAGCTAGATGGCGACGTTTTTTTAGGGCGCGCCCATCTAATTCAGCCAATCCCTCAGCCGCCGAGGCTGTCGGCACCGTGATAGCCTGTTCTCTTTGTTTCCAGGTTATCTCAGGCGGGGGACACATGGCCACCGGTCGGGGGTCTCGCAGCAGCCGCTGGCGAGACGTGCTCTCACCTCTGACTGTGCGGTGTGGGGCGGCATGTGGCCCCGGTCAAAAACCGCCCGCGCCTCCGTCGCCAGACCAAAAAGTCCATCCACGGAGAGGGGAGCCCTGAGGAGGAGAACTCTCCTCTCCTCCTCCAGGGGAGACTGCTCCAACCACAGATGTCTGTGAACAACAGTCGACAGCATCCTAGCCCTCCCTGCGGTTATTGCCTGCGGCTGGGTCAAAAACAGAATAACCTCAAAACCCTGTGCGATGGTTTTGAGGTCGGCTGGCCCTAAGACTCCATCACCCGACACCATATTCAACAGAAAAGCAGCCAATTGAGCAATGTTATTAGTTGCTGCTAAATTCTGTACTGCGGCGGTATAAGCCTCATCAGCCCACTCAGCCACCTGGCAGGCCGACTCGCCCCTTGGCGGGCAGGGCAAAGGACCGATGCCACCTGCTTCTCTAAGCATGGCACACCTGTCCTGAGCCCCGTCGTCAGACCGTCCACCCGTGTAAAGGGTAAATAAGCCTCAGCCAGTAATGTAATCATTAAGCGGTGGGAAAACTGAACACAGCCCCGGCGAGACACATGGGAGCGGCGTCCCGAAAACAACAGAATTAGCAGTAGCTGCACGCGCCATGATAATTGGAAAAACATTTAGCAACGTTTTATGTTGACCACATTCATCCAAATACACAGCCCCCCGCGCTATCACACCGCCCGGTCGTCTCACGGGACAACGAGCAGTAGTGAAAACGCTAGTACTAAGAGTTGCCGCTGACGGCCCTACCTGTGCTCTCCGCTCTCCGTGGCTCGACCGCCGAACGCCGAGCGAAGTCCATCGGTTCACTGTCAGGAATCGAGGAAAGTTCAGTATAGGGTGGCCGTTCCGTATGGACATTGGACACGCGGACGAGGATCCGGGGGCCGCGGAAACTCTGGCGAAAGTCCAACATGCTTCAATTTCTCCCTTTGCTTCATAATAACGTTCCATTGGTTGAAAGTGCATATGAACAAATCCACGCATTGGAAAAAGAAGAGGAAGGGTGTAAGCGTGACCACTTCCTGTGTTTTGTAGGAACACACAGGAGTAGGCGTGGTCACGTGCAAGTGACGTCGTGCATGTGTCAACTTTTTCACGTGCACAATATGTGCAAGGAGATGATATCTCAATGGCAGAGCGAGACGCGAGCCAGTTGTAATATAACCAGACCTTTTTGAAAACTCCTTCCAGAGTGGAGATTTATATTTTTAAAAACGTTTTAAGAATACGTGTACTCGTGTGGACGGGTGAAACCGGAGTTTATGGAAAATGCTGACATCATGACTAATGGCCCTGTCCACTCCTACTGCGTTTTCGGCTTCCCGTCCACACGACAACAACGGGAAATGCCATCCGTCATGAGAGCTTTTGCGTTTTTGCAGAGAGATTTTCTAAATCGCCGCTGGTATGGATGTGATGATTTCTTGTTAAAACGAAGGAGGAAAGATCCTGATTTTAAATAATGCCAGTGTACATTTTAATAGGTTAAAAAAGTTCACCAACCCTTATTTTCCATCTACAGAAAACTCTTCAAGAACACATGTGAACGAACACACCCCACATTCAGATGGTCAAACTTGGCTTTGAGCTTTGATTCTAGTTGAAACTATAAATGCTGAACAATGCCACTCCAAAGCATCTAATGGCGGAAACCCAAAATTCACCAGCTTCAGATTCATACTTTGATTTTCCAGAGCTCTGCCCTATTTGAGAAACCTAATGGTGCCCTAGTCCTGCAGTGGCCTTGTTATCCGTGACTAATGAGGCAACTTCCGCGAATCATCATAAAGAATATAAGTGGCTCAGCCCGACACGTTGCACACTAAGAGTTTCCCAATAAACTCTCCCATTCTGGGCCAGGCCGCTACTCAAGTCACTCCAATCCTCAGCTCTGGGAGGCTCCATCAATCACCATGAATCTCCTTCAATCAGAATTCCTCGCAGCTCTCCGGAGTGAAGGAGTGCAAGAGAGAGGGATAGCGAGGTACAGAGGCAGGGAAATAACACTCTGTTTTCCTTGTTCTCCTTGTACCTAGACTAGAAAGTGATGGATTTCAACCCTGGGTACTGTGGGGGACTAGTGAAATGCACATTTCAATTGAAACCAATTAGTAAAACATCTCAATTCAAGCATTTTTTAATTGCGTCCGTTTCCGATACAAAGGATGCGCCGTGTACGCCACAACCTTGCGTGCAGCTGACAATGTGATCGGCCATATGTCACTTTCATTATGTGTGACAACAAAATAAATGTCTAGCATATTACTTTTTTTTTGATCCACTTTTTCTCCCATTTTTCTATATTTTTTTCTCCCATCCCAATTTCGTATCATCCAATTCAACCCTCCCCTGTCACGAACGCTGTTTCTTGCCTCCCACAAGCCGGCTGCAATGTGGACTAAGTCATACATAGCACAAGTCCCCTCCGGTACTTGAGGTAACAGCAGTCGCATCTTTTCACCTGCGCAGCTCGACCTCTCAGTGTCGAGGAGTAACGCGTGGGAGGCTCACGCTGCCCCCGACACTTCCTGATTCTACTGCGCAGGCGCACCAACCGACTTGTAGGAGTCGCTTGTTCACAACGTTCGATCCCCACCCTTCAGTTTTTCCCTCCCCGTAATACGGCCAATGTGTATTACTGCGGACGACCAGATGTCTAGCATATTACTAATGATTATAGTGATTCTGGGCTGTCATCCGCACACTCCATGTGGAAGTGAAGGTCATTGCTTCGCGGCGACAGATCCGGGCCAGCGCACCTCGCCACCCCATCTCTGTGATGAGCGGACGAGGCTGCTGGTTCCCATTACAGATCACCTCCTCGCTGATTAATTAGGCTCATTCTGCTAATTGAAGGTCACCCCTCACCCACTGTTCCACTGTTGAAAATTGGGGGCAAACTGAGAGATTGCCGTGGTCCCACTTTGGAATGGCGAGTCACTGATCTGCCACACTTTATTAAATCAACCAGGGCTTCCGCCACATTTTGTCTTTACAGCCCTCCCTCTGGTGTCCCCTCCCATTCTCCCTCCCTCCCTCCCTCCCTCCCTTTGCTGTCCCTCAATGGTCGTCCACACACACATCCTCCCTCTATCTCCTGTATCTGGTTGTGGAGAGACCTCAGATGAATGACAGCCAAAATCACACCGGCTGCTGCGGGAGCAATCGGCGTAATAAGCCAATTAACTAATTAAGAGCTCGTTTGGAGATCTAACGAGGAACATGGACACTCATTTGTGTAAATAAACAGGGATTTATTTTTTTACTCTATTAGAAGCAAAGGCAAAAGTGCCCACCATTCCGTTGGTGTGTTCCCTCCCACAGAAGGTTGATAAAGGGAAACTACATAACGGAGGAGTTTTTTCAGTCTTCTGCCAATAGGCACCTCCTCCTGCATCAAGTCAAAGCCAGGAGAGAGAGAGAGAGAGAAAGAGAGAGAGAGAGAGAGAGAGAGAGAGAGAGAGAGAGAGAGAGAGAGAGAGAGAGAGAGAGAGAGAGAGAGAGAGAGAGAGAGAGAGAGAGAGAGAGAGAGAGAGAGAGAGAGAGAGAGAGAGAGGCAGGAGGACGGTGATTCATTTATTTCAATGATACCACTGACACGAGCGGGGGCAAAAGGAACGGATTATATCTGTCTTATCACAGGCGAGAGACAGAAAGAGGGGAAGCTCTTAGCCTTTTCTGACTGTCAAGGCATCGGCAAGCGCCCGATCAGAGTGCAACGAGGCGTGCCGATAAAATGTAAACACGTGCAAGCCGCCAGGATTGTTACTGATTCCGCTGTCGTCCCATATCAATCTACATCAGCGGACACGCCGCCCATTGATCCCGCCACCGAGCGCCGGCTTTGATGAAAAACGCTCTATAAATTAGGAGTGTATGATGGAAAACTGAATGCGTAATGTTCCCCTCCGCCTTGCTTATTGGGCGTTGAATATGCAATGCATCAAAATACAGGCCCGCCGTATTAATGGCTGAACACAGGCACGAACAGCCATCATCAGAGGGTAATGTCGAGGTGGAATATGCCCTCGCAGTTCCAATACGATGTCTGTTTGATGATTAATGTTGGCGAAACACAGGGCATACGTGCGATGCAGTCAAACGCCCTCTTCTATGAGGTGAGGGAAGTGCGGTTGTGCCCGGGATTGGTGCCACTCCTGGAGGCTTGAAATACAGACGTCAGGCCCATCTAAGGACCCCAACATGTGTCTTAATAAGGGCCTGGTGTAAATCCTCCCATCACAGACTCAACCTTGGCAAACCGCAGGGACTCTGATCAACTCTGTGGCTAATCCCCTATGACTGAGCCTCTGGTATGGGCTGCTGACAGCAGGGGGGTGGGGGGTGTGTGTGTGTGTGTATTTGTTCATTTTGCATATGTGTGTGTCACGGCAGGGCGAGAGCAAGGGAAGCAAGAAAAAGGAGGGCGAGAGATGGATGAGAAGGAGATGTGTGTGTGTGTGGGTGGGTGGTGGGGTGTGATATGAAATAATTGAGGCAGAGAGAGAAGAAGGGAGGCAGAGAGAGGAGAAGAAGGGAGGTAGATAGAGGAGAAGAAGGGAGGCAGAGAGAGGAGAAGAGGGGAGGTAGAGAGAGGAGAAGGGAGGCAGATATATGAGAAGAAGGGAGGCAGAGAGAGGAGAAGAAGAAGGGAGGCAGAGAGAGGAAAAAATAAATTCTGTCGACTAATCATAGGATTTTGTCGACTAATCGACTAGCTGCTTCCCCACATGTCGTATCTTGTGCTTATCAGTAATTGCTTATAATTCTTCAGGGGGGGGGGGGGCTGCTCTCGGAGGAGGAGGACTAAAGATGCCAGAAATTACCTGGATTGTTGATCAGCCAGATAATGGGATAGGGGAGATCGGTGGTTGGAGCGGGGGGTGGGGGGGGGGCTGGTGGTGTCGCAGAAAAACAGCTGAGGGACGTTTTTAAATTTTTTTTTTATCCTTTTCCTTCATTTTGTCAAGTCAGCAGCTTTGTGTGTGGATCGATGTGAGTTTCTATAGCCAGTATACTCTGCCACCATTGTGGCCTGATGGACCAAAGAGACGGAAGAGAAGAGGGATGGAAGAAGAAGACAAAAGAGGAGAGAGAAAGAGAGAGAGCGAGGCCAGTCATCTCTCATGTATTACTGTGATATTTATTTTGTAAATACATAGGTTGACAGCAATGTTCCTCTTAACACATCCTGCCCTTGATACGCTCATCTCACCTGGGCTGCTGTTCGCCCAGATATACAGCTTCATGACTAAAGTATGACTATTATGTAACCCTGAATACTGAATACAGAGTGAGGTCTGGCCTTGGAGTTCCCCACGATAACTTAACTTGGCGTCTTGAATGAGTAAGTGGGTGATTTCTGTGTGTGTACAAGGCTGAGCATTGACAGACACACACTTGTGAGCCACAGCACAGCACAGCACACACATAAATTGGCAAAGGTACATCCAAATTACAAATGTTCCCTGAACAAATATATTAAAATAAACTACAAAATACTGGAGAGAAGGAATTAATTCATTAAAATATGTGTATTTTGTATTTTCAAATTATTTATGATTTTTTTGTAGGTTTTGGTTCCAGGTTTTAAATGGCTGCTTAACACATCCAGTGCCGTTCACGAGAATCCCCGTTTCTGTGGCCCAACGGTTCAATGCCTGAAACAAAGATTCCCGTTTCTGGGTCGTTATTTCTTTTATTCGCTATTTCCATTCATAATCCATCGAGGGGGCCTGTGCAGGCTGTCCTGAATGGGTCTGAGATCGCAAACGTCCAATACCACAGCCTAACGCCTTGCGGCCGGTATTGCACATCCTTGGAAACTCTCTAGCTTGGTCTGTCCATCGATCTAAAAAGTCCGGTCTGGGTTTTCCTAGTCGGGCAGGAGTAACGTTTATAACACATGGATTGAGGATAATCAAGCACCGTCGGTTCATGTTCTTTGGTGGATTATGTTGGCAACATGATCGACATCAATACTTGGAATGGCGATCAGATAATTGGAATATTCTTTTTGCAGTACATCCTAGTCAAGGTAAGGGCTATATGGTATCAATCTTGCGTTGATCCGAGCATGCCTTCATTGTGATCCGAAGGTGTTACTGTAACGTTACTCCACAACGTATGCCGTTGGTGACGATCGAAGCATAGAACATGCATGCGTGATGAAACATAATGCAGATAATATAGCGCTGATTTCAGATTGATTGTTGATCCAGGCGAGGAATGCCACGGTTTCTAGTGAAATTCACTAAACGCTGCATAGCGGCGTTTCCTGGGATTACACAGAATTATTATTATTATTATTCACCTGTATGTATGGGTGAAAACATTCGTTCTTTTTCACAAATTGAACGATAGATACTCGTTTTATATCCATAGCTATGATATTTAATATAGTTTTAGCCCTGCAAACACCGGCATGTATCCCTATTCATTAAAGCGCTGGCATCCATGCCACACGGCCCACAGCGACCTCTGGCACTGAAAGTGTTAACAGCCTCTGTACTGTACTGACCAGTGAAAAACAACATGATTCCACTGGTCTGAGACCAGTCTGACCGGTGAATAACTACATATTCCACTGGTCTAAGACCAGTCTGACCAGTGGATAACTACATATTCCACTGGTCTAAGACCAGTCTGACCAGTGAATAACTACATATTCCACTGGTCTAAGACCAGTCTGACTGATTGATTGATTGATTGAAAACTTTATTAACAGATTGCAGAATGGGTACAATACAGTACGGCTCAATACACACAATTGTTAAGGGGATGCAGACCAGAGAAAGACTTTCGTCTTGTTTACATCAGGATCCCCCATTTTCAATTCATCATAACATTTATGACATACACAACATACAGATAAACAGTACTGTTACATCCAGACATCTATATACAAGATATACAAATATACAGTACTGTTGAAGAGACAGAGTTTCTAAAAGAGAGTACAGTATATACATTTGAGGGGGAAGAAACTGTACATTGGAGGGGGTTGGGTGGGGGGGGGGGGGGGGGGTTTGGACATTTACAGGGGCCAGTTTGAAATTGCAGCCTCCCGTTATTTCAAGTTTGTGTGTTTATGGTTGTTCGAGATAAAAAAAGATAAATACAATAAAAAAAAAGGTAGGATTGCATCCAGCTCACGAATGAACTATCAAAACCAACTGCTTTTAGGTTGTCAATCAGAATGGAGTGATTGACAGTGTCAAAAGCCTTTTGGAGGTCCAGAATGACCATGCCGCAGTGTTTGCCCGCGTCCACCTCTTGTTTGGTGTGGTCGTTCAAATAGAGAAGGCATGTGCAGGGCCCCCCCCCCCCCCACCCCCCCCCCTAATATTTTATTTTTATTTTTTTATACAGTCAACATATTCTTAAATAATAGCGCTGCCCGAGGCTGGGCATACAGTCAACATATTCTTAAATAATAGCGCTGCCCGTGGCTGGGCATGATACAGTCAACTGTAAATTATAGAGAGAGAGAGAGAGAGAGAGAGAGAGAGAGAGAGAGAGAGAGAGAGAGAGAGAGAGAGAGAGAGAGAGAGAGAGAGAGAGAGAGAGAGAGAGAGAGAGAGAGAGAGAGAGACTTACAAAGAGCCCCTTTTGTCAACTCATAATGAAACTGGCTGACATCTCACACTCTGACATCACAAACCCTAGCCAGCCTCAGAAGATTAGACCTAACCAAATTATAACCAAAGAAAAAGATAAATACATTACGTATTGGAATCAACTCACACAATCACAACACAAATTAGAAACATATTTGGCCCTAAACAGACAGTATACTGTGGCAGACTACCTCAGCACAGTAACTGATACGAATCTAAGAAAGAATCTGACAAGGTACAGACTGAGTGACCATGGTTTGGCGATAGAGAAGGGCAGACACAGACAGACCTGGCTGCCCAGAGAGGAGAGGTTGTGCTGTCTTTGTGATGAGGGAGCCGTAGAGACAGAACTACACTTCCTAACACAATGTGAAAATTACAGAAATATTAGGGAGGAATTCTTTCCAAAAATTGAAATAATTTCCCCAGAATTCCTCCTGGGGGAACAGAAAGAATGTGCAGTTTTAGCTGCAAAATATGTCAATTCATGTCACAAGAAAAGGGAAAACCAGTAGGACACATATACTGTATATACATGTACCATGTTTTACTCACCGCACCATCTCCTTTATTTCTTTTGATCTTATATTGTTTGCTGTTTATGTCATAATTGTGCTTTGGCAACATTTGTGAAATTTCATGACAATAAAGCTTTTTGAATTGAATTGGGAGAGAAATGCTTCTAGAGAGAGAGAGAGAGAGAGAGAGAGAGAGAGAGAGAGAGAGAGAGAGACGGGTGGTGTAGCGAGAGAGAGAGGCGGGTGGGTGTAGCGAGAGAGAGAGGCGGGTGGGTGTAGCGAGAGAGAGAGGCGGGTCGGTGTAGCGAGAGAGAGGCGGGTGGGTGTAGCGAGAGAGAGACCACGGCGGGTGGGTGTAGCGAGAGAGAGAGAGAGGCGGGTGGGTGGGTGTAGCAAGAGAGAGAGACCACGGCGGGTGGGTGTAGCGAGAGAGAGAGAGGCGGGTGGGTGTAGCGAGAGAGCGACCACGGCGGGTGGGTGTAGCGAGAGAGACCACGGCGGGTGGGTGTAGCGAGAGAGAGAGAGAGAGACCACGGCGGGTGGGTGTAGCGAGAGAGAGAGACCACAGCGGGAACAGAATAGATTGCTTGAAAAACTCACCCTAACGCAGATTCAATGGCAAAGTTGGAAGGAGACGACATCGACGCATTTTCATGCCGTGGAGATGAAAAAGTTAGCTAGCGTTAGCTAACGCTAGTTAGCCTTTAGCTAAGCTACTAGCCGACATGGCTAGCCCGACTGAACCACATGTTAGCACTCGCTAACGTAGCTAACGCTAGTTAGCCTTTAGCTAAGCTACTAGCCGACATGGCTAGTACCACATGTTAGCACTCGCTAACGTAGCTAACGCTAGCTAATGCTAGTTAGCTAACGCTAGTTAGCCTTTAGCTAAGCTACTAGCCAACATGGCTAGCCCGACTGAACCACACGTTAGCACTTAGATAACGTAGCGAAAGCTAACTAGCTGTCCCTGCCTTTAGCTAAGCCGACTTGGCTAGCCTGACTGAACTTTCTAACATGCAACAACTTTCATCTTCAGTCCATCTACCGAACGACCGTCCTCTTCGTCTTGGCTGGCATAACCTCCAATGCTGCACGCGCGAAATAGTCAGACGCTACCTTACCTGTAACCCCTCCCCTCATTGAAACCAATAGTATCTGCTGCAGAGCCTCAGAGCTCCAATAGTGCAGAGCCGCAGAGCCAGGAACAAGTCAGACACATTCTACAAACGTGTCTAATGTGAAATATATAAGCATATAAGCAAAACTAGATTTTAGGTCTGTGATGAAAAAGGGCCTCGCGGGAAGGGGGGCCTTGCAAAAAAAAAAAAAAAAAATATATATATATATATATATATATATATATATATATATATATATATTTTTTTTTTTGCTGGGCCCCCCTTCCCGCGAGGCCCTGTGCGACCGCACTGCTCGCACACCCACTGAGGCGGCCCTGGGCATGTGTCAGTGGAGTGGGATGTTCTGAAGCCAGTTTGTTTTAGTTTTCCTCCATTTTGTCATTGATGTTAATATTTTTTTTACCAGTGAATAACTACATATTCCACTGGTCTGAGACCAGTCTGACCAGTGAATAACTACATATTCCAGTCTGGTGAATACCTTTACAATGTGAAGCTTGTTTTCTAAGAGTACTGTCTCAGTGGCTCTACAGCGGTTTAGTTTTTTATTTAATTCTTTTTTTCATAATACCAAAATACTGTCCTCAGAAGTTTGCATGATGATAATTTTTTACAAAATACAAAAAGTAATCAAATATTTATTTCTAATACATGTAATGGAAATACTGACCATCTTTTCCCACACACACACACACGCACGCACGCACGCACACACACACACACACACACACACACACACACACACACACACACACACACACACACACACACACACACACACACACACACACACACACACACACACACACACACACACACACACACACACACACACACACACACACACACACACACACACACACACACACACACACACACACACACACATGATTTCCATAGTTCTGGCTCACAACTAACAATTTTTATGTTAAGCCACAATTCTGTCGTTTACAAGCTAGTGCTTATGGTATACTACCTTGGACATGTCACCCTAAGATTTATGTTGGTGTTTATTCCTAACAACATGTAAGCCCTGCCCCATCCCCTCTCCTACCCTGTGATCTACAGTCCAGTCCGTTACAACAGGCATGGAAACAAAGGGCGGGTGTTGGAGTAGAACCAGGTCATTCAGGTTCTGAGCCACCTCCATGGGGAGCCCTCGCCAACCACCCCGCACAGTCAGAGAGAAAACCATAGAGAGAGGGGGGCAGAGAGAGAGAGAGAGGGAGACAGAGAGACATGGAGGGAGAGGGAGGAAGAGAGAGAGAGACAGAGAGAGAGAGAGAGAGAGAGAGAGAGAGAGAGATGGGTGGACAGAGAGAGGGGGAGAGAGAGAGTGAGAGTAAGGCCTTGGGAGGATGGGTGGAGAGTGTGACAGTGGCTGTGCCCTTCAGGAAGGTCCTTAACCTGGTCTGCTCAGGCAGGACTAACTCGCTAATGTGCGCTGTATGAAAAATGTAAGTGGCTTAAATTGCATTAGATTAGGAGCAGCCGTGAAGCGAATAAGTGACAGAATAAAACAATAAGTCTCAATGGGAGTGTGTGTGTGTGGGGGGGGGGGGGGGGGGGGGGTGCGGCAGGGTGGGAAACAGCATGCGGCACGCCGCTGAAATGTAGCCCCCCCTGTGAGTCCGCTAGCATGCTGCCGACAGCCACTTGGACATGCGCCACAGCCAGGTGCAGGAGATTTTATGCTTGTTATACTGCGTCCTCTGTGTGAATATTGAGTTAAATTACAATCATATAACCTCAAATGTGGTCTGGCAACGTCACTGTTTTTTATTTATTTAATTATTTACAATTTCTATCGCAAGCTGCACCATGTGGGCACCACGCACCTGAAAATGGATAAAAATGCTGTACAGCATTTTTTTCTTTTTTTTATCTCAGTTTTTCTTTTTCTGCAGTGCCAAGTAGAACTGGCACTATGTACGCCGTGTTCCAAAACAAAATATAGCCAACTCATTAATTTCCCTGCTGCGTCCCATGATCCCAGACCACCATGCGCTGAATCTTACGCAAGGCGACGCCAAGGACCCTTAAGGACATGCACACGTGAGCATTTTGCTACTCTGCGATATCACTTCCCCTCCCCACCTCCCTGCACCTCTCATCCACCTGGGCTGCAACGGCGGGGATAAGTTTAAGGGAGCAAGAGGTTGGAAGTAAATAAGTAGGCTACATTAACTCTCATTACCATAATTGTAGTCTGACATTGCCAGACTTATCTCCACACTGTGTTTTAGCACTGTGCCAATGCAGGAGAACATGGCACTGGCACACTAGGGGAAAAAACACTATGGGTTATTAACTTATTTGTACTGTATTTCTCAAAACCAATCAAAATTGTCTATAGCAGCCAACATTGGAGGAGGAATGCTGCTTCATCAAAGTTTTTCACCGTGAGAGTGTAGCTTGGGGGGGGGGGCTGGGTAGTGTAGGGGTCTAAGCACTTGTCTACCACCGCGGAGATCCGGGGGTTCAAATACCTCTGGCTTGGTCTGGTCAGTTGTCCCTACGAACACAATTGTCAGTGTTTGTGTGTGGGAAGGCGGTGGGGTATGAGTCCTGGTTGTTGCAATAGCGACTCCTACTGGTCGGGCATGTTCAGCAGGGAGGGGATCGGGGAGATAGCACGAACCTCAACGCGCATTACGCTCTCTCACTGAAACTCCTTGCTATCAGGTAAAAAGAAGAGGCTGGTGACTCCACATGTATTGGAGGACGCATTAGGTAGTCTACACCCTCCGCAGGCCAACAGTAGGGGCAGAGCAATGACCAGGGAAGATTCAAGGGTCATTTCAAAATGGTCAAACCTTTTTGAGGTTTTAAAGCATGCACTTTGACTGGTATTTGAGTCATTGTTATGTACTGAGACATATGATGAAATAACTTTGATTTAGCCTACAGTTAAAGGATCAATAGACTGCTGCCGATCTTTGGCAATATTTACATTTCTTATTATATCTCGACAGTAATAAAAAAATAAAAAAAAACAAGATGTACACTGAAATTAAAAAAATCTGTTGTTCCAGTAAAGGACAGGAGCTAAAACAATGACATCCAATCAAACAAATGACCAAGTCAAATGATTGGAATGAGCGAATTGTCTATAAACTCCCTAGTGACGCACGCTTGTTGTGTGCGTACACAGAGGCCTGCTGCTCACACCTAGATGCCTGCTAGGTACCTTGCAGGCCGTGGTTTTGAAGGCATCCTGATGCACTCTGATTGGGAAGGGCATTGTCAAATTCTGTTTACGGATTTGAAAATATTTCTAAGTTCTGCCCAAAATCAATGGCCGCCTATTGCTCCTTTTCTGGATGCCCCTGATTGATATTGACACTATAGTATCAGCTATAGCTTTGTTGATATGATTATACAAGTCCCCCCCCCCCTCAAACCTTGGGCCAAAATATATATTATTTTCAAATAGGTAAGATGTATTAGTCAATTAATCAGTAAATACAAAGATTTTAGTTTGAAAGTACCTGCGTTATCTTTTTTCTTCTTCGGCAGAGTACTGTTCTCTGTTTTTACTTAATGTCAAGACAACTGTACTCTTACTCACACTTTAGTGATTACATACTGTAACGTGAGAGATGAAGTGGGGAACAATGGCGCAGGGCATGAGGGAGCGCAGCGCAGAGAACAAGGAAAGGTTCGGTAAGTAGGCCACGTTGGGATGCTCTCGTTCACCTTGGGGCACTGTGAGTTTCAGAGTGTGCTGGCAAAGAAACTGCGCATGGAAGCCGCAGGCCTAGCAAAGATATGCTACCCACAGCAGTGTGCGCAGGGGGAATGAGACACAATAATTTAAGCGGTTATGTAACATGTAAATAGTGATATAGCAGGATAAACAATGATATACAAACGGAATATTATACTTAGTGTGCAAATATAAGCACTGCTCCTTAATGAATAGACTCTTTGAGTATTACCTCAAAAAATGCATGTGGGGCAATGTAATTACCATAATCTAGTTAGGAGACTGCACTACAAGATAATACAGATACCGTGTTATCTCAATATACAACATATGTATCAATAATGTTTTGAATTGAATGACTCTGTACTATGATATAATTGTGCTATATATTATCATTATCATTATTATTATTTCTTTACCTTTTTTATATACCTTTTGCTTTCTAATACTGGATGGACAGTCGCCTAATGATTGTACAATAACTTGTTAATTTAAAGTAATGATTGACTGTATTATTAACATGAGCGATTAATTGATCGTCAAGGGATTTTGTTGGTGGATGCTTTTGTTGGAAGACATTTGAAGATTGTGTTTTGAAGGTGTATTTGTTTATTTAATATAATGATGCAATGGTTGATATATTGAAATACAAAAGACTGCATTTTCTTTTATTGTAATAAGGGGTAGGACCTGATACGCATCTTGCTTCTTCCTATTCCTTTTCACAATAAATCATTTTTGTATTTGAACTTTTTATTGTTATTTTTGGATTATTTTATATTGTTCGAAATAAACTATTCATTCATTATTATGCATCTCCATAGACAGAATACAATAGAACATCATTGTCCATTATTATCATTAATTTGTTAACGCCTTGATCTTGGCTCATTGACCACTTCCCTTTGATCTGCCGATGGTCTGAAATGATCCCATCCTAACGATCTCTTCATAATGATCTTAACGGCTAAACGAATTAGACATCGGCTCTGCTTGTCTGAGACATTGCTGAATATTGGCACAGCGGGTTGTGTCGTCCAGCATTCACTGTGACGCATGTGGTGTAACGTAAGGTGGTACGAGCAAATTCATTCACCGTGAAACCCTGTAGTGTTGTTTTCTACCCGCGCCCTCTGTGTAAAAACACTTCCCTTTCAGTGTCGCCGCGAGCTACGCACATCTCTCAGCGCTCGTCTAATGACACGGGTCAGTCGCCCACCGGGCTCGTTGAGAGAGATTTGAATTCACGTCATGAGTGGTTCATCACTCCCACACACAGGGGATCCTAATGATGGCTCTCTTATTTGCAGTTATTTCGGGAAATTCAACGACTTACAGGGTCATGAGCAAAATGAACAAGACAAACACCTTTGAAGATTATGATAATAGAAATGAAGGAAGGGTGGGGGTGTGTGTTGGGGGGTATCAGAATTGTTTTAGAATTCAGCCACACGTTCCACATCTTATTATCCTTCCGTGTGGCAGACACCCATTTTCAGAGGCGTGATGAAAATACACATCAGATACATTTGTGTAGGCCTGTACGGTTTTATGGCCTGTAAAGTTAGGCATTTCAGCACCAGAAAAAAAAAGAAACGCTTGTAACGGCAACACAACTAAAAAGATAAGAGCCAGCAAAGCACTGGAGAAACAGATGTTAGAGACTGTCCACAAAAATGGTCCTCGACGTCTACTCTCTCTGCAGCAGATGGGACATGCAGCCGTACATCATGTCATCCGCTCTGAACTTCAACGCGCTGCTATTCAGCCTCCTGTATGGAGATGATAATTGATACCTTCGATTCTCTGTTGGAGAAAAGACCATGCAGAGCTCCATACAACCCCCAACTAAGGGCCAGATGGCACCCTCTAAAACATACTGTAAGAGGGAGGATGTTGCTGGAAAAAGAAGAAGCCATACTCATGCAAATGGGGCCCACAGCGAAGCTGTTGACTCGTGCATTTTCACCGTGTTTACCGATAACAAATTGGAACGGGCAACATGAGCTCAAAAACTGGGATTAGGCAAAGTGTTGAGAGGGATGTGTTATTATTGCCAACCTTGCAGCTGAAATGTTTTACGAGCGAATTATGGCCTCAGCACAAAATGACTGTCGAGGGAGGAGGAGCCGACCTGAGAAGAATATGCACGCATTAAGGAACTGTTGGTATAGTACTTGATCTCTTGGAACATAATCGCTGTGCAATAAGTAAAACATATGCAATTACACCAGCTAGGGCAGACCTTGCTGCCACAGGCCCGTCGTCCGATGCCCAGTCAGCTTTGCTGCAAGATTAATCATCTCATTCACAACATGCCAGTGTTTCCCAGTACAGCTATTCCCAACAACCTCTTATTGATTTAGAGTCTTCGATTCTTTTAGACTGAGACAGATAGGGAATGCTAGGAGCCTAATGGTAGAATAGGGGATGTTGCTATACAAGTAAGTACATTATGCATCCTTGGAATACGTTTTTTTGTGCTGTTTTGGTCATCAATGACCTGACGCCGTTCAGAGTATTACCGGTTGTAGTCCAATATCCGGTGTTAGTTCCACCCCCAAGCTTTAGAAAACACCCGCTCCCCTGCATTGCGTTGTGGTGTACATTTGGAGTGCAGTAACAGCTGGAAGAGTTTGGAAGGACACGGCAGACTGCAGGGGAGAGCCAGGTAGGTGTGTGCAGAGGCGTGTGGCAGCCAAGTGCTGTGAAGTGTGAGACTCTGCCCTCCCACCTGATGATCAAAGACAGGCATAACTGCCACCGACTGTGGCACAAGGTGGACCGGGACAAGACCTGTCAGTGGACATAAGGTAACACCAGCTGAGGCAAAAACACTGCATTGTGCAGCACCGACACCATCTACAACACCAGTAGATTATTAGAATTCTTTAGTATTTTTTGCCTACTTTGAGTGACCCCTACATACAGACATGGGCTTCCTGCCTGGCTGTGGAATTATTCAGAAGATTCAGAATTTTCCGGGTAGAATTAGAGAGTGGATATGTCCCTCCAGCCAGCCGGGGAAAGATAATACTAATGATGTCTTGTGGGATCCTCCAAGAGCAGGACTCTCGATCAAGATCCTGGGGGAGCTACCATGACTCCTGGCACACTCTCTGGCACACTGGAGCTCAACGATAACTCCCTGGAAGAATTCTCCTCTAATGGAATTAAACCCTTGATAAAAAAATATAAGAAAAGAAAAGAAAAAGAAAGAAATCTCACTAAGACTATTATCTACCATGTCAAGATATGTTGAACATGAGTCTTCTAAGGTCTGAGGAGAGAAAGAGAACCCCCCCCCCCACCACCACCACTCCACCCCCCCCCAAAATGGTGGCCGTCAAACACTGTTCTGTTCTGACTTTCTTTCATTCTAATTTCTGTTCTTCTTTTCTTTTTGTTTAAGTACAGAACAAATAAGAGGGGGATGATTGTTGAAAACAGTGTCCCCAGTATTCAGCTGTGAAAAGCTGGCCCAATGGACCATAATAATAAAAAGGCTATTGATCGAGGCAATTCACTGGCTTTCAACGAAACAAAGAAATTCCTGTTTTACAGAATTTTTAGAATGCTCCTCCATGGAGAGAGAAAAACCTCATATCCATCAGCACAAAGGCGTTGTTGTAGCCTATGTGAATGCTTACAGTTAAGTGTTTAATGTTTGATTCATTGCACGACCAAATGTGCGTGTGTAATGCAGTATACATTTGACATGAATAAAAAGGCACATTATGGCTGGGTTACTTACAGTAGCAGCCTTCGCCCACATACAGTACTTACAATGCCCGATGGATTACAGAGATGCTCGCATTTATTCCTTTCTCACGGCAGTCAGTACTCACTATAAAAATCCACTTCTGTGATCAATTCATTCAAGGGCACTACTACCTGAGCTGCCTGGAACCCGACTAAAAGCCTCCCTGTCTTGTCTTGGAGACGAGAAGGACGTGTCCCGGGGGACCAGAGCAGAATGAGGGGAAACCCCTCCGTGTCGGAACTTTGGGAGCTCCATTGTGCTTCATGTCCACAGCGAGGAAATCAATATGATTCCTACCACTCGCCTTATCTGCCTTCCATTTGTTTTTTTTTGTTTGTGCTGTATTTGTGGCTCTAATTAACTCCTTCTATTTAAAAGGTTCCACACGGCAGGGCCTCGTTGGGACGAGCTGGCGGCGTGACAAGCTGAATGTCACACTCTCCTTGGGCCGATCAATCCAGACGATCAGATATCAGACACCTGAGGGATGGCTCTGGCCATGGAGCACTCACGCGAACAGACTCACACACACACACACACACACACACACACACACACACACACACACACACACACACACCCACACACACACACACACACACACACACACACACACACACACACACACACAGACACACACGCACACACACACACACACACGCACACACACACACACACACATGCAGGAACACACCGGGCGAAGGCTGGGCCAAGGACTGAAATCTTGTGGGCAGACACACAGACATGCTGAGTGAAAAGCTTTTCTCTCTCCAAACACATTGTCTTTCTCCGATTTCAGCCATATTATTATCTGCTCATCAGCTTGATGGGACGACTCCCACCTTGATAAGGCCCTCGACCGGCAACCTCCTCACACGCTCACACCTCGTACCTCGCTCAAGGTCACAGACAGCCGCGGTCTCCTCGCCAGACTTGTAAGCCGCCACCCCACCCCCACCTCTGTCAACATGTCTACGTCTCCGCTCGGCTTCCAATCGTCTCCGTGCACAGAGCTCTCAGGCAGCACAGGGGGAGTGCCCCCAGGTGGCGGCTTAGAAGGAGACGGCGACAACAACAGTTGTTTGTATTTGCGTGCAATTAGTCATTTCGAAAAAACAATCAACGATGGTAAACACACAGTAGAGCACATATCCTCTCCGGAAGTCCTGACTATTGTTGATGACAGTGACGCTATCGGGGGACGGGGGGGACGGAGGGCTTCGGAACGATAGAGCGAGGTAAGAAGGAATCTCACATGCAAAACCTGTGAAGAGAGAGGACGTTGTTGACGTAGCGGGAGAGAGTGGTCAAGAGGAACATTTCCACAGCTACCAATAATGCGCTGCGGGCCCCTCTATGTTGTTTACCATGGAGGATGAGTGGCGTGATTCATCTACACAACATTTCTCGTCAACATCCTCCAATCCATCAACCAGAGCCATCAGTCGTCAGTTTGCTGACGGACGGTCTGTAGTCCTCTCTCTCTTTTCTCTCCCTCCCCCGCTCAATCAATACAGGCCAGCAATAATGTACGAGTCAAGCATGCCTCTCCATCTCTAGCTTTTTCTCTCTCTCTCTCTCTCTCTCTCTCTCTCTCTCTCTCTCTCTCTCTCTCTCTCTCTCTCTCTCTCTCTCTCTCTCTCTCTCTCTTTATCTCTCTCACATCTTCTCTCTCTCTCTCTCTCACTCTCTCCATCTTCCATACTGTGAAATGCCTCATTATTCCATTCATCCAATCCCTATAACCCCCCCCCACACACACACACACACAGACACACATACCTTCCCACTACTGTTCCTCTATTTCCCCTCTTGTTTTATTTTTTTCAATTTCCAACTCGTCTGTGTCTCCAACCTCCCCACCCGCCCAGACAATTCTCGTCTCCCTCGCCCCATCAAACAAACACTCCCATTATCGCTCGCTCGCCCTCCCACCCTCCCTCCCTCCCTCCCTCCCTCCCTCCCTCCCTCCCTCCCTCCCTCCCTCCCTCCCTCCCTCCCTCCCTCCCTCCCTCTCTCTCTTCCCTTTTTCTATCAGGCTCTGCCCTCCCACTCATCCCTTGCTAATAATAAAACTGGAGGAGAGTCATAGGGACCGGAGGAGCTGTTCTCCCCCGGTACATCTGCCGCAACCCCCCCCCCTCCCCCCTCCAGCACTACAGGGAAGCTGTAAGGTGGACAGACATCGGTCTCCCACGAGCCGCGTCACTAATCCGCCTGAGGAAGCACATCAAACAGAGAGGCTCCTGTGTGTCATGTGCCAGAAAAAAAAGAAAGATAAATCATCAAATAGCAGAACGACTAACAGGCCCTCATCGCTGCAGATCCACTGCCAGGGGAAACGCTGATCTCACCAGACTATACCATGACAAGTCAGCCTGGAGTGACTGGATAGGTCGAGGGCAGCGGTGCACGAACGTGTGCCGTTAACGAGACTTCCACCGCGGCGATCCTAATTCCAATTTGTGGGTTAATTTGCTGGGATTTTCAGACTAATTTGGTGGTGGTGAAAGCGCAGCTGGCGTGGGCGAGCGGGCAGGACCCGGGAGACACTGCGCTGCTGAATCGATGGCGGTCAGAGCATGTCCACTTACTCTCCATCTCACGGACACTGCCAACATATTGAGCAAGCCCTCCTTCCTGGACAGCGGAGTAATGCAATCAAAAAGCTAGCATGGATAGCACGATGTGCTCATTTGTACGACCGCAAAGCGTCCCCCTTCGAGGAAACATGTGGAAATCAATCACTCAAAACCACCACCGCTCCACCACTGCTTCTTTTAAGAGTTCAAATTCGGTTTGCAGAGCAAATCACATAAAACTTTAGTTTCCCCTCTCACAGCTGAAAAGGGGGGGGGATGCTTATCTTAATTCTAACAGCAGAGAGAATAAGAAGGTCATATCATTCAATCTGAGCATGGGATTTTGTTACACAGATAAATTGGTAGAGAATGAAAATGGCGAAAGATACTCTTGGAGCACTGGATGCATAATTTTGCTTTTCTCTCTCAGAGTGGAAATGGGCTCAGGAATTCAATCAGCTTTCGAGAGCCAAAGCTGTGTGTGTGATCCAGCTTGGTGTCTGTGTCCTGTGTACACAAATGAGGAAGGGAGAGAGGGGAAGAAAACGATCAAACAGAAGGAAAGAAACGTTGGAGAAAACAGAGACAGCCCCCCCCCCCCCCCCCCCCACCTCCAAAAAAATATGTCCTGGGCTCGTCCAACTATATTACTCTCCCAGGAAGCGGAGAGGAAAATAAACTGTTTGCAAAAGTTGTATTTTTTCCTCTTCTTGCCATCTGGCTCGAACGCTTCAATCTCTGTTACACCTTTCAGCTGTTTGGCTGAAGTGCTGCGTATTGATCCAAGCCATATAGTACCTTTATTATCTCTTCTGCCGTCCGAGGGCTAGCTTCCAGCTTTGATAGCGCCACGCTGTCATTGCAATAGCATAAATTCTCAAGGCCGTTTGCTGTGAGGGCCGAGGGGGGGGGGGGGGGCTGGTGGGGGGCCGGCTAAATGGATGTGAAATCAAGCCATGAAAAGCCAACATGGCGCGGTGGGGGAATTGTCGATGGGAGCTCATTAGGAAAAGCATGTTTCCTCCTCCCTGCAATGGTAAGCTTGCACAATACGGGGAGATGTCTTTCTTCCCCTGTGTCTCCCAAATGCCAGTTTACGTCTTCCATATACCACCAAAGACCATGTCATTTAATTAGAAATGGTTGTTGTGTGTATTTCAGTTCATTATATATATATATAATTTTTTTTGTCACTGCAGCCATGGGAGACAGTAGGCTCAGCTTGTCACACGGGCACCGGGCCGTAGAGGAGGCCAAGGATATCCTGAAGCCTCTCCAATAACATGTCAGCTCAACAACTGCAACTCAATAATGAAATTATCTTTAATCGTATATCTCCGTAGAAGTCATTTTGTTCACTTTAGAGGTCCTGTGTTGTGGTGGTGATTATGTATCGTAACGTACAGAATACTGTGTGTGCTGTGTGCACTCCGGGAGGAATAGCTGCTGCTTCTGCTCCAGCTAATGGGGATCCTAATGAAATCAACTCAACTCCTATGCTCTCCTTGCTTTGTGACAATGAGGCGACTGTGTGCGAGTAAAAAGGGCTGTGTGAAGTCACAGAGATGCCCTGATCAAAGGCGCCTCTCTCTCAGCCGGTTGCCAGCGTCCCCCGGCCAGCCGGACTGGCAGGGACAGCGCGCTAATGTGGATGGAAAAACACGATCGGACATCGTACGCCCACGACAGAAACATCTGAAGACACTGCCAGCAAGAAGCCTGCGTGCGTTCGTGCGTGCGTGCGTGCGTGCGTGCGTGCGTGCGTGCGTGCGTTCGTGCGTGCGTGCGTGTGTGTGTATGAGTGTGTGCGTGTGTGTATGAGTGTGTGCGTGTGTGTGTGTGTATGAGTGTGTGTGTGTATGAGTGTGTATGAGTGTGTGCGTGTGTGTGTGTGCGTGTCTGGAGAGGGAAGAAGAGCAGCAGCCTTTCTATCCCGTATCGTCTCTAAGATCTGCTGCTGCCTTTTAAAAAACGCACGGAGAAAGAGCTGCACAGGTCTGAGACGGTCCAGCGGGGGAACTGTTGTTTGTTGTTTTCTTTGACTGCACTTCCTTTTTACTCCCCACTCACTCCCCCTCTCCTCCCCCGTGTTTGAAGGAACAACTGCACACATGAAGACAGAGAAAGAAGAGAGGCCCTGAGGTGTATTCTTCCAGCAGGTATGCTAATCACACCTGCTAGCAGCAGGAATTTCTCTCCAAGCTTTCTTTCCTCATAGATCAGCCTGGCCCCGGGAGACCGCTGTGCATACATTACATCAGTGCATGTGTTTGTAGTGCATGTGTGTGTGGATGTGAACCCCATAATGTCATACACACAAGCCCCCCATGCAGGATGCCCCCTGAGGTCTCCATCTCCTGCTCTTATGTTATGACTCCGCCACCCTGAGCTCTCCATCTCCTGACTCCCTCCTTCACCCCTTTCTCTTTGCACACTACTGTACTAATGCTTCAGGTCTCGCACCAATTAAGGAAGCTATACGGTGCTACCCCCACCTCCCCCTGCCCTACCCGCCCCCGCCCACTTCCCCTCGCTGTAGCCGGTGTTCCTCTGTGCAGATAATACTTCACCCTCTGTCGTTCCTCATGCACTGGGATCTCGCTGAGATAATCCGTGACTGCTCATGATTGAGTCGTCTTTAGCGGGCTAACGGGTACTATCGTCTCCACAAACCCTTACCGCCGGCGCACCCCGGTAACAGGTGTAACAAAGAAAAGGATGAAGAAATGTAAGGAATTATCTGACCACAAAAGGAGGACGCAGCGTGAAATCACAGAGTGAGTGGAAATTGAAAAGTGGCCATTTAGAGTACGGGGATGAGGGATATAAGAAAAATCATATTGGATTATCTGGGGAGGTAGCTCCCTGGTTCCTGCCTCTAGAGATCAGGGGGGGGGGTCCAGCTCTGCAAGCCTTCTTCCTCCTCCTGAATCACTCCTGAAGACCTGATGGCCGACGGAGCTCAGCCGTGTGATGAATGAAGTGCAGGTCAGCTTTTAAAACCTGCTGTCCTTGAATTAGGGAAGGTTGTTAGAGTGTTTGCTCCCCACAGGCTCTTTAAAAAGCCCAGAAATAACCCAGAGCCCCCCTCCATCGATCAAGAAGACACGTTGGCCTATGATTCGGAAGAGGGGGTGGGGGGGCGTGATAAATCTTACAAGATGGCCAGGGTGGGAAGACTCCGGCTCTGTTAACCGGACAGGATGAGCTCTCTATCTCTCTCCTCCTCCTCCTCCTTGTGACTCCCTCCCTTCTGCTACACTACCCACCTCCTCCTCCTCCTCCTCCTCCTCCTCCTCCTCCTCCTCCTCCTCCTCCTCGTCCTACTCCTCCAGGTTTCCCGCCTGGCGTTCCTCCCTCAAAATCACAGTTCTTGCACCTGTAATCCCTGGGCATCAGATGATTACACCTTCCAAACTAGATATTGAACCGAGACCTCGAGGCCCCGACCTCTCACCAACACCTCCACCCACAAACCTAGGGGACATACTCACACCTAAACACACACCTGCCAACACGTACCGTATATATATACACACACAATCACACACACACACACGCAAACACACACACACACACACGCACACACACATTTAGAATATTTATTTATGTCCACATAAATACAACGTCTAAAGGACACAAATATTATCAGTGCAATTGGACATTGTGGGTTATTCTGTTACATTCGTGCCCACAATTTGGCAATGGCAACCAAAGTTACACAACACACACATAGGATGATGAACCAGACAAGTATCATACAGCTCATGGGTACAGATAGCAGCGTCTTCTCCAAATTGTGCGGCTGCCAATAATAGCTGACACTGAGCAATATCTTGCATCCATAGAAATATCAATAAACGTCTCAATTAAATATCCTCAATGGCACGTATCCCCAGGCAGACCAGCGACAAACTGGTTTTCCCCCCAACTAAAGAGGACCACTAGAGAGAGGGAGGAGAGAGAGGGGGGAGAGAGAGAGAGAGAGAGAAGAGAGAGAGAGAGAGAGAGAGAGAGAGAGAGAGAGAGAGAGAGAGAGAGAGAGAGAGAGAGAAGGGGGGAAGAGAGAGAGTGAGAGAGAAGGGGAGAAAGAGGGAGAGAGAGAAGGGGGGAAGAGAGTGAGATAGAAGGGGATGGAGAGAGAGAGGGGGAGAGAGAGTGAGAGAGAAGGGGATGGAGAGAGAGAGGGGAGATTGAGAGAGAAGGGGATAGAGAGAGAGAAAGAGAGGGGGAGAGAGGCGAGGGGGGCAGGGAAAGCGACACACTTTGCAGGCTTATTTACACGTAGCTGCCGGTATGACAGGTAATTTGGGCAAATTCTCCACAGAGCCTGTAGCAGACGGCGAGGGGATAAAGATGAAGGGAAAGAGCAAAAGAGAGAAAAAAGGAGAAGGAGGGGTGGGGGGCGAACGTGTGCAGACTACCTGACATGGGTCTGAGAGCGAAGAAAGCAAATGGGTTTCCAGATTCCAATCTAGAAGAAAAGAGAGAGAGAGAGAAAGAGAAAGAGAGAGAGAGAGAGAGAGAGAGAGAGAGAGAGAGAGAGAGAGAGAGAGAGAGAGAGAGAGAGAGAGAGAGAGAGAGAGAGAGAGAGAGAGAGAGAGCAAGGGAGGAAGGATAGTGTGGGGGTGGGGTGGTGGTTGGGGGAGTACAAGAAGGTGGAAGTCAGTCTGTTGACAGATTCTGATCATTTTATTTATCTGTGGCAAGGAAGAGATATCAAAAGCACATTTTAATTCAATTTATCTTCTCCCATTGAGGCTGAGAGATCAAGCAGGAGGCGGGGAAGGATGAGGCCAAGCGAAGTGAGGGGGGAAAAAATCTTCCGATTTATTCAGCCCCTGATTTATTCACTTGTGTTTATCAGTCTAGCGTGCCACGCGCCTGACTGTCTGCAGACATGTGTGCATATGCGCGCTTGGAGCATGTGGGCGCGCGCGTACCGGGCATCCTAGCACACTTCACTGGGGGCAAAATCTCCTTAGACTGTACTTATAGAACGCTCCTTCTTCCTCTTCTTGTACAGCGCTTGGCTGTCTGTCAGTGCTCAGAGCCAATTAGAAAACAGTTGTTAATGGGGCCATCTCTCCCCTTCCACCACTGTGTGTGATGACTTTATTCTAAGTCGTCATGGGAGGCTGGGAGGTGTTGAGGACAGTAAAGGAGATAACGATGCGGGAGATAAGAAGGTGTCTCTCCCCGTGGGCGGGGGTCCCCTCAGAAGGGAGGGCAGGAGGGGGTTGCTCATTGGCTGGACTATAGCTTCTCCTCCTCTGGTGTGAGTCACTATGTTCGGGGTGATGGTGGAGGGCGGGTGGGTGTATAACCTAGCTTGACCTTTTCACCTTACTCAAGGCATCGCTGAGGTGATTCATACTGTCGCTGTTAGCTGCACACACACATGCAAGATCAGCTACAAACACACACATACACACACACACACACACACACACACACACACACATAAATACACATTATGTACACACACACACACACATAAATACACATTATGTACACACACGGCTGCAAGTTGTGGGCGCAACCCTTTAAATGAGACTCTCTCTTGCACGATTTCGGCTTCGCTTGGATTCACATGCACAAATGCCGAAAATGGCCTTGTTTACCACGTGCACGCACACATGCATGTCACACACATTGCACGCAAACACACATGAATAACAAACACGCATTTCCATGCATCTACCCCTCCTCACAATACTCTCCATCTGTGGTCCAAACAGACCCATGCAGTGCAGTATGCTTCATTGTGCTGGACGACAGTTTTCACTGTTTATGACATGGAGAGATAGAGAGACAGAGAGAGATGGAGAGAGAGATGGAGAGAGAGATGAAGAGAGAGATGGAGAGAGAGAGAGAGAGAGAGAGAGAGAGAGAGAGAGAGAGAGAGAGAGAGGGAGGGAGAGAGATAGAGAGAGAGATGGAGCAGCAGCAGAGGTCCAGAGCAGGAGGAGAAGGAGGGAAGACACGGGGAGGCCCACTTGATAGAGAACCACACAAATAGGCTTAGAGACAAAGAGAGGAGCAAGAGAGAGAGATGGGGAGTATGAGAGATAGAGGGATATAGGAGAGACAAAGAGAGGACAAGAGAGAGACAGGGAGAGAGAGAGGGATGAGTGAGGGAGCGCTACTGACAGAGAGAGATAGAGAAAAAGGGGGCGGGGCCAGGGAGGGGGGAGGTGGTGCGGACTTCTGTCCAATGCTGCGCCTGGAGATGGCTGAGCAGATATCGGAGGGGGGAGGGAGACAAAATGAAAAATGAGCACAATAAAATATAATCAGAGACAGTGAGGGGGGGGGGATTACTGCCTTTGCTTCAGTGGAGTATGTAATTGTGGATAAAGAACACCATGACTCTCTGCGACAACAAAACGTAATTCTGCGGCAGAGAGAGACGAACGTGATACCAGGAATTAGCAACACTGATGAGAACGGGTGATAACTATATGATGATGAGAAAGAGATTAGAATGATTAACAACGTCAATGATGATGATGATGTTGATATCATGATGGTGATGGGGATGAAGAGTGGTAATTCATTATTATGTTTGATGATGTGACAATGGTCGAATATCGATAAAAAATTATGTTTTGGGGCGGCCGGGTAGCGCAGCGGACTAAGCGTCCACCACAGAGACAGTGGACAGTCGAATCCAGCTGTGGTGCTTCCGGGTTGGCCGACCGTCCATACTAACACAATTGGCAGTATTAGCGGGTGGGAAACCCGACGAGGGTGGGTCCTGGTCGTTGTAAAACAGTGACTCCTACAGTTCGGTCGGGGCGCCTGCACAGCAAGGGAAGGATCTAGGAGAGGTAGTGTGACCATCCACACGTTACACTCTCCCAGTGAGAGTCCGCGCTGCCAGGTGAAAAGAAGCGGTGGGCTGGGTACACATGTGTCGGAGGAAGCATGTGATAGTCTCCGCCCTCCCGGACCGACAGTAGGGGGTAGAGTGCGCAACGACCAGGAAGGGGGATTGGCATAACGACTAACATTGGGATGGGAGAAAAACGGAAAA
>NC_140183.1:48196513-48441331 GCF_963971535.1 Notolepis coatsorum | reverse complement strand
AACGGAAAAAAAAGAACGGGGAAAAAGATAATTCAAAAAATGTAAAACAATGTTTTGGGTGAGTAACAACTGCTCATCGTAGAATCGTTTAATTTAATTAAGCAGTCTGAGACATATCTGGCTGACGGATGCAGTGAGAGAAGAAAGACAGGTCCCCCTGCGGACGGGTGTCCCCCAGGGCTCGGTCCTTGGACCCCTTCTTCCCTCTACACTAAATCTCTGGGTAACATTATCACGTCTCATGCCTCTCATATCATTGCTATGCAGATGATACTCAACTCTTCCTCTCCTTTCCTCCCTCAGATATCGATGTCGCTGAGCGGATCTCGGCCTGTCTGTCCGACATCTCCGCCTGGATGACGACCACCTCAAACTGAACCTAAGCAAAACAGAATGGCTTCACCTGCCGGCCAAATCCTCCCCCCTGATGACCTTTCCATCCAGTCGAGAATGCAGCTGTGACCGGCGACCGCGTCCCTGACCGCCAAGAACCTTCGTGTTATCCTCGACGACCAGTTGAACCTCTCCGCTCACATCACAGCGACAACCAGAACCTACAGATTCTTCCTGAGCAACGTCAGAAGAATCCGCCCCTTCCTGACAATGATCCAATCAACAGTCATCTCCTGCCTCGACTACTGCAACGCACTGCTTGCTGGCCTTCCGACCACTGCCACCAAGCCTCTTCAACTCATTCAGAACGCAGCCGCCCACCTGATCTCAAACCTACCAAAGTCAGCCCATGTCACCCCACTTCTTAGGGACCTGCACTGGCTCCCCATTGCCGCACAAATCCGCTTCAAGGCCCTCGACCTGGCATATCGTGCGGTGAAGGGAACGGCTGCCGCCTATTTCGGTCAATGGTCTCTAACTACACACCCTCAAGACCCCTACGCTCTGCATCTTCTGGCCGCCTCAGACCTACTCCTATCCGAGCTCCGGGAGGGTCATCAAAGAGAAGCCGCCTATTCTCAGTCCTTGCACCACAATGGTGGAACTAACTTCCCACCACAGTCAGGACAGCCGAAACCCGTCCAATTTTTTGGCGTTGACTAAAGACACATTTCTTCAACCAATATCTGAAAATATATACCGTAATTTTCTGACTATAAGCCGCGCCTTTCCCCCCATTTTTCGACCCTGCGGCTTATATAACGGTGAGGCTAATCTATGGATTTTTACAGCTAACGGCCACTAGGGGACCTCCTAAATCTATGGAATTTCACTTGTGTTCTTGGCTGCACAGCATCTGGATTAAAGCTTCCGCCAATGGTGATTTTTAAGCGGATCACAATGCCAAAAGAAAAGATCCCGAACGGCATCTCCTTTAAAGTCAACAATAAAGGGTGGATGATGGAAAGCGTAATGAAGGAGTGGCTGAATGAGTGCTACGTCAAGCGCCCTGGAGGATTCTTTCGCCAAAAAAAAGCGTTTTGGACAGCATGAGGGCCCATATACAGATTCTGTGAAAGCAGCCATCAAGAGCACAAACTCAATTCCAGCTGTGATTCCTGGGGGCACAACGAAGCATCTGCAGCCACTCGACATCAGTGTCAATCGTGCGTTCAAAGTGGCACTACGTGTTCAGTGGGAGGCGTGGATGACTAGCGGCGATAAATCATTCACCAAAACTGGTCGCATGCGAAAAGCAACTTTCGCTCAAGTTTGCGAGTGGATCCTGACAGCGTGGAGGAGTGTCAAAACATCCACGATCACCAACGGGTTCCGAAAGGCTGGACCCTTACATATGGTAATTAAACATTAAAACACCTGCAGCTTATAGTCCAGTGCGGCTTATATATGTACACATCATTCAATTTAGCTGCTGCGGCTTATATTCAGGTGCGTGCGCCTTATAGTCAGAAAATTACGGTATATATAAAAAAATAAATAACTAACCTTACTGTCATCCACTTGTCCTAATATACTAAACTACACTGTAGCACTCAACACTTTGATGAACATTGTTACTCAGCTGATAGAGTTGTGCCTTCCTGATGTCTTGTCGTACAGAACTTGTATAAGTCGCTTTGGATAAAAGCGTCAGCTAAATGACAAAATGTAAATGTAAATATCTGTTCACCCCCCCACTCACACACACACTAGGGGGTGACAGTGGTTCACGAGGTAGAGATGGTCGTCTGGTAATTAGAAGGTTTCCCGGTTCGATTCCGGCTCCCGGCAATGTGTCGAAGTGTCCTTGAGCAAGACCCCCAACTGCTCCCAATGAGCAGGTTGGCAACTTGTATGGTTGCCTTGGCCATCGGTGAGTGAATGGGTGAATGTGAGGCATAAGTTGTAAAGCGCTATATAAATGCAGTCCATTCCATTCCCACACACACCTCCATTACGACTTCATGAATAGTCAAACAACAATATTACATCAATATTACTTCATGTCAATCACTTTTTATTTTGAGAATCTAAAAATCCTCGGGCGGCTACGTGGCGCAGTGGGCAAGGCGCTCGCAACGAATGCTGGGGATTGGGCTCGAACAGGATGCCTCCTGTTCGAGCCCCGCTCTCCACATTGCTTTCAGTTTAGCTGGTCATCCACAGTAATACACATTGGCCGTATTACGGGGAGGGAAACTGAAGGGTGGGGATCGGGCGTTGTGGACAGCGACTCCTACAGGTCGGTTGGTGCGCCTGCGCAGTAGAATCAAGAAGCGACGGGGGCGGGGCCCCTCCAAAGCCCAGACCCCCGACGCTGAAAGATCAAGCCGCTCAGGTGAAAAGATGCGACGGCTGTTACCTCGAGTATCGGAGGGGACTCGTGCTATGTATGACTTAGTCACATTGCAGCCGGCTTGTGGGAGGCAAGAAACAACGTTCGAAGACAGGGGAGGGTTGAATTGGACAATATGAAATTGGGATGGGAGAAAAATAGAAAAAATGGGGGAAAAGTGGATAAAAAAAAAAAGAATCTAAAAATCCTCACATGCAGAACCCAATCCTGATGATTTGGATTGATGAGTTATCAATGATGGCGACTGCACAGTCCTGGGGAAGCCGATATCAGAGGACTAATACAGTACCAAGGTACAGTGTGTACACGAAAATATTTATGTTACAAAATGTTGTTTTAAAACCCCAATCTGTGATTATTTTTACTATATCGTTTTGGAGTACATACGCACAGATTGGTAGATGGAGAATAAGCTTTTGGGAACTCTCTTAACCCGTTGTAAATCAGAACATTGATGGTAAATGGTATGGTTTCTGTATGCCTGCTTTTTTATATAGTGCTTTTATCCAAAGCGCTTTACAATTTGTTCCTCACATTTTACCCATTCACTCACACATTCACACACCGAGGCAACCATGCAAGGTGCCAACCTGCTCATCGGGAGCAATTAGGGGTTAAGTGTCTTGCTCAAGGACACATCGACACGCTGCCCGGGAGGAGCGGGAATCGAACCGGGAACCTCCGGATTGCCAGATGACTGCTCTACCTCCTGAGCCACTGACGCCCCGGATCTTTTTCATTTCAGTGTTTACCAACATAAATAAACATACATTTAATGCCAACAAATTAGCAAACACAATTAAAAACAAGTTTAGTCCTTGTATCATGGGCTCAGTTAGAGAATCAAAACATGTCTCTCTGCTATTTGTTATTTACCCATTTTGTTTACGCTTGGATCACTGATTCAGCCTTTAAGGATAAACATGCATGTAATACTCCAGTGTGTGCTGCTGTTGCTGCCAGGGTTTCCATTAGCCGCTAATGACGAAACAGACGTCCACTCCCTTTATACAAAATTCCCCCACTCCGAACGTTAACTATGAAGAGGAACATATGGAATCCTTTGAGGCAATACCAGCAAAAAACTGAAACAAACCAATCTTGAACTGGAACAAAGTATGAAGTACATCGGCCACGTGGCCGGCCAAAATAATTGCTAGCAGAAAAACCCTGGTTGCTGCAGTTTTGTAAACAAAGCTTTGATTAACTGGTCTCCATAAGGCTCAGAGACGCTTTCAATCAGCCTTATGTTACACAGGTAATGTATGGCAAGGTCATCAGTCAACGCTCCATAATTAACTGGGTGGCCTGAAAATGCGCCTTTAGGATACCATTAACCCCTGCTAGCCTTACAAGGCTGCGCAAATACAGGCTAAATACACCAGCAAACACATTTGTGGGCAGAGGGAATGGAAGAGCTGGGAGGAAAATCCATTTCATGAATATTGGATTTCATTATGAGGATGGGAGAAAAAAAAAGCTTCGCCCGGGATCATTCTTTAATGACCCAAACCCTGCATGCATGAATCTTTTAGCAGTAGCTGTCTGTGTGATACAGGGGCAAGAAGCATCAGGGCAAAGGGAAGGGAGAGAGAGAGAGAGAGAGAGAGAGAGAGAGAGAGAGAGAGAGAGAGAGAGAGAGAGAGAGAGAGAGAGAGAGAGAGAGAGAGAGAGAGAGAGAGAGAGAGAGAGAGAGAGAGAGAGAGAGAGAAAGAGAGAGATAGAGAGAGAGAGAGAGAGAGAGAGAGAGAGAGAGAGAGAGAGAGAGAGAGAGAGAGAGAGAGAGAGAGAGGCACAATATTCCCCAGTGGGTTTTGAATGTCCGTGAGATGAGAGAGAAAGAGAGGTTTGCGTGGGTTAGCAGATCTTCCAGGGCAGGTCATCCGATTGCAGACGCTGAAAGATGCCAAGTGAGAATTGATTGGGTTGTCACGACGGAGTTGTGGTTTCTTATTTTTGGAACATTGAAAGAGAGAAACAACAGAGAACTTGGGACTAGATCCAATGGATGTGTCAATAATTACTTTTATTTATGAATCAATTTATGAATACATTTTTAACCGTCTGGAGCTGGGCTTGGTGTCTTTGGGTTGGGGTTTGTTTGTTTCGAGGATGAAGGAGAGAGACAGTACTTACAGCAAAGAGCCTCTCTTTCCCTCACAGCCAGAATGACCCTCGCTGATTAGTCGGGAGGTCAGGCTCCACCACTTCACACCTCTCCCCTACTGAGCCACAGGGCTCCACCAACCCTTCAGTCGCTGGGCTTGTCCGTAGCAATTTAGCTGACACCTCGCCTTTCTGAGTGGGGCAAGTATTCTTTACATGGGCACAGGGACAAAAAAAAAAGATTTAATTAAATCTATTCTCGATACATTGTCTGATGCATTGAACACATTTCTACTAACGCCAATGAACTGTGTGCTAAGGCCATAGCAAATGGCTGCATTTATATAGCGCTTTACAATTTGTTCCTCACATTTTACCCATTCACTCACACATTCACACACCGACGGCGGAGGCAACCATGCAAGGTGCCAACCTGCTCATCAGGGGCAATTAGGGGTTAAGGCCTTGTCCAGACTAAAAGGATTTTGATCTTTTTCGTTTTCGTTTCGTTCTCATTTAAAAAAAGGTTTCCTTAAAAACGAAAACGGCTCAAGATAATAAGTGTGTGCCACAAATGTACAAAATAAATGTCTTAGACGTCGCTCTTTTATTTTGAAAACCCCCGACCGGAAGTGTTGTTGTACCATCCGGTGTTGTGCTTTTGAGCTGACCTAGTTTTCCAGAGACACACACCGCGGCAACATACGTTCGGGAGTGGACAGAGAGAGAGAGAGAGAGAGAGAGTAGAGAGAGAGAGAGAGAGAGAGAGAGAGAGAGAGAGAGCGAGAGAGAGAGAGAGAGAGAGAGAGAGAGAGAGAGAGAGAGAGAGAGAGAGGGAGAGAGACCGCGGCTCAAACTACCTGTGTTGTAATAAAGTAATTAATTGATGTTTAACTTGTACCTGTGTCCAGTCCTTTCGACTAGCAAACGTTGTCTGTATTTAACATTACCTCAGGATACCACTGTCTATTGTATTTAGTTGGTTAGCTATTTAGCTAATGTTGCTAGCATAACGTAGCTTGCTGGCTACAGCTCAACACCATGCCATGGGGATACATTTAGTAAATTATGGAGGCTTTTTAAATCATCAAGGTAAGAGAGGACTTGTCATGATCAACTGAAGGGGTATGCTATGGAACAGTATGTGCTTGGCTACTACCTGGGTTTTCAGAAAAAGTACATTTAGCTGTAAAAGCCCGATCAAGCTCAATAGCTTCTGTAACACTGTAAGAATCTGTTGTCGACGGTGGTTGGTGATGTTTGGCTGAGTTTGCACATGCGGGGTAAGGGAGAGGTGGGCTATCGCGTCATCGGATCAGGAGAAGACGCGTACCGCTTGTAAAGATGGTGACGCAATGGGGGGCGTCTTCAGGCGTCTTCAGAATTGCGCACTCTGGGAGCTGGTATCAGAAAGTAGCGTCTTCAGGCTGCCAGAACGCAGTTCCGTGTGGCTGAAAGGTGCAAACGATCAAATACTAGGGATGCCCCGATCACGTTTTTTGCCACCGATACCGATCACCGATCGTCTTGAGCCATATCGGCCGATACCGATCCGATACTGATCGTTTTTGATTAAAAACAAAATTATTTAATATAATATTTTTTCTTTAGAAAATATATATATTATATAATTAGACTTGTACTTGTATTATCTGCGAGACATCGCCACCACGCAACAAGTCAAAATGCTCGCTATCTGCAAACAGCTCCACTGTCTGTGTGTACTCAAGTAGCCTCCAGCTACGGCCAGGATTCTCCGGCGCTGCAGCTGGACCCTAGTATTGGTATAAATCACATTCAGCAAGCCCTCAGCTCGAATACGCATCGAATCAATGTTATAAGACATTGATATCAGGAGCTATCTGTAGCTACTGCTAGCCAGCTAGATAACGTTAAGACAATGCCTCAGTGAACTATTTAGTTTAGAGCTAACGTGAGCTAACGTGAGCTACCGAGTCAACGGAGGTAACTTATCATGCACTCGACTATTGCTGGAGCATTTGTTGATATCAGCAGCTATCAGTATAAATAATTTAGGACCTGCTCCGAGGTCATCAATTGGCACACATGCGATGCATGCATGCAATTCGTATCTGCGATTAACCCAGCCAGCTAGATAACGTTAGACAATGCCTCATGTAGTCACTGGGTCATTTAGTTTAAACAGTAACGTTAGCTCGGTAGGTACTGGTAGCCAACGTTAGCTCACGTCGCATCATGCACCAGACTATAGCAGAGGCTCTTGTTTACATGAGTTCGGGAGGGGCTGGGGAGGAGGAGGCGCCGTACGCTGCAAGCAGCTCTGTGTGTCTGAGAGAGAAGTCAGCAGTGACTGTGAGATCTCCGCTAAGAATTGGATCATGTTTTTCTATCGGTTTTGACGATCGGCGAAAATAAAGCATTATCACCGATCACTGATCGCATATTTATACTGATTATCGGCCGATAACGATCGGTGGCCGATCGATCGGGGCATCCCTATCAAATACTTTGCCTGATACGACCGAAATCGTTTTAGTCTGGACATGGCCTAAGTGTCTTGCTCAAGGACACTTTGACACGCTGCCCGGGAGGAGTGGGAACCTCCGGGAACCTCCGGATTACCAGACGACTGCTCTCTACCTCCCGAGCCACTGTCGCCCCCAGGTATAAGTCCCAGTTGGTTTCAGCAACCACAGTATAGTAGCATCTTTAGTGAGAAAAAACCAAAGTGCCTCAGGCTGGACCAAAAATGGTGTTTCAAAGATGATACAAATCCAATGTGAATATGTGTTAATGAATAAATATAGTGATGAATAAAAACAAATGTACAGTGGGATAAAGTATGATGAAGTTCACTGTTTGGGATACTTTGGCTGTTTGACTTGATGAGGATTTACAAATATGTATGACTTAATGTGACAAAATGAAGCATGATGCAATAAAATGCGGTAACCCTTGGAGCAAATGCTGTACTCTAAGTCACATCAATGTCATTATTAAACAAAGATGAATGAACTGAAAAATTATGGATAGAAATTATGGACAACTCTTAATGATATTTTAGGTCAAAAGCTAACAATCCTTCTTCATACAGTCAAATGGTTTATACGAAACAACACAGTATTGCTAACTATTTATTTCTTCATAGGAATGTTGATGGAAATTAATAACTCAAATAGCTAAGTATCAGATAGACTAATGAAATTATGTATTAATAATAATAATAATTAATTGCATTTATATAGCGCTTTTCTAAACACTCAACGCGCTTTACAATGTACAACGTATTGTTTTACATTAAAATGGACCAATGTATGCAGAAACTCAATATATATAATAATGAGGCTGTCAAAAACGTGAGGCATTAATCGCATAAAGGAAATATCGGTAGGGGCTAGGGATAAGGAAATGCACGAGAAAATTAAACAACAGCAATCTTCAATAATCATTTCATTTTGTGAATAGATACATTTTTCTGATGTGATCTTTGTTGACAGGCGACTCCTTCAGACAGTATCAGCATAATTAGCAAGCATAGCATACATTGACCTGTACCTCACAAGATGCAATAAACAGGTACTAAGCTACTTTTGTTCAAAGGCTATCACACAGCAATCTATTTATATGGACCCTACAAACAATTTGGCACCCCAAACAATTTCACCCTAAAGCATACCAGTGTCATAAAAAGGCCACCAAGCTAGGAGGGGGATGGTTTTGATTTGTGGTGGCCATTATGGGGTCATCCCTATGTTCCATGGGTTCTATGTTCCCCGGGTTCTATGTTCCCCCCAAAAAAAAAAAAAAAAAAAAAAAAAAGGGTCCTATGTTCCCCGCTCCCGAAAAAAGGGTTCTATGTTCCCTGGCGGTTTCACTCCCGAAAAAAAGGGTCAAAAAGGGTTGTATGTTTCCCCGCTCCAGAAAAAAAAAAGCCCCAAGGAAGCAGCTCGCCACCGGCTACCGGCGGCTCTCGCCACCAAGGCTGCCCGTAAGAGCGCACCGGCTACCGGCGGCGTGAAAAAGCCACATCGTTACAGGCCCGGTACCGTGGCACGCCTTGTCTGGTCAGAGAAATCGCCCAGGACTTCAAGACCGACCTGCGCTTCCAAAGCTCTGCTGTCATGGCTCTTCAGGAGGCCAGTGAGGCTTATCTGGTCAGCCTGTTCGAGGACACCAACCTGTGCGCGATCCACGCCAAGAGGGTGACCATCATGCCCAAAGACATCCAGCTGGCCGCCGCATCCGTGGAGAACGCGCTTAATTTGGCTTTGTTTTTCTACATTCATAACCCAAAGGCTCTTTTAACACATCCACCGCCGGAAACGCTGTACAGCGTTATTGCCCGCCATGCGTTGACCGCCAGACCTCGCTGTACAGCGTTATTGAGATCAATATTTAATTTTTTCGCCATGGCATTCATAATTCATATATACAGCCGCGACGCTGCAGCTGGACCCTACAGGTGAAGGCAACGACGGCTCAATACCGCCGCCTGGTGGATGGTCGGGCGAGTTACACTCACCTACAGGATATGGGGGCTGTGCGTCGATAAAATTCATCCGGCCGTCAGATATAGTTGCATGACTCCCGACAGACACAATGTACATAATGGATCGCTTTCTAAACTTAATAATCCATATGATTTCGGCGTTTATTGCGACATACAAACCGGAAATGGATCTGCGTCATATACCTGGGATCTTTCACCGCCAGTCTCTTTGACCCACGGTAAGAGGAATATAACGTTATTTTCAACCCAATTGTGAGTTTCCTTGTTTGCATACATTTTGTATGAATGTATGAATTAAAAAGTATATAAGTAAAAGTACTGTGCAATACTCCAATTCAGCCATTGGCAATTCAGCCGTTGGATGGGGGGCGCTGTTGAGTGGGCCTGTGACCGGAACTGAAAGCGCCCCTGGCTCTGCGGCTCTGCAGCTGCATGCTATTCGCAAATCCAGCATGAGCCAGCTCCCGCTGCAGCCGTCGTTATCAGAACACTACACACATATCATAATGTTTACAGCAAACTGTAGTTGATCACCAGGTATGTTTTATTAACGTAGAATAATTCATATATATATATGCGCGCACTGACAGTCGGCTAATTGACATTTCCTGTGAAAAAAAAAAATCCTTTCCGTCCCGTTTGCGTCCCAAAAAAGATTTCTGTTCGTCCCAAATCAATATTTGATCGTCCCCGGGACGACGGGACATCGTTAGTCTCGAGCCCTGATAGACTCAGTCGTAAAAAAGGCGAAGCAGCGCCTCTACCACCTGAGACAGTTAAGGAAGTTCAGAGTATCTGGGAAGATACTCCAGTCCTTCTACTCCGGAGCTGTAGAGAGCATCTTGACTGGAAACATCACTGCCTGGTATGGAAACAGCACGGCACAGGACAAGAAGGCCCTACAGAGAGTGGTGCACTCAGCCGAGCGTACCACAGGTATTGCACTACCACCCCTGCAGGTCCTATACAACAAGAGGTGCAAATCCAGAGCCTGCAGAATAATGAAAGACCCTCACCACCCCAACAACAACAGCCTGTTCATGCTGCTGCGGTCAGGCAAACGCCTGCAAACACCAGCAACTAGGACAGAGACTTCGGCTCAGCTTCTTCCCCTAGGCCATCAGAGCCTTAAACACTGAACTCTCCACACACAAGCACACATGAGCACACACACAACACACACACTGTACATGCTCACACACTAGCAGCCACTTTAACATGAGTACACACACACTCATGCTGCACACGCTCACACTTATGGCCACTTTACAAAAGGAAAGGTCACTTAAGAATAGTATAGTATAACTTGAGATTGTATAATATAGCATTGTATAACAGTGTACATAAAGACCCAGTGCCTCATCCGTAGCTAACAGTGTATTGCACTACCACAGGACCTAGCATGTCCTACCATGCTCTGTAAATAACTCATGTACATATACCGATATGCCCTACTTTGTTTACTTGTTTTATTGCACAATGTCGTTCTATTGGATTTTTATTATATATTACTATTGTATTATGCGCATCGTTGCGGGCAAAACCCCCCGCATTTCATTGTATACTTGTATGCCGTGACAAATAAAACTCTTGACTTGACTTGACTTTCTTCAATGAGACATGTATATATATAGGCTTATATATTATTCTGTATTTATATACTGTATATACATTATTCTGTATTTTTCTTAAACGAAATCAAAGAAATACAGTAGATATGTCAATAATCAATCCAAAATAAGCTTTTATTGCAACCAACCCATCTGTAATTAAACTTGGAGTCAAACAGTAAAAAATTTATAATAATAATAACAAATAATAATAACAATAATAAAATAATATAAATAGGCCAATAATAATAATAATAACAACAGCTAGACGCCCACCGCAGAGTTAGGCTGAATACCGCATCACCGCTGTTTTTTATAATAATAATAATAAAGTAGCGCCCAGACGTTGGGCTTGCGGCTCTGCAGATATACCCTACTCGGTTCCAAGCGACCCTATTGGGTAGAAGTGGTACCAGAAAAGTCACGTGAAACACTGCAGACCACTGATTGGTCAGAAGAGAGCTGACCTTCCTGCACAAAAGTAGAAAGCCGCCATCTTTACTGCCTCACTAAGGATGCATTTCATTCAGGATTTGTTTGCAACAGCACCAAGTGCAATAAACAAAAGAGGATGGATTCACTGTGTATTCTGCCTCATTTATTGATGAAACAAAACCGACATCAACCCAATTTACCACCGAGCAGAGAGTTTAGTGCCACAACAAGATCGCTGATGTGTTAAGCTTGTTGTTGTTAGCCTAATACTAACGCTAACGTCAGCATATATACATGAGAGGTAACGTTAAACCCGGGTTGCTTGGTAGAATAGACACAATGAGAGGTAACGTTAGCTTTAGCAGAATAGACACAACGAGAGTCTGGTTAATGTTGTTATTGATTGATTGATTGATTGATTGATTGAAACTGTGTTAAACTCTGGCTTGCTGCAAGCCCTCTGACATAGCTATGCTTTCAGTCAGTGTACACAAGCGGCCCCGCCTGCATCCCCACGCGGAGACAAATGGAGTAGTACCTGCAGTGGAAAAGGAACGAAGTACCAGGTACCTAAAGCGGGTCGAGTCGAGTAGGTACTATGCAGTGGAAAAGCGCCATTAGACTAGAGGCAGGCTATATGCTATAAAGAGTAGACAAAAAAAAAAAAAAAAAAATGCTTTCAAACTTTTTTTCTTTTCTTTTTTTGTGGTTATTGCCGCGGTACGAAATATTTCGCAAATTTGTGCGGTAAGGAAAAGATCAATACCGCGGCAGCTCTAACAACAGCAACACATAACCGTATATTAGGGATGTCCGATATTATCGGCCTACCGATATTATCGGCCGATATTGGCATTAAAATGTGATATCGAAAAATATCGGTTTTTTACATTTATTTAACCTTTATTTACCCAGGCAAGCAAGTAAGAACAGATTCTGATTTTATTTATTGTCAAAAGTATGCATAATGTTGTGTTAATTCCACTACAAGAGATATGTAATGTTAATTACCTGAAATTATTCCGTTTTTTGGGGGGAAAAACCCTGCATATATCGGTATCGGTTGATATCGGTTGATATCGGTATCGGAAATTAAGAGTTGGACAATATCGGTATATCGGTATCGGTAAAAAAGCCAATATCGAGCATCCCTACTGTTGTGAAGGATCAGATTAAACCGAATATATATATTTATTTATGGATATATATTTAATAGTATTTGTATATCGTTTGATATCCCCTGTATATTCCTTGTACAATATGCACTGAATATCCCTTTAGTCTACTAAACAGCCCATAATAGTTTCATTCTACCATTGGACGAGAACCTGGCGCCAGCAGCCATACCCCTAGGTTCAAGTTCAATCGTGCCGCCCAACATGTCGTGGCAAGCCCGGTTCCGCGTAGGAATACGTCTGGCGAAATACGAATGGTACTATTTGTTCACAGCGCATGTATATATGGCGCAAGTAAAGTAGAACTTTCTTTTAGTCCATTAGTTCTTTACCCTCCAACCGAGTAACAGACGCGAAGCCTCACCCACGACGCACGTGTGGTGCAGTAAGGCCTACTTGGCCTCAGAATAGGCATTGAGATATCATGTGGATTAATAGTTGAATTGTCATAGTTTGGCACTATACCGTCGAGTTGGACGTATTCTATTAAGCTAATAATAGTCTATTTATGTATGGTGCATCGTTCGGTTAGAGTTATAAAGTTATCAGTACCCCCATCGTTCCTGACGTTATCTGGAGTCTTAACCAGGCTGGGCAGACCACTAGTGGTGCTTGCATCCGAGGAGCTCCGGGCCAGGGCGACTGGACCTGTACATTGGATTACTCTACCCGGACGACGGCGAGCCTTCCACGGCTTGGATTATGCTTTGGGTGCTTTGATTATTCCATGGATAACGGCCAACACTGCTGAGTGTTGGAACTACCCCCCGGAGAGGAGTCCAGGTGAGACGGCGCTCTACACCAGTGAGGTCGCCTCACGTCTCTCCGTTGTGGACCGGCAGCTACCGTCCACCAGAGGGTCCAGCTGTATTCATCTGCGGACCGAGGTTCTGTGGGCACCGTGTTCAAGACTTTGAATTCTCCCAAGAAATCGTCGGCCAGATGGGATACCGCCAGCGGCTCTTCTAACCCCCCCCTCCTACTGTCTTACAACCAGCGGGACCCCCCCCCCCCCCCCTTAGTGTATCCAGCTATAATCATTTAAGTACCATCGCTATAGTTTCCTAGAGAACCGGGTTGTATACTTACTCCCTGCGTAACCAGAGATTGGACATTCAATGTTGATTTACCTACGAATACTCATTTGCCATACAAGTGCATTTCAAATCATAAGTGTAAACAAGTGAACGTTGTATATACCTTTTGCTATATTAAATATTCGATTTGTACATTTGTGTGGACTTCGTTTCATCAGGTGGGAAAGTGTTCATCATATCTATATCATGTACTGGATGGCCAGAAGTTAAAGTACAAGAGGTAGTGGTTTAATAATACCATACTTAACAATACAGTCAGGGAATTGTACCCCTCAGTTACAATTGGTCCTTCGAGCCGGAGGGTAACTAGTGTAATATTAATATAGTGTTATTAATATTAAAATGGCCTATGATGAACACTCCACGAAACGGTCCTCCTAACGTAGAACGCCCGCGGCGCAGACGACAGACACCTCAGTACTTAGAGGATTACGCTGTCAGTCAACTACCTAGCCTTCGACAAACGGTAAACGCGGTAAAAGTAGAAAGTAAAATTATGTCTGACCTTAACGACCAGGTTTCCCCGACCACAGAGGCCCTAGTAGGTTCTAATGTAACTGACCAAGCTCACGGTGGGGACCAGGAGGGAGCTGACATGCCTTTACCCCCCGCCAATACCGAAGAAGTAGTCCCCGACCAGCCCCGGGAGGAAGACAACCCTACAGAGAGAGAACTCTGCACGGAAGAAGAGGAGGAGAGCGCCGAGGAAATAGAGCTCCAGGACTCCCGAACGAGTACACCCAGGAGCGGCTCACACAGGAGCGGCTCACCTCCACAACCGCCTTCCCCCAGCGAAGCGGAGAGGATGCTACAACAGGCGTTCCTCGTCAGCCTGACAGCCTCTACCGAACGTGATCGACTTCAGGGCGAACGCGATCGACTCCAAGCACAGCAACGGAGCGAAGAAGAGCGCACACGCCTGGAGATGAGACGCCTTCAGACGGAAGAGAATATGGCAAGAGACCGGGCCGACGCCCAGCGCGCCGCTGCCGGTGCCCAAAGAGAAGCAGATCTCACCAAGCGCGAAGTCGAGCGCGACAAGTTACAAGCGCAGCTAATGGAGCAGCTGATCCGCAAGGCAACACCCTCTCCCTCCGCCAGGGGTTCAAGGAACTCGTCGAGACAACAGTCAAGGGCAGCGTCTCCTAACCGAGCAAGCGACCCTGAACTTGACCAACGGACCAAGCCTATACCCCCCGCAGACCCCCTTCCCAGACCGGTCCAAGCGAGACCCAGCTACAAGGAAGGAGCGGCATACACTGCGGAGAAGCTAAATCAACGACTACAGGATCTGGAAGACCTGATAGAGGAAGAAGAGGGAGAGGAGGAGAACCAAGCCCGACGACAGCACAGTACTCCACCGGACCAGGAGGTCCAGTACAGCCCAGGCTATACCCCCGCGGCGCTGCGCTACAGACCCCCGACTCTATTCACGGGTGAGCACGACGCACGACCAGCCCCGAGGAATAGCACCTGGACCAGCGGGCCATGGTACCCTGTCGGTACCAGCCCACAGAGAGGCGCAAGAGGGGACTCGCCTAGGAGGTCTCTCCCCCAACGCTCGCCGATGTATCAGCCATCCACGGCGTCATACATTGCCACGCCGTCGTTTCCAGACTTCACCTATGAGAATCGAGCACAGTACACGGAGCTCCGGATGTGCTTAGAGACAATGATGGTGGATGTCGCTGATGAACGCCACAAGTATGCAATATTACTGAAGCACCTGAAAGTACCGCGAGCGCACAATATAGCGCTAGCCTATGCCACCTCTACGACACCATACACAGCGGCCCTAGCAGCGCTGGACCAGAGATATGGACGTATATGGGATTACGTAATCCAAGAGATAAGGCATATTGATCGCCTACCCCCAGCAACAGACAATCGCTCATTAGACGACCTGTCAATCAAAGTGCAGTCCCTGGTAGGGATGCTGGGAGCGCAACGGGAAAAGGGCATGCATGAGCTATACGCCAACTCTAACGTCGAGAGGATTTTGGAGAAGCTGCCACCCGCAAGACAAGAGCGTTTTAGGCGGCAGAGGGACTACCGGGATCCTAACGGCCCCGAACCATCCCTCCTTGATCTAGCCGACTTCCTGGCGAGAGAAGTCAGCAGCTTACGACTGGATACGTTCGGGCGGAGCACGCCAAGCTCCAGAGAGGGACCCAGGAGAATAAATGATGGAAGAAGATCGGTGACTGTCATGCACCAATCAGAGTCAGTACCGAGCAGTAAGAGCCACAGTACCCCCTCGAGAAAAGAGAAGTGGAAGATGGTGTGTCCCTACTGTGAGAAAGAACACTGGCTGTCACAATGTGACCTGTTCACAAAGATGAATGCAGAAGAAGTGAGTCAATGGATAAAGTCCAACAGGCGCTGTTACCGATGTGCGCGACCACACATGGCAGCCGAATGCCGCCTAAAGAAAAGGTGCAGTCGGTGCGACGGAGCCCATCTAGATATACTACACGACAGTAACAGAAGACGGCCTTCACCTGCACCATCGAGCGGCACCAAGGCAAGTGTCATGTACATTGACCCCGCCTGCAGCAGCGGCGCCCAAGTGCTCTTAAAGGTAGTCCGTGTGACATTGAGCTACCAAGATAAAGTCATGGACACTTACGCCGTCCTTGATGACGGGTCAGAGAAGACCCTTCTGCTCGCGTCCGCTGCGGCCCAGCTGGGACTGCGGGGGAGCGAGAACGAAATGACGATTCGGACAATAAGAAGAGATTTAAAGACGATAAAGGGCGAGAATGTCTCCTTCACCATCGCAGCAAACGGGCAGCCAGAGCGACGGTATAGGATTACAAATGCTTTCACCAGCCAAGAAATAGGACTATCGCAGTACACCTACCCTATCGCCAAGTTGATGGATAAATATGTGCACCTGCGACAACTACCTATCCCGCTCATAGACGGCGCTACCCCGACCCTGCTGATAGGCTCCGACCATGCAGAACTCATAGTCCCGATTGACCGGGTCCATACAGGACCCCGAGGCTGTCCTGCAGCAGTCGAGACCCGCCTAGGGTGGACACTACAAGGCCCCGTCGCTAAATCTCTCAACCGAACAGCAGCCACTAGCTGCCTCCACTCCAGAGCGACAGAAGGAGACACCACACTGCTGCAGCATGTCGAGAAGAAAATTGACTGGCGACGTCGTGCGCTGCTCCGCGCCTCCCTGATCAAAGACGGCTTTGATCTCCGGCAGCGGGCCAGCAGCGACCCCCCAGTATTGCGCAACCTCAACCCAGAGGTCGCAGACGACCCAGCAGCAGATGAAGAGGTCCGACACAGTGTGAAGAACAGTTTCTACGTGGACAACTGTTTACAAAGCGTTTCGACTCAAGAAGAAGCCGAGGCTCTCCTAATCAAGCTACGCGCCTCCCTGATCAAAGGCGGCTTTGATCTCAGGCAGTGGGCCAGCAGTGACCCGCACGTATTGCGCAGCGAGACCTGGATGGCGACCATTCCAGGAGAAGCCCAAGAAATGACACTAGGACTAGTCTGGCGCTTCAAAACAGACTCGCTCCACTATAGACACAAACCCCTGACTCCAGAGCAGGGAAGGTCGACGGCGACACCGACCACCAGACGGAGTGTGTACAGAACACTCGCCAGACAATATGACCCGTTGGGATGTATTCTACCTTACACCACCAGGGCAAAGATGATTGTACGAGCACTATGGGACAAGGACCAGGGCTGGGACGACCCAATACCCGCACACCTTGCCTCAACATGGAGAGAGTGGGAGACGGAACTCCGCTCACTCCCAGGCGTCAACATACGCCGCAGCTACTTCCCATCCACAGTGAGGCCAGAGACATGCAAGATTGATCTACACGTCTTCAGCGACGCCTCCGAAGTAGCCTATGGATCGGTGGCCTACTTGCGTGCCCAAGAGAAGGAAGGAAAGATACACACTGCTTTCATCCTGGCTCGCTCAAGAATAGCCCCACGAAAGCAACAATCTATCCCGCGTCTAGAGCTCTGCGCAGCCCTAGCAGGAGCGCATCTAGCCACGTTAATCCAACGTGAACTCACCATTCCGGTGCACAGAACAATCTTGTGGTCAGATTCCACGACAGTACTCACATGGATCAAGTCTGATTCATGCAGATACAAAGTCTTCGTGGGAGTCAGAGTCACCGAGATTCAAGAGTTAACAGAAGCAGCGAGCTGGCGGTATGTGGACACCAAACACAACCCAGCTGACGTCATCACCCGGGGAATGTCTCTGGATGACCTCACCCGTCGCAACATCTACAGTGACGGACCAGAATTCCTCAAGCTCCCAGAAGAAGAGTGGCCTACGCCCACCCCACGGGAAGCAAGTAACGAGGAGGCTGAGAACAAGAAACCTATGTTCTGTGGACTGAGCACAGTCGCCTCCACAGACCCCAACATAGATGACTGCATTACCCTAGAGAGTGCGCAGCAGAGGACATTCCTGTGGCACCACCCAGAGATTCAGTCCACCACTGACATTTCAGCAGCTGACTACGAAGAAGCAGAACTTCTTCTACTACAACGAGCCCAGAGAGACTCGTTCCCCGATGAGCTAGACTGTCTACAGGGAGGAAAGCCCGTCCCATCAGACAGCAGACTGCTCCACCTGGCACCCGAGAGTGACGCCCATAATCTCATCAGAGTGGGTGGTCGCCTGCGGAGAGCCCCCGATTTACCGGATGACATTAAGTACCCGATAGTCTTGAACAGCCGACACAAGGTCACAGAGCTGATCATAAAGAAATACGACGAGGATGTACACCACGCAGGAGCAGAGAGAGTCTTCGCGGAGATCAGACGTCGCTATTGGATACTTCAAGGAAGAGAAGCGGTGCGACGCTTCCAGCGAACCTGTCTAGACTGCCGAAAGTGGCGCGCGCAGCCCAGCATACCACGGATGGCTGACTTACCCCCCTGTCGCCTCCGACTCGGCGACAAGCCATTCCACTCCACAGGCATGGACTGTTTTGGCCCGTTGTATATAAAGAGAGGAAGAGGAACCGAGAAGCGGTGGGGTATTGTATTCAAATGCATGACCACCAGAGCGATACATATCGAGCTCCTTCCGACCATGAGCACAGACTCATTCCTCATGGCCTTCCGAAGATTCACATCACGGAAAGGAAAACCGTCTACATTGTTGTCTGATCACGGGACAAACTTCAAAGGCGGAGAAAGAGAGCTGAGAGAGAGCTTCCAAGCTATGGGCCCAGAACTTAAGACCCACCTCGCTCCATCCCAGATTGACTTCCAGTTTAATCCCCCGAACGCACCCCACTTCGGTGGAACCTGGGAACGAGAAGTACGTTCTATAAAGACAGCCCTGTACGCCGTGCTTGGGGCCCAGACTGTGGCGGAAGAAGTCCTAATGACAGTCCTCACGGAGATCGAGGGAGTATTGAACTCAAAGCCCCTCGGTTACGTCTCCAGTGATGTAGCAGATGTCGACCCAGTCACCCCCAACACACTCTTAATGGGGCGGCTGGACCCCGCGCTACCCCAGACAATGTACAGGCCGTTCAATCGTGCCGCCCAACATGTCGTGGCAAGCCCGGTTCCTCGTAGGAATACGTCTGGCAAAATACGAATGGTACTATTTGTTCACAGCGCATGTATATATGGCGCAAGTAAAGTAGAACTTTCTTTTAGTCCATTAGTTCTTTACCCTCCAACCGAGTAACAGACGCGAAGCCTCACCCACGACGCACGTGTGGTGCAGTAAGGCCTACTTGGCCTCAGAATAGGCATTGAGATATCGTGTGGATTAATAGTTGAATTGTCATAGTTTGGCACTATACCGTCGAGTTGGACGTATTATATTAAGCTAATAATAGTCTATTTATGTATGGTGCATCGTTCGGTTAGAGTTATAAAGTTATCAGTACCCCCATCGTTCCTGACGTTATCTGGAGTCTTAACCAGGCTGGGCAGACCACTAGTGGTGCTTGCATCCGAGGAGCTCCGGGCCAGGGCGACTGGACCTGTACATTGGATTACTCTACCCGGACGACGGCGAGCCTTCCACGGCTTGGATTATGCTTTGGGTGCTTTGATTATTCCATGGATAACGGCCAACACTGCTGAGTGTTGGAACTACCCCCCGGAGAGGAGTCCAGGTGAGACGGCGCTCTACACCAGTGAGGTCGCCTCACGTCTCTCCATTGTGGACCGGCAGCTACCGTCCACCAGAGGGTCCAGCTGTATTCATCTGCGGACCGAGGTTCTGTGGGCACCGTGTTCAAGACTTTGAATTCTCCCAAGAAATCGTCGGCCAGATGGGATACCGCCAGTGGCTCTTCTAACCCCCCCCTCCTACTGTCTTACAACCAGCGGGACCCCCCCCCCCCCCTTAGTGTATCCAGCTATAATCATTTAAGTACCATCGCTATAGTTTCCTAGAGAACCGGGTTGTATACTTACTCCCTGCGTAACCAGAGATTGGACATTCAATGTTGATTTACCTACGAATACTCATTTGCCATACAAGTGCATTTCAAATCATAAGTGTAAACAAGTGAACGTTGTATATACCTTTTGCTATATTAAATATTCGATTTGTACATTTGTGTGGACTTCGTTTCATCAGGTGGGAAAGTGTTCATCATATCTATATCATGTACTGGATGGCCAGAAGTTAAAGTACAAGAGGTAGTGGTTTAATAATACCATACTTAACAATACAGTCAGGGAATTGTACCCCTCAGTTACACCTACCGTATATATATTACAGAATTCGGCAGACGTGGTTATCGAATCTGTCTACACCCTCACACAACTCTGTCGCTTTTTCGGGAGTAGTGGGGAACATAGGACCCTTTTTTTTGCATGAGCGGGGAACATAGAACCCGGGGAACACAGAACCATTTTTATCGCGAGTGGGGAACATAGAACCCGGGGAATATAGACATGCTCCCGCCATTATGGGCCATGTGGTAGTGTATTGTTATGTAGCACCGGCAACGTCAATAGCTAGGTTCACATCTAATGGGCCTGGGCCTGTTGAAGTTGGCAACGCTGATTGTTTGTGAAGTTTGTGATGTCCGTTACGGTCCATATTCTATATGCTTAGTTTTTAGTTCCACAATTTAATTGTTATAGGCATTTCAGGCTCTCCTTTGGCAATGAGCTCGGGTTTCTTCTTTGAGTGCTTATCCAAATCCTTAGGGCACAAGTGCTTTGTATTTTATTATCAATGAACAGTGGTGCAGTCGTAATATGGGCCAAGGCCAAACGCCACGACGCGCATACATGTATCTCTCCTCTTTCATGAGTCGGAGCTGGGGACGAGACGGGCGGTCTTTTGTCACATAACACACGCCCAACACTCCACACACACGCACACACACACACACGCGCACACACACACACACACAGTCTAGGTGATAAGTGCCGGTGTGAAAGCAAACCGAACCAAATGAAGAATGCAACAATGTTGCAACTTTAACCCCCCCGAATCGCACAGAGGCCACCAAACTATATGTGAAAACGACCTAAGTGTCTAAACCCATCAGATTCTATTTGTTTAGCCCCGTTTGCTTTCACACATCACTTACCCCCCCCCCCCCCCCCCCCCCCCGGCTAATTTTATTTAGAAAACGAGTCACTCATGCAGTTGTATGATTGACATAATCACGGAGACAGCAGAGCAGACCGAGGTATCCTGCCTCATTCTGTTCCTGGAGCGACATGTGGGGATCGTTTTCCAGGTTGTGTGAAAATGCAACTGTATTCATGTAGTCAAAGATAAAAGAGGATTGTGACAGATAAAGAGAGCAGCAATCAGTGGAATATGAAATGCTTGAAAGCAAATACAGACATAATACACTAATAATTAAGATAAATGGCATAGGCTTTATTAATGCTCCAGCTTTTTTATTTGTATCTGTCATCTAACACAGTGTTTCTCAACTGGTGGGTGGCGACCCAAAAGTGGGTCGGCCATTTTGAGTGGGTCGCGGATGTGTGTAAAAAAAGATACAAAAGGTTAAAAAAATATTTATATATAATTTTTTTTTGCACTACCTATCTTTGTGAAAGTGGCTTCTCAGCTCTGGTCCAGCTGAAGACAAAGCAGAGGAACAGATTGGACATTGAGCATGACCTCAGAGTTGCTTTGTCTACCATCACCCCAGACTTTGAGACTCTTGTCAGGAGCAAACAACATCCCCAGTTATCCCATTAGTTCCCTGGGATGTTAAGCTAAGAAGTCTGCTAAGAAGGATAATTATTTATTATTATTATTATTATTATTATTATTATTATTATTATTATTATTATTATTATTATTATTATTATTATTATTATTATTATTATTATTATTAATTATTATTATTATTATTATTATTATTATTATTATTATTATTATTATTATTATTATTATTATTATTATTTTCTCTCTACAACAAGCACGTGGAGATTATCTGTGTTGAAAACAACAAGGACATGTGCAGCAGACATGTCGAAGAAGTCATCAGACGTGTGGTTACACTTTAAAATATGCAAAGACAATGCCCAAAAAGCCGAGTGCCAGATATGCCAGAAGAAAATGGCATATCACAACTCTACAACAACTTTGTCAAATCACCTAAAAAACGTAAGTATCGTTGTACAGGACGGCGACGCCACACAAAACATTAATAAGGCTATGCCTATGCTGCTATGACTAATGTGTTACCAAGTTGGCTAATTTAATTGTAATCATCTGCTTTTGTAGGTGCATTGTCTGATATAATTATAAATGATAAATTATGAATTAAATATAATATAATTGTTTGCTTGATAGACGAAGGTTGCAACATAATTATGTAATGTCATGTCGTTGGCTGTGAGAGCAGCCCCACTGCACCCAGGCAGCGCAGCCGAGTGAAACCTTGTTGGCTGCGTCACAGTCACGAAAGGGGCTACTTAATTAATGAATCCAATCCACTTTATTTATAGAGCACATTTAAAAACAACACAGTTTACCAAAGTGCTGTACAAGTCCCACAACATAAGATACAAAAAAATATATATATATATTATAATACATTTTTTTCATTTATTTTCATATTTTTTTTCTCGGAGCTTCGAATTAAAATCGAAGCTCGGCCCCGAAGCTTCGATTGCCAAAAAAAGCTTCGAAGGTCAGCCCTCATTGTGTTTTTAGCCCTAGTTGCACTTTTTTTGCAACCCCAGTTATCCCATTAGTTCCCCCAAACTTACTGTAGGTCTGTTATGTTAAGCTAAGAAGTCTGCTAAGAAGCATAATTATTTATTATTATTTTATTTCATTGGGTTTACTTTTTTATCCCTAGTTGCACTTTTGTTGCAACCCCAGTTATCCCATTAGTTCCCCCAAACTTAGGTCTGTTATGTTAAGCTAAGAAATCTGCTAAGAAGCATATTATTTATTATTTTATTTCATTGGGTTTTTAGCCCTAGTTGCACTTTTGTTGCACTTTTTTGTGTTTATTTCATGTTGTTAACAGTGCATGAAAGATTGCGTATTTTTTTTAAATAAATCATAGTGGTTCAAAAATGTGGGTCGCGACTTAATGACTAATGCCCGCTCTTAACTGGGCGATTTTCGGCCGTCCCAGACGAAAGATGACCAATCGTGGCATAATCTGTGGTCGTGGGCGAAATCGTGGCTCCAAGACGCAGGTCGTACGTCGCACAGTGAGAGAGGTTCAAAGATGACCGACGTGCAAGTCTTGCGATCAAAGATGCCTGCGACACATATCTGACAGTGCTTGATATTCTACGACCAGCGTCAGCTACCAACCAATAGAAATGCAGCATGATGACGTGTGATCAGTGCGACCGCATGATGACGTGTGATCAGTGCGACACATGTGCGTTTATGTGGGACAGTGACTGTACAATCCAATAATGCCGCCCCGCAAACGGACGCCAATTGTGTGGAGTCGTATCAAAGAGGAGAGGCTTGTCGAGTTGTGGCAACAGAAGCCATGCCTGTATGATGTGTCCTCCAGCTGTTACCATGACCGTGTACAGAAGGACAAAGAATGGAAGGAAATGGCGGAGGAATTGCAGCTCCCGGGTGAGTTTAACGTTAGTGGCTAGCTAGCTAGCTAGCGGCTGGCTAGCTAGCTAGCTAGCTAGCGGCTGGCTAGCTAGCGGCTGGCTAGCTAGCTAGCACACACACACACACTATGCAAGTACAGTCTTGTTTCTGTCAGCCCACTTTCAGTGTACATTAACTAACGTAATGTTGTTATTGCGCTTCACAGCCGAAGAGGTGGTAACGCATGCAGCGTCCCTGCGCACCCAATACGGGAAGCTATTACATCCCAAACCCAGTGGAAGTGGGACTAAAGACCCAACCCAGCGACAGACATGGATACTGAAGTACCTGGACTTCCTAAAGCATCATGTATTGCCTCGTCAGTCCTACAGCACCCTGGAGGTATGTGTATATTTGGAAATTGACAATAATAACGTACTTACTGTACATACTTGATTGATTGATTGAAAACTTTATTAACAGATTGCAGAATGGGTACAATACAGTACAGCTCAATACACACAATTGTTAAGGGGATGCAGACCAGAGAAAGACTTTCGTCTTGTTTACATCAGGGTCCCCCATTTTCAATTCATCAGGATTGAACCACTAAAGTTGTCAGACCGTTTATTTCTTAATAATGAATACTATAGTCTGTGGTGGCCTTGACTTCTTAAATTTCTCTTTTAATTACACGTTTAAAATCAACTGGATGAACGTTTCTCTGTAACCCATTCTATTTGGAATTTTATACCAAACTATATATTTTCCATATATCTACAAACTATATACTGTAGTAGCCTTTGTAAAATACCCTGTAACCCACTGCCTCTCGTGGTTTATTGCTTAATTATCACCTTGTACTGTGTCCTACAGTTCACAAATGGTGTCACCTGCATAATCATTGTGTGTATACTTGGTCAATAAAGATTATTCTGATCCTATGTCCTTCATCCAGCTAGATGATTCAGTGACGGACAGCTGTGCTGACACTGCTGAACAAGATCCAGAGAGTGATGACCTTGGGGAATCAGCGGTGTCAGAATCATCAGCACAGGACCCACCAACCCGTACATCCACACCCGCACCCACACCCACACCGGGTGGTCAGGCAAAAGTGGTCCGGAGCAAGCCATGGGAGAGAGGGCTGAACCTTGAGAGAGAGAAGATTGACCTCCTCAAGCAAGTAGTTTCAGACAACAGAGATGATGATGATGAAGATGTAATTTTTGGTAAACAGGTGGGCAGTGAGATGCGTCACGTAACGGATCCTGTTGAAAAAATGCGAGCAAGGCGGTCCATCATGAGGATGATTTATGAATCTCAGGACAGAAGCATGTCAATACGTCAACAGGTGCAGGGTCCTGCATCACAGCCGAATCAGCCGATGTATCGCACCTTCCCACACAACACACCACACCAGCGGCAAACGCAAACCTTTCAACCCTACCACCAGCCTCCTCCCACTCCCAGTTCTCAACCGTCTAGTAGCTACATGGGGATGCTCAGTGAAAATTCAGATACGCAGGCTGAATATGATTACTGATAATCAGTACAACTGGTAGTGTGGTAGTGCCATTGTCCACTTGTTTTTTTTCTTGTAATTTTAATGATGTATATTTTCTGGGTCTGGCGGCCGTGGGCTCTGACTGGGGGGGGGCCGTGGTTCGGTGTCTCTGCGGGTCGAGGCATTAAAGAGGCGTGATGCTTTGGCCCGCGGGGGTGCCGGACACCGGGTCCTCCGTGGTTGGGGTTCGTGGCTGCCTGCCTCAGGAATCTTTTTTTTTTTATAGTACGTTTTATTTTCCTCCACTTGTTTTTTTTCTTGTAATTTTAATGATGTATATTTTCTGGGTCTGGCGGCCGTGGGCTCTGACTGGGGGGGGGCCGTGGTTCGGTGTCTCTGCGGGTCGAGGCATTAAAGAGGCGTGATGCTTTGGCCCGCGGGGGTGCCGGACACCGGGTCCTCCGTGGTTGGGGTTCGTGGCTGCCTGCCTCAGGAATCTTTTTTTTTTTATAGTACGTTTTATTTTCCTCCACTTGTTTTTTTTCTTGTAATTTTAATGATGTATATTTTCTGGGTCTGGCGGCCGTGGGCTCTGACTGGGGGGGGGCCGTGGTTCGGTGTCTCTGCGGGTCGAGGCATTAAAGAGGCGTGATGCTTTGGCCCGCGGGGGTGCCGGACACCGGGTCCTCCGTGGTTGGGGTTCGTGGCTGCCTGCCTCAGGAATATTTTTTTTTTTATAGTAAGTTTTATTTTCCTTATACTTTGCACTTTATTTGAAGTTTTCTAGCCCCTGTTGAGCAGTGAACAGTAAGTTCATATACTGTAATTTCTAAATTGTTTTGATATCTTGAAGCACCTTCTTACATTCTGAAACACCTTATTTTACATTCTTTTTTTGTGATCAAAAGGGGGAGCAGAGTGAGCGAGTGCCATTGTCCACTTGTTTTTTTTCTTGTAATTTTAATGATGTATATTTTCTGGGTCTGGCGGCCGTGGGCTCTGACTGGGGGGGGGCCGTGGTTCGGTGTCTCTGCGGGTCGAGGCATTAAAGAGGCGTGATGCTTTGGCCCGCGGGGGTGCCGGACACCGGGTCCTCCGTGGTTGGGGTTCGTGGCTGCCTGCCTCAGGAATATTTTTTTTTTTATAGTAAGTTTTATTTTCCTTATACTTTGCACTTTATTTGAAGTTTTCTAGCCCCTGTTGAGCAGTGAACAGTAAGTTCATATACTGTAATTTCTAAATTGTTTTGATATCTTGAAGCACCTTCTTACATTCTGAAACACCTTATTTTACATTCTTTTTTTGTGATCAAAAGGGGGAGCAGAGTGAGCGAGTGCCATTGTCCACTTGTTTTTTTTCTTGTAATTTTAATGATGTATATTTTCTGGGTCTGGCGGCCGTGGGCTCTGACTGGGGGGGGGGCGTGGTTCGGTGTCTCTGCGGGTCGAGGCATTAAAGAGGCGTGATGCTTTGGCCCGCGGGGGTGCCGGACACCGGGTCCTCCGTGGTTGGGGTTCGTGGCTGCCTGCCTCAGGAATCTTTTTTTTTTTATAGTACGTTTTATTTTCCTTATACTTTGCACTTTATTTGAAGTTTTCTAGCCCCTGTTGAGCAGTGAACAGTAAGTTCATATACTGTAATTTCTAAATTTTTTTGATATCTTGAAGCACCTTCTTACATTCTTTTTTTGTGATCAAAAGGGGGAGCAGAGCGTATATTTATATTATAGTATATATTTATATATTTATTATATATATTGTATTTGTATATACTGTATAGAAATACTGTAATTTCTTAATTTTTTTGATATCTTGAAGCACTTGCTAATCTTGAAGCACTTGCTATTCAAATAAAAAAATAATTACTTTGATAAACCATTCCAGTTTCATTTATTTACATTTCTCAGACAAACAAGGAAATAGAATGAAATGAATAATAAAGCAGTTATAATAAAGACAAAGAAAATGATTAATTACCACTTGTATCGGGGTTATCAATGACCCGTGTTAGATTGATATTTCAATTTTGTAGAACTTCAGGGTCAAGGTCCAGCAGTCTTACTTCCATCCAAGTAAATCTACAAGTAAGCTAGTGACCACTGTCCCTGTTGTTGGTGAGCTGTTGTTTTTGTTTACTCTAACTCTATGTGTGTTGTTTGTTCCCTTGCATTCTCCCCTCTTAATTCTCCCCAACGTTGTACTAATCGGAGACAATGCCCTTCGGCTGGGCGATGAGGTGACCCCCCCCCCCCCCCCCCTTGATTGGTGCACACGTCTGGTCAGCCCTGAATCAAAAGCTGTAACTTCATACTGAATATGCATTTCAATGGACAATGATGGAAATTAATTAACTTATATGCTTGTCATAAAACTGCCCTGTAGTTTGTGAGGTTAGCTGCCGACAGAGAGACAGGTGGACAGAACCAACCTGATAGGAGATAATTATTATATTATATATAGTGTAGAGGCAAAAACCAACATTCGTCTCTATGTGGGGGAATGGTATCCAACAAACAGTAAAGTAGCAACGGAGAATGAGACACTAGTCTATTAACATTATATCATATCATCAACAGTGTATATTTGCATATCGTATATGTCACAAATGTAACAGTACTATATATGTCATGCATGTCCCTATGTGCCTTTAAATAAAACAGAATAACAAGGTTAGCCTGTAGGCCTACCTATATGGTTATCGTATTTAACGTGTGGATATTTACGTAGCTTAACATGTAGGCCTACATTTGAACTCGATAGGCCCTACAAGTAGGCCTAGGCATATGTTATTTTCTTTTAGGACATGTATAATGATTTTAGGCCCAACAGTTAGGCTATGGTGTATAGGCCTAGTGTTCAAACACCATCTTTATAACCAAAAAAGTACAAAAGGACATTACAACATGTCTTCCTGCCAATGCACAGAACCTGATGGTGAGACAAAGTATTGTTTCAGTGTGTCGCGCTGCTCCTTTGCAGTTCTGTTGGCATTCCGATCCCTGCTAGCAGGCACTGATGCCAGGGCGGCATCACTGCGCCAGCTCCCAGGGATGATGTGGTGGTCCTCATCCTCCGTGTCGACCAGAGCAGGGGGGATGTAGGTGTCTGTGGCCTGGGCTCGTAGGTAGTTGTGCAGGGAGAGAGCAGCCAGGGTTATCTGGGACACTGTATCTGGTTCTAGGGGAATGATGGTGAGAAAGACTCGCCATTTGTTGGCAAGTATGCCAAACGCATTCTCTACAACACGCCTCGCTCTTGACAGTCTGTAGTTGTAGACACGCTGGTCATGGTCAAGCTGTCTGAAGGGGTATGGCTTCATCAGGTGTGTGTGGAGCGGAAAAGCCTCGTCTGCAATGAACATGAAAGGGGTGACTACATCTGTACCTGGCAGACTTTGGGCTGGCGGGACATTTAACTGGTTGCTGTCCAATGCCTTTTTCAGGTCACAGTGGGCATAAACACCTCCATCAGACACTCTGCCCTGGGTTCCAATATTCGCATAGAGGAAACGATAATTGGCGTCTACAACAGCCATCAGGACCACAGAGAAACGAGACTTGTAGTTCCTGAAGGTGCTCCCACTGTTGCCTGGTGGGCGGATGGTGATGTGTTTTCCATCTATGGCTCCGAGACAGTGAGGGAATTGCCAATTCTCCTGGAAGCCACTGGCCACTGCTCTCCACTCAGCCTCTGTAGTCGGTGTCTACACAAACAGACAGACAGACTGCATCAGAACAGTGACATGAATCTATCAATATTTATCTGATCTAGGTATGATTGTCCCATATGTTACATTCTAGCTGCTTCTAAATGGATCTTACCGTCAGGTGATCCTTCTTCAGGACCTGGTGCAACACCTTGCATGTCTCCTTGACAATCACACCAACAGTGCTCTGTCCAATACGGTACTGGAAGCTCAGGGAAGTGAACGACTCTCCTGTCAGCATGGAGAATGATTGTAGAATATCATTTATGTATGCGCGTCGACAAATAAATGTGCCAAACTGCAGCATATCAGAACTATTAGACTGACACATTCTATAGTTACATTCTGGTCACCGCGGATACACTGTAGCCTGAGTTCACTTGGGTTTACCCTCCACTACAACCCCTGATTATTACCTGTTGCTAAGTATCGCAGTGTGATGGACAGTCTCTCTCTGGCAGTGATCGCTCTCCTCATCTGGGTGTCTGCTTTGGAGATATAAGGAGCCACCAGCTGTAGCAGATGATCGAACTGTTCCACATCCATGCGGAGTAGACTTCTGAATCCACTTCGATCATCTGTCTAGAAGTACAACAGGCAGACTTTAATGGGTGCATTGAGAACAACACAAGCTAGCAGTGAGGTAAACAAGCTCAACATTCATTAGGAGGGTACGACACATGTAGCGTTAGCATGCTGACGTTAGTATCTAGAAGTACAACAGGCAGACATTAATGAGTGCATTGGGAACAACACAAGCTAGCAGTGATAACAAGCTCAACATTCATTAGGAGGGTACGACACATGTAGCGTTAGCATGCTGACGTTAGTATCTAGAAGTACAACAGGCAGACATTAATGAGTGCATTGGGAACAACACAAGCTAGCAGTGATAACAAGCTCAACATTCATTAGGAGGCTACGACACATGTAGCGTTAGCATGCTGACGTTAATAACGTTACTTACCTCAAGTTCCATTTGCAGGACTGGCATTCCCAGTTGGCCTCTTTTCCCTAGCCACGACTTTGTTCTCTTTCTCTTTTTTTTAAATATAGCCGGCCTCTCTAGGCACATAAAAGCCACTATGGCAAGTGTTCGCTTCCTGGACATTGGCATGTTCACAGTCTGCTTCTTCTTCGTATCACGACCGTCTTGTTTACAACTCGTCAGGTTGACGCACACTGATGACACACAGGATAACGCTTTATGATGATGCTACGCTTTATTATGACGCTACGTAGTCTGCGTCGTAGCCTACGACTCTCATCGCACAGTGTACATGCATCAGATTGATGGTCGTACCCAAGATTATTCAATTTGTGTCGCACAGTGTGGCTTGCAAGGAACTTATAAGATGCAAAATATCTCCCAGTTAAGAGCGGGCATAAGGAAAATGTTGGGTCCCGAGGCTAGACCAGTTGAGAACCACTGATCTAACAAGATGCAACCAAGCAGGAATAGGCAAAGTGAAACACAGAAATGTAGAAATCGTTAGTCAAATAATGAAGGATACTTTTAATAAGGATACGACCAAGTGCTTCTTCAAACCAAGATGGAAGTGGAACAACACAGTCGTGAAATGAATTATGCTCATAAAAAATCAACCAATCACAAACAGGCATAGCCCTCAGCATGGCCTAGTCCACTTCCGCGTTCAACCGTCCTCTCCTAGACACGCCCATGATCCCAATCATTCTGGACCCCGTCCCAGGATGTCTACTCACACTAGGGGTGGACGGTATAAACGGTATACGGTATAAACGGTATGAATTTGCTCTACGGTATGGATTTTGACTATACCTTGTAACCGGTAGAGCAGCTCTAAAATAGCAATGACGTCATATAACCACAGCGCGACTATTTCATTCCGCATTTGCCCCTAAAAATAGATAGAATTAGTCATAGATAATAGATATGTGCAAACTGGAAAAAGTTATTTAGGAGGCTTCGCGCAGTGGGCGTGTCAACACGCAATTGTCATTTCATAATAAACACATATCACCGCGGCGCACAGCAAGTTTCAATTTCAGTTCCTGGCATTTTTAACCAGTGGAGAAAGGTAAGAGATTTCCCTATCGTTTTTCTTATATGAATTATTCTACGTTAATAAAACATACCTGGTGATCAACTACAGTTTGCTGTGAACATTATGATATGTGTGTAGTGTTCTGACGGCTGGGCAGCGCGAGCTGGATGCTGAATTTTGCGAGAAGCATATGCAGCTGCAGAGCCGCAGAGTAGGGGCGCTTTCAGGTCCGGTCACAGGCCCGCTCAACAGCGCCCCCCACCCAACGGCTGAATTGCCAATGGCTGAATTGGAGTATTGCACTGTGTATTGCACAGTGCAATACTCCAATTCAGCCATTGGCAATTCAGCCGTTGGGTGGGGGGCGCTGTTGAGCGGGCCTGTGACCGGACCTGAAAGCGCCCCTACTCTGCAGCTCTGCAGTTGCATACTATTGGGATTGTTGGGAGCAGCACAGAGTCTCGACTCGGGACTTATTTTATTTGGAATATAATGACTGTATACGCAAAAGTAGCCTAGTTTTAAGTTAAAATATTATAAATCTACATGCCTTGAGGATGTCATTCTTTACATAGCCTGCCTATCAGGCAAAAAAAATTATTCTAACGGAAACACTGATACCGTGATATATACCGTTACGTCTATGCTTCAAATTATACCGTGATATAAATTTGAGACCATACCGTCCACCCCTAACTCACACCCTCTCCAACAGAGCCTATTACCTAATTTTATTCTGAGTCCATCTCGTTCGCCTCCTACTCCTCCTACTACTTACATACAAGAACCACCGCAAGCACTCTTTCTTTAGGATGCAGGCAGCATGGCGACATCCTTCATATATATTTGATACAGCAGAACTGTGTTTCTATAGGCTCTCATGAGGACAGTAACTGTTAAACAGTTAAACTTACTGAAAACAGTAAGAGGACTGTTTTCCCATGGTGTCGACACCTCAGCAGTACTGGTTTGCGGCCTATAGATGGCGCCGTCAGGGAGTTTCGTGAGACCGTGGCGGCTGACGTCATGTACCGCGTATGTACCTGTTTTACCTAAATGGCTCACTAAAACATGTTTCTGAAAGCATTTAAGGCAAGAAATAGGTAATGCAGTTATGGAATTTTGATTTATATTTGATCTGCAACACAGAGTTTGACAGTTTTAATCAGACCGCCATGTTCTCTCTCGCTCTCTCTCTCTCTCTCTCTCTCTCTCTCTCTCTCTCTCTCTTTCTCCCTCAAACGCTTTTCCGTATTTACCTCTCATATGGAGGAGAGATTAGCAAAGGTCTGCAGATAATATATTTGTATAGATTGCAAGATGACAAAAATTCACTGTGAGCGATATCCCAGAACATTGGTTCAGACACCTTGGAATGCAGACAAAAACACCTGATTAAATCAGCAGAAGGATTTTATTTGTCAAAATGTTTCCTCTCCTGGCTGTCTCCTTATACTGTATTACACACCAGGACATACAATTATAACGATGACGACAAGGTAGTCATATAAAGCTCTGATCACCCATCTACTAAAAAGGTAATCATATCAAGCTCTGATCACCCATCTACCAAAAAAGTAATCATATCAAGCTCTGATCACCCATCTACCAAAAGATTTACTCATATCAAGCTCTGATCACTCATCTTTCAAACACACTGTTAAGTGAAGCATTGATATGTTTGCATGATGTAACTGCACTATAACTGTTCCACAGCAAGAGGGCGCTACAGGCGTAATGAGACACAGCTATTGGGGCTGACGTCATGTAATAGATATAAGGGAATGTTCCCTCCCCTTCTATCTCTCTGTCTCTAGCTCTCACGGAGAGCAGGTCAAGTGGTGCAATGAACAATGTGAAATAAACCATGCCGGGCTAAATATGACCACGTCGTCATGACCAGTTATTGCTGCATATGTGACTCTGTCAACACACACAACATACTGTACTGGGTGACAGTTAAATATGGAATTATATGGTCGCCTTTAGTTCTGTCCAGGGCATCCCTAGATATGAAATTACAAAGCTCAGCGGGTCCCATGTATTCCTATTGCTATTGGCCACTCAGTGGCCATGACACATATGAACGCGTAACACAAATGAAAAAGAACATAAAGTGAAACATAATGTGAATTTGGAGAGGTGGAAAGTAACTAATTACATTTACTATTTCTTTGTCATAAGAGTACTGCAAAGAGATGTCTTTTACATTTACACAGTCATTCTGAACATAATTAACACAAGTGTTGGTATGAGTGGTTATCCTCATTAGTGACTGATAAAAATATTTGCAAATACCATGCCAGAAGGAGAAATAAGTAAATTACTGGGGGTATGGACAACACTTTTATAATGTCCAGTCATTGAAAAGTAAGTAAATACTTAAGTAGTTTTTGGAGTGCTACCTGAGTCACAAGTATGTTTATTAAAGTAACAGTACTTCTATTTGAGTAATATATTTCAGTACTCTATAAATTTGTTCTTATGTATGTATGATTAAAACCTATGGAGTTTTATTACAACTTAAGTCTGGGTGATGAAACCAGTAGAGCTAAAGAAAAGGTTATGCATGTTATGTTACACACCATGTGAGATTCTTTTCCGACTTCTTGGTGGATGTGCAGCGCAAGAGGAAGGCTTATGATACAGTGAAACATAAACTCAGAGCCCGTGGGATTCAACTCAGCCTATTGTTCCCTTCTAAGCTGCACATTACATATGATGGACAGAGCATCATTTTCCAAACTCCACAGGAGGCAGGCGCATTTGTCTGAAATGGAATGACGTTAAGGCTCTTGTAAAATCAAGGATGAACTATCGTTGGCGGGGATAATCCTATTTTTGGTAAATAACTTTTTTAATAGACTGATGGATTTCTGCCATGCCCTCTGGGGACTAAGCCATTTCTTCCTATTTTTTGGTTCGCCTGGTGTAATTGTGTAATAATGCATGTATAACCTCAACACTGTAATGCACAATCATGGTATATACATCTTTGTTTTCAGGACAAACCGGGCTATCTGAAGATGTACAGTATACTGCAGTGATGTCACATGAATGTATAACAGTTATATGACCATACAGACAAAATACAAATTAAAAAATCTGTTCTTCTAGGCCTTGGTAGTCAGGGGGAAAAAAGATAAACATGCTAGCCAACACATATCATGAACTATTTACATAATTTTCAAGATAAGTCCCAATGCGTTTTTGTTTGCACATTAAACTCATTCAAAACTGGTACAATGTTACATGTTGACACACTGTGATAATGTGTTTGCCATTAACATGGAGGCCACTTAGCCCTTGCATTCATCTCCTGATCTGCTTTCCAGTGTCCCAGATTAATGATATCATGTTAATCATTACATCAGAGACAGACTTTGGTAACACGTTGTCTTACAAACAACCTATAAAATAGGATGCAGCGCATCACCACAACAACCTATACAAACATTGGGTTCAATTAATATGGGGTTAGCTAATATTATGTTCAAACTCAGTATGTAAAAATGCAGGCTGCTCCTCCAGGCGCAGACAGTTCACACAGCCGGATGAGGGAACTGGAATTGATGGCATGAGGAGACACCACCACCATAGCAGGTCTTAGGCTGACAAGCTAACTAGGCATCTCTAGCTAGCAAGCACACCAGTAGCAGTCAAACAAACAAGAGTCTGGGCTCCACATATCAATGTAGCAGTCCGGGCAAGAAACCAAAGTTATATCAACACTGCAAATAATCAGATGTCTTGGTCCCATCCTCTTCATCACCTACATGCTCCCCCTCGGTCGTGTCATCGGCAGGAATGGAATGTCCTTCCACTGTTATGCCGCTGACACACAACAACTCTACATAAAAACAGCCCCAAATCCATCTGCAGCTCTATCATGCCTCACCACCTGTCTTGAGGAGATAAAGGCATGGATGAACAGCAACTTCCTCCAACTAAACAGCAAAGAAAAACGAGGCACTTCTCATTGGCACCCCACACCAGGTTCAGTCTTCACCCATATCCCATCTCACCGTTGATGGCCAGGTCATCCCCCTCTCCCCCTCAGTCACAAATCTGGGGGTTTGGTTTGACCCCCACCTGACCTTCAACATCCACATAAAACACCTGTGCAAGACCTCATTCTATCACCTAAGAAATATCTCCAAACTCCGCCCCACTTTAACCCTGTCAGACGCAGAGAAGCTTGTCCATGCCTTTGTCTCCTCAAGACTAGACTACTGTAACAGACTCTTCATCGGGATTCCTGGCAAGAGCATCCAAAAGCTACAATACATCCAAAACAGTGCTGCCAGGATGCTGATGAGAGTCCGTAAACATGAGCACATAACCCCCATCCTCCACTCACTAAATTGGCTCCCTGTCTCTTCCCGGATCAACTACAAAATCCTGCTGCTCACCTGTAACTGCATAAACGGACCCGCACCCAACTACAGGAACTCATCACTCCACAATCCTCCACCCGTACCCTCAGATCTGCAGGTAGCCTGCTCCTTTGGGTCCCCAGTACCAGGCTCTACACCATGGGGGACCAAGCCTTCTACTCGGCTGCACCACGCCTGTGGAACAGCCTCCCCATCCAGCCGAGGGCACCACAGAGCCTGGACTCTTTTAAAGCAGGCCTGAAAACCTTATTTCAAAAGGCCTTTGATTGCTAGCTATTTCTTGTGATAAAATTTTTTCTTGTGCGATTGTTTTTAATTTTCTGTTTATACTATGTTTTTAACTATATCTTATTTAATTTTTTTATTCTGTTGTAGTGGGCACTTACATGGACACTTACATGGACTGGACATAATCCACCTACACTGTCACTTTAAGGACACCGGGCATTGTGGGTAGCTAGAGCGGCCATATTAACTCTTTGCTTGGTTTGTTGACTTATGCACACTATGCTAATAAATGATGCAGACACGTGCACACTGATGTGTGGTCAAATAAACTCAACTCTCTCTGGTCGTGATTTCCCACTTCCTACACTGTATTTTATTTCATTATTATTAATACAAATTTTGTTTAACTATGTTTTAACCCTGTAGCACTTTGGGATCCTAGTGAATGAAAAGTGCACTACAAATACAATTATTATTATTATTATTATTATTATTATTATTATTATTATTATTATTATTATTATTATTATTATTATTATTATTATTTTTATTATTATTATTATTATTATTATTATTATTATTATTATTATTATTATTATTATTATTATTATTATTATTATTATTATTATTATTATTAATATTATTATTATTATTATTATTATTATTATTATGATGTCCGAAATCCAAATCAGCACCTAAGCAGCTAGTCCACACTAGGTCACTCTAGCCACTTATAATAGCAGGTATGTTAATGTTATCTACCATTATCAATAGCAATCATAATAAGTTACAGTAGCTTTATGATTCCATGGAAAGGACACAGTGGTTACTGTACAAGCGATGAAGGTTTAGGGAAAGGGGCTGAATATTGCTACAGAGTCACGGTTCTCTAGACCGCAAATATAAAACAACCCTCCTTTTTCAGGTTGTTATTTGCGGCAAAATACAACAAAATTCTAATTCAGTCAATTGGTTTGTATTAATTTTGTCTTACCATATTAGGTTCACTGGTACTGTATATGTCTACATTATTGCAAAAAACTATTGGCACCCCTAACAACAACAGGAGTGGTTACATGGGTAGGGCTCTGTCCCGCAGAGTGGCAACATGGGTAGGGCTCTGTCACGCAGAGTGGCTACATGGGTAGGGCTCTGTCCCGCAGAGTGGCTACATGGGTAGGACTCTGTCCCGCAGAGTGGCTACATGGGTAGGGCTCTGTTCCGCAGAGTGGCTACATGGGTAGGGCTCTGTTCCGCAGAGTGGCTACATGGGTAGGGCTCTGTCCCGCAGAGTGGCTACATGGGTAGGGCTCTGTCCCGCAGAGTGGCTACATGGGTAGGGCTCTGTCCCGCAGAGTGGGTACATGGGTAGGGCTCTGTCCCGCAGAGTGGCTACATGGGTAGGGCTCTGTCCCGCAGAGTGGCTACATGGGTAGGGCTCTGTCCCACAGAGTGGCTACATGGGTAGGGCTCTGTCCCGCAGAGTGGCTACATGGGTAGGGCTCTGTCCCGCAGAGTGGGTACATGGGTAGGGCTCTGTCCCGCAGAGTGGCTACATGGGTAGGGCTCTGTCCCGCAGAGTGGCTACATGGGTAGGGCTCTGTCCCGCAGAGTGGCTACATGGGTAGGGCTCTGTCCCGCAGAGTGGCTACATGGGTAGGGCTCTGTCCCGCAGAGTGGCTACATGGGTAGGGCTCTGTTCCGCAGAGTGGCTACATGGGTAGGGCTCTGGGCTTGTGACTGGAATGTTTCCAGTTTGACCACTGGTCAGACAGTTGTCTGTCTTGTTGGATTCAGTTGGATTTTGTCCAATAGGAATCTTAGCCTAGCGCACACACACACACACACACACACACACACACACACACACACACACACACACACACACACACACACACACACACACACACACACACACACACACACATACACACACACAGTAGGCTATATCTACTGTAAATGTTTGTATTTTGTAAGGCTACATGTGCTTATAGATGGAGACACAGGCTCCAAACATGTCTGGCTGTAATCTGTTACATATTATATGGCCCATATGTCAGTGGCGGCTGGTGAATTATTCTCCAGGGGGGGGCGCTATACCAAACATTTTGCAAACATGTACAGAGGTATCACAATGTCACACACACACACACACAAACACACGCGTGCACGCATTGGCGAAACCACACACTGAGTAGCCTACTGTGCACGTCAGAGCTTCGGCGAAACCACAAGGTACGAATATTTAAGTAGGTAGGGTACAACTATCACCATTACCATCAATCAATATATGATCACAGTCAATGCAGCCACGTTTCCAATAGCGCCTACACAAACATGCACGCCCAGATCTCAAATATCTCTCTCTCTCTCTCTCTCTCTCTCTCTCTCTCTCTCTCTCTCTCTCTCTCTCTCTCTCTCTCTCTCTCTCTCTCGCTCGCTCTCTCTCGCTCTCTCTCTCTCTCTCTCTCTCCGGAGCAGCATATTATCACTGTAATATATTTGTGCATGCTCCCACGCGCACGCCTGTATTCAGATCCGTACAATAATAATCACAGAGGTATATCTTGTCATTTGAAACAAGTTACCAATATATTGTCCCGTGGGTTATGCCCCCCCCCCCGTGGCGAAAATAATTAGTATCCCCCTCTATCTCTCTCTTTCTCTCTCTCTCACACACATACACAGCATGACGTGGAATCCCAGGCACTAACCTTACACAAATTAGAAGGAACTGCAAAGGATCACCTAGTATACAGTATATACCAAGAATAACTTCAGTATGAGTACAGCATATTTTGCATATTGTTAAAAGAGCCAAGGCTAGCTTGCGTAAATTAAATATAGACTTACCATCACAAGAGTTGAAGGGGGCGAGCTATTCAGCTGTCCACAAGCCATAATCCACTTTTTTTTTTTTTTTTTTTAATCCACTCAAAAAGAAACTCCAGTAACAGTCCATGGGCATGTTGCATCTGTCCCCGTCGTTTTAAAAAGCAGGAATGGAAAGCAACATACGGCATTTACATGACTGCATCCAGCTAGCATATAGCTTCTTGTTAGCCAAGTAGCCAACACTTCTTACCACCAGCTAGAAAACGACAGAGTATATTGTCTTCCTCTGTCTGTTGATTGTTTCTGAATTGAGATATCAGGCTGATGAGGTCGAAACTCTTTCACTCCAGTGTTCATCTCTCAAAAGGTATTGTTTTGAGGGATTTACCTGCATTTTCGACGTTGGAATGTTCTGCCTCCATGATCCATGGTAGCTACTAGTAAGCTAGCAAACTCTCCGTTCTGTGTGGAGGGAGTGACAACACAGCAGTGACCCTGCTTGCTTGGAGCGCTAGAAAAACGCGCCCCGATTACATCATATTTGAACGCACTGATAGGCGAAATGTATTTGCTTGACCTATTTAATTGGCTGCGATGATACAGTGACGTGCACAGTGTGCGCGCTACGTCTATGCGCCCAGCTTTAGAGGTATCTCTATATCAGGAGAGACAGTGACGTCATGTGAATCACAAAACAATTATTTATATTTGATATATTAACGTTATTGTGCATTTGAAACACAAACATACTTAGAATGAGTAAATATTATTCATTTTAAACATGTTTAGTTTATTTTTAGGGGTCTAAAATAAAAATAAAAATAAAAAAATGTTCTTCTCCTGCTCTCTTTACCAGGGGGGGGGGCGGCGCCCCAGCGCCCCCTATGGGCCGGCCGCCACTGCCATATGTGACATTTGAGTTGCCGATACATGTTATACTATTCTACTTCAATGTGACATATTTGGTGAAAAGATACTCATACGCCGCCCATAGGTGCTGCTTTCAAATGTTAAATTCAACCTCCAGGTGAACATGCTGTACAGGTGGCACTAGAGGCTCCACAAATAGTTTTGAGGCAATTGTACTGCATTGAGATGTGCCCATTTTTAAGTTTCTAATCAAAACATGTACTGTCATGAAAGGTCCTGCTAAAATGTCCATGGGAAATTAATATAGGCCATTTTTATCCATGTTATGGAAACTAGGGGTAGTGATACAAAATCATCACTTTCTCAAAAGGTTTAAAAGATTTACATTTGTAGGGGTCACAAATTCTTTTTTTGAAGAATCATGGAATATCAAGGAAATAACATTTCATTGCCAGGTCATTTTGACTCGTGTTATGTGTTCAAGGGTTCGTTTTCCCCCCAGTGATGTTTAATGTACAGTAGTAACAGAAACTAACAGTGTCGAGATTGTATGTGGGCAGAATCAGTTATGATTGACATTTCAGATTTCATCTCTTGCCATGTAAATGCGGCGCCGATCACAGCTCCGTGTAGTGAGGTGCTGTTGTTGGTGGGAGCAGGGTCAGGTTGAGTGTGCGGTGTTGTTGTTGGTGGGAGCAGGGTCAGGTTGAGTGTGCGGTGTTGTTGTTGGTGGAAACAGGGTCAGGTTGAGTGTGAGGTACTATTGTTGGTGACACCAGGTTGAGTGTGAGGTAATATTGTTGGTGACACCAGGTTGAGTGTGAGGTACTATTGTTGGTGGGACCAGGTTGAGTGTGAGGTACTATTGTTGGTGACACCAGGTTGAGTGTGAGGTACTATTGTTGGTGACACCAGGTTGAGTGTGAGGTACTATTGTTGGTGGGACCAGGTTGAGTGTGAGGTACTATTGTTGGTGGGACCAGGTTGAGTGTGAGGTACTATTGTTGGTGGGACCAGGTTGCGTGTGAGGTACTATTGTTGGTGGGACCAGGTTGAGTGTGAGGTACTATTGTTGGTGGGACCAGGTTGAGTGTGAGGTACTATTGTTGGTGACACCAGGTTGAGAGTGAGGTACTATTGTTGGTGGGACCAAGTTGAGTGTGAGGTACTATTGTTGGTGGGACCAGGTTGAGTGTGAGGTACTATTGTTGGTGGGACCAAGTTGAGTGTGAGGTACTATTGTTGGTGGGACCAGGTTGAGTGTGAGGTACTATTGTTGGTGACACCAGGTTGAGTGTGAGGTAATATTGTTGGTGACACCAGGTTGAGTGTGAGGTACTATTGTTGGTGGGACCAGGTTGAGTGTGATGTACTATTGTTGGTGACACCAGGTTGAGTGTGAGGTACTATTGTTGGTGACACCAGGTTGAGTGTGAGGTACTATTGTGTGGTGAAACCAGATTGAGAGTGAGGTACTATTGTTGGTGGGACCAGGTTGAGTGTGAGCAGGGGAGGAAATTAGGCCACTTTACTCGCCAAATGCGAGTATTTTTTACGTTTGGCGAGTAATTCATGAAGAGCACTCGCCAGTCTGGCGAGTACTTGTAATTACAAAACAAACAAAAAAATCATTCTGCAATCTGCTGATTCGCTCACTGGCACAAGCCGAACTCTGACTCCCCCCTTGATTCCTCCCATTTGCGCCTCAATCCAACCATAACCAATGAACATCATCGTTGTACAGATGCGCTCTAAGCTCCTCCAATGAACACTCATTTTCTAGAAGATGCCGCCCATCTAGGGGAAGTGGACAGATCACTGCGCGCGGACCTACAGACTCCTGCCACCGGCTTGACAACGTAGACAAACTTAGACAAAAACACATCAGTGGATGAAAATAATTACATGTAGTGTCGTCGCTTTCGGCTATCAGTGCGGTCTGACATGGGGGCGAACAATAGCATGCGACGCGTCTCCTTCGAGTCGGATGAGAATGACAAGTCAACCAGGCACCAGCATTAGCCGGCTAGCTACCTAGCATGTAACAAGCTACCATAACGCGCGTTCAACATAGTGGACTATACTGAGCGGCTTTGCTTAAATGCAGCCGAGTGACATTTTATTATTACCGGGTTTCCCCCCATATCACCACTCGCCCATATGCCCTTCACAACGGTGATGTTGTCATACTTGGCATTCAGAATACACCTGCTGAACCCCTAGCGTTGTCGATTCGGTTCCAATGTATTGTCATCTTACAGCACAAGTACAGTACAACCAGAATACATTTGGCATCCAACCAGAGTGCAAATGTAACAAGTCAAGTTGTTTTATTTAGCTATTACATTACAGTGAAATGCTTGGTTCTTTCACTGCCCAACTCAGTCCAACCTAGACCAGTCCAACCTAGTCCAGTCCAGCCCAGCATCTTTCACTGCCTAGTTCAGCCCAACCCAGTCCAGAATAGTTCCCTCTTTCATGTTAATATGTGATATCCTAATATTTTGAAGAGTAGAGACAGTGTGATTAATACATGTTGTATGCTAATATTGTGAAGAGTAGAGACTGTTATTAATGTTTTATGCTAATAAATATTTTAAAGAGTAGAGACACGGTGTGATTTTTACTATGATTGAAAATCAATTTAGACAAAGACATACAAAGAAGTAATTATCACAATTAGCGATTTTTTTGGGCTGGTAAAAAATCAGTTTGTCTGGTAAAAAAAATCAGATACTCGCCAGTTGGCTGGTAAGCCAAAAAGTTAGTTTCCTCCCCTGAGTGTGAGGTACTATTGTTGGTGGGACCAGGTTGAGTGTGATGTACTATTGTTGGTGGGACCAGGTTGAGTGTGAGGTACTATTGTTGGTGGGACCAGGTTGAGTGTGAGGTACTATTGTTGGTGACACCAGGTTGCGTGTGAGGTACTATTGTTGGTGACACCAGGTTGAGTGTGAGGTACTATTGTTGGTGACACCAGGTTGAGAGTGAGGTACTATTGTTGGTGGGACCAAGTTGAGTGTGAGGTACTATTGTTGGTGGGACCAGGTTGAGTGTGAGGTACTATTGTTGGTGACACCAGGTTGAGTGTGAGGTAATATTGTTGGTGGGACCAGGTTGAGTGTGAGGTACTATTGTTGGTGGGACCAGGTTGAGTGTGAGGTACTATTGTTGGTGGGACCAGGTTGAGTGTGAGGTACTATTGTTGGTGGGACAAGGTTGAGTGTGAGGTACTATTGTTGGTGGGACCAGGTTGAGTGTGAGGTAGTATTGTTGGTGCGACCAGGTTGAGTGTGAGGTACTATTGTGTGGTGAAACCAGATTGAGAGTGAGGTACTATGGTGGGACCAGGTTGAGTGTGAGGTACTATTGTTGGTGGGACCAGGTTGAGTGTGATGTACTATTGTTGGTGGGACCAGGTTGAGTGTGAGGTACTATTGTTGGTGGGACCAGGTTGAGTGTGAGGTACTATTGTTGGTGACACCAGGTTGAGTTTGCACAACCATGTGGCGCTGCTGCCACAGACCTGGTACAGGAGCTCTTAAGGGTATCGCGCTCAAACAGAGGCCGACCGGCGAGGTATTAATGGAGTTATTAATATTCATTCCCATTAACCCCGCGGTGAAGGGAGTACATTATGGGGTGACACCACAGCAGGGAAAGTGTGGCTCCTATTACGAGTTGTTGAGACACACCGTGCCTAGGTGATTGGGTGAATGCCGAGGGGTCACATCTTGGGTAGAGCACCAGTGTACGTGTCACTGTGGTTACCAGGACCGGGCAAACAGATGGCTCCATGCTGTGTGGGTGTCTTTAAGGGGGAACTCATTGCAGGAAGCAGTGATGGGAGAGCAGATACAGGGTAAATTACATTGTAAAACATGTTTTTCTAGTAATAACTGCTGTGTTTTTTTTATGTTACTGTAGTTGTCCTACGTGTGTTACTGGTTGTATGTGTTCTTAATTAACATTTAAAGGTTCGAACGAGTTGTTACTTCAAAGACATTCGGAATCTGTAAATGCGTTGGTATCTGTTTTGATTATTTCTATGGCACTTACTAGGCCTGCCGCGATAAGCAATAAATCGATTAATTGCTGCGATAATTAAAATGAATGCAATGATTTTGACGGGCGCGATTAATTGCTATTTGCGCGTTTGTTTTAATGAGGCGGAACCAGTGCCCCTCAGTCACTGTCCGTGTTGGGAGGCGGGCCGCTGACGTTACTAGAATACAGCACGGGAGCTCCGTGGGGCAACGCCACATAGACATTTCTCAATAGTGTTGCTCCTTTTAACCAAGTAGCATTATTTGTAGTGTAACGTTAGCTATTTTTAGACCCAAGTAGTTACTCGCTACTGCCCGGAGAAACTGGACTGCTAAATAAAGATTAAAGATCTAGCGTTCGTTGATGCTCATTCAATGCTAACAACATTAGCTACAAACGAAATACAACATATAGCATAGCTACAAGTACAACACAGAATAACGTTAATACAATTACATGCATCATTGTTTACAATTAACGGGTGGGGCTAGTCAAAGGACTGGACACGGGGACAAGTTAAACATGAATTAATTTATTATAACACTCCGGTAGTTTCGAGTCGTGCTGCAGTGCTTACGCACCACAGCTATTATATTATATACTGCTTTGACGCTTCCTCCTCATCGTTGATTGCCTGTAGTAGCTGCATCTAACGTTAGTAGCTAACGTTAAAACTAACCTAAAGTTAGTTGTTCACCAACAATTTGTTTTATCATTAGCTCAAAAACATCATATCATTAGCCCAAGTTGTCGGCTCATAGTTTCGGCTTAGGATAATCACAAAATACTTCCGGTCCGGTCGGTGGGCTTCAAAATAAAAGTCTAAACACCGGAAAAGACGGAGCGGTGGGCTTCAAAATAAAAGTTTGGGGAAATAAATTTCAAAAAAAAAATCTCTAACCGGTCGCAATAATATCGCTTATCGCGATATTTTCGGGGGCAATTAATCGCCCAGCAAAATGTGTTATCGTGGCAGGCCTAGCACTTACTGTATGCAAAATAAATCTGTCAGGATTCCTCTGTATTTGGAAAAAAAAGACTCCAATATCAAACTGCACTGCCAAAATGCTGGCTTATGGGTGCTGATGAACTAGATAATTACTGTCATGTTGAAATGCAGTATATAGAAATGAAGAATTAAATGACATTTTTGCTCAAGCGCTTATTCATATTCTGAGTGTGACATCAAACACATTTGCTCAAGTGTTTCATATTCAGAGCATGATATCAGAGAGGAGTGAGAAAACATAGTCTAATAAAGTGCCATACATTACATATAGTATATGATATCATTGGCTTAATTTTCTGAAATAATTGAACCCACAGGCAAGGCTTCTCCCACCACCATAAGTCTTCCCATAAATCCACAGCGCAAACGAGCCTCGTAAAAATATATATATTTTAATGAAAATCAATAGCTAGTACAATTCCATACTTTTTGTACTTATAAATGCTTAGTACAGGCTGAATATCAGGCTTATATCAGATGAACTGCTGTCTTTGTTGTATCCCGTTAAAACAATCTTAATAGAAGTCCAGTGTCAATACAGCTTGATCAAGATGGATTCAAGAGAGTATCAATCACCTGCACTCTCTGCCCCGCATTTGTCATGTCTGATTCAGCTGGCTCCCTGTGTATAGAGATACATTTTGATTATAGCTGTCAAACCGAAAATAGCACACAGAGTTACTTTAGGCGCGATAAAAGCAGATATTTAAGATATCAAGTATGCAATTTGTGATGCGCTGCCTGCAACCTATTAAGCTGCAGGAAACTCCCCATTCCATTTCCAACTGTCGCATTACAACAGCCACGATCGATACGTCCATCTAAAAACCTACATTATTGTTAATGGTGAAATATACGGGTCAGAGGATTGTAGCACCTCCTCCGAGTTCAGCAGGAAATGGTGGACAGATGATAACATCCCTTGAAATGTTAATATTTTGTATTTACTCATGTTGTTGGCAAACGTCTTAAAATAGCAAATAACCTGAACTAGATTTCCTTGTACTGCTGGACACATGTGTTAATAACCCCCACCGCCTTCTTACTCACCCACCACCACCACTACCACCATCACTATCACTACCACCACCACCACCACTTTTCTTTTGGCAAAAAGGGAACATTTTGAGGTGGTGTGTTGTTCAGGTTGTCGTCCACCATTGTGCGGAGTGGTGGGGGTGTCGTTTCTGTGGGCTGCTTGGTTGCCTTTGGTCCTGGTGGCCTTACCATTGCAGGGAGATCAGTGGGTTCTATGTTTTCGCTTTCGGATTCTGCAGAGGAGTGGCGGGTCATGTGCTCCATGGCCTGTGGCCGTGCCGGGGGGTTGTTCCGCGGGGCGACAATTCTGGATGTTCGGGCAGATGGACATGGTGGTGGTTGGATGGGGGGACATGTGGCATTGTGGATGGTCTGGGATGGCACTGGGACCTTTGGGGTGCTGTGGGGGTTGTGGTGGGTTCTTCATGCAGGGAGTCCCTGGGGTGTCGGTGAGTTGGGGGAGTTCAGTGGTGGGGACTGACTGGGGTCCGTCAGGGCACATGCAGGAGACTTGTGTTCGGCTCTGGGGGAGGTCTGGGGGGGTTCGGTTGGGGCCGTGGGTCCCGGCTGCTGCTGGAACCTGGAGGTTCACATGCTTGTGCGCACAGGGATGTTTCATGTTTGGTAATTGTATTTGGTGAATGGTCCGGGTGTATTCGGGCTGTTTGTGTATTCCTTTGGTCATGACATGGAAGTAGGGTATTACAAGACATAGCCAAATCATTAATGTAAATTAAAATTAATAAAGGGCCCAGAATGGAACCCTGTGGAACCCCGAAGAGGATCCTTGAATTAACAGATGAGCATCCATTGAATGACACAAACTGCTCTCTGTTGTTTAAGTAGTTAGTAAACCATTTGAGGGCAATATCCTGAACACCATATCTGTTGAGTTTAGAAATGAGAATGTTGTGGTTGACAGTATCAAAAGCTTTGCTCAGATCTAGAAAGACACAAATAGCCATTTTTTTGTCATCAAGTGCTGAGGAGATGTTATTGATGAGCTGTAGCAATGCATGTTCTGTGGAGATTTTTTTACGGAAACCATACTGTTATAAGGGTCCTCCATTTTCAATTCATCAAGACATTTATGACATACAAGACATACAAATATACAGTACTGTGTAAGAAAAAGAAAAAAATATACATCCGAAGGGGAAGAAACTGTACATTGGAGGGGGTTGGGTGGGTGGGGGTGGGGGGGGGGGGGGCGGGTGCTGCGTGATGCTCTGGTTTCCAGATTAGGCAGACAGTTGTCTTTATAGATAGTGTACTGTCCAAAATCATTGGAATATCACAATGTAAATTATATTTTGGTTGGGGTGATTTTGTTGTAATGCATTTGCACACCAATATCTGCAAGTGTACCAAATTCCATCTGTAGCTTTGTCATATATACAATATACTGTATACATATATTTATTCACATGTTATACTGTATACTGCAATGCACTTGACTGCCCCTTTGCACTCTAGTTAGATGCCAACTTAATTTTGTGCAATGATAATACATTTAATCTATTCTAATCTAAACCATTTTGGGGGAGTATGCAAAGCAACAAACACAGCTACTAGATCAGTGGTAGTCCTTTTTTTGGTTTCAACGCCCCCCTATCTGCCGTCCAGGTCGCGTCTATGCTTTTACCAACGCGTTCGTGTTTCCGGGTTCCCTGTTTTGCGCTCTGATTGGCCAGGTCATGTGACATGTGCGCCAATCGTGGGACGGCAAGTTCTGCGCCTATTTTCGGGTCGAACAGCCTGCAAACTACCTAACGCCTAGTTTATCACTGGTTAAGCTTAGGCGACTCTTTCGCAGTTGGTTAAGGTTAGAGTTTGGAATCAGGGCAGGTGTTCTATCGCCATGCTCTAAGACAAACTCTAACCTTAACCAACTTCGAAAGAGCGCCTAAGCTTAACCAGTGTAGAAACTTGCGGTCCCACGATTGGGCGTACATGTCACATGACCTGGCCAATCAAAGACGCGGAAACACGAACACGTTGGTAAAAGCAATCAGGCGTCCAGGTCCCATAATTCCCGCCTCAACCCTAGACACCCAATGGGAATTACATTTTCAGCTCTCAATGTTACGAATACGTTCTGTTTAACACACACACACACAGGGTGGGGAGATCCTTTTGGACCAACCGACGACGAACTGACCAACCAACCAACAGACCTACAGTATGGTAAAAATACCAAAAACAGGTTTGCTTATAATCTCACTTGGTTCAGATATGTTTTAGGTAGGGGTTGACCAATATATGGGATTGTGGTCAAAAATATCTGTCTGATATTGAAATTATTTAGCATTTTAAAGCAAAAATAGCAGTACCAGATGGAACACAGAATCTGCATGCATAGATCTTACTCCAATAATAATGATAATAATGCAGGACCTCTTTAGAGAGGTCTTTATTCGGCATGCAACGACACAACGCCATGCAATGGGCGGCACACACACATAGGAATACACACACACACACATGCAATTGTCTTTCTCAGGGTCAACGATGCGATTGAGCTCTGCTCTTAACCCAGTGTTTCTCAAAGTGGGGGGCGCAGAGGCATGACAGGGGGGGCCTTAAGATTTATTAAAAAAAAAAAAAAACGTTTTTTTCTTTCTTTTTTTTGGATTACAGAAAATTATCACTAAAGTGCTATCTGTTGCAGCTGCACTGTTCTCCATGAAAATACCATTTCTCAAAATCTGAAAATCATTATTTAATAAAACACAGAAAAGGATCACCAAGTTACTCTGGATAAAAAAAAAACTTTACAGACAACATTCCTGACACATCTCCATCCAAACTCTTGGAAGAACTCTTTGAAATCTCATCTGATACGTGATACCACCTATGCCTCTTTTCCATTGCATAGTACCTACTCGACTCTACCATACTCTACTCTACTCGCTTTAGGTACCTGGTACTTCGTTCGTTTTCCACTGCAGGTAGTACTGTTTGTCTCCGTGTGGGGAGACGGGGCCGCTGGTGTACAGCATGAGAGCTCCAGCATAGCTATGTCCGTGAGGGCTTGGAGCAAGCCAGAGTAAAACACAGTTTTGAATCAATCAATCAATAACAACATTAACCAGACTCTCGTTGTGTCTATTCTGCTAACGTTACCTCTCGTGTCTATTCTGCTAACGTTAACATTACCTCTCATTGTGTCTATTCTACAAACTTTAACGTTAGCACATTAGCACCTAAGCTAACAACAAGCTTTAACGTTACCTCTCGTGTCTATCTGCTAATGTTAGCATTAGGTAATAACCGGTTTAAAATGGATGGTGATTACCTCACGTTGTGTCTATTCTACTAGTTACTAGTACAAACAATCAATAGCGAGTTATATTGATCACGCTATGTACACTAGCCATGTTAAAACGCAAGCACATTAGCACCTTAAGCTAACAACAAGCTTAACAAATCAGCGATATTTTTGTGAGAGTAAACTCTCCGCTCTGTGGTAAATTGTGTGTCATCAATAAATGAGGCAGAATACACAGTGACTGTATCTTTTGTTTATTGCACTTGTTCCTGCTGCAAACAAATAATAAATCCTATGCGAGGCAATAAAGATGGCGGCTTTCTGTTTTTGTGCAGACGCTCCAACGTATGACGCTTCTCTCTTCTGACCAATCAGTGGTCTGCAGTGTTTCAGGTAACTTTTTTTGTACCAGTTCTACTAGCTTGGAACCTCGACAGAGCAGGGACTAAAAAAGAACCCAAAAAGTACCCGGTTCCAGGTATTTTGGCAATGGAAAACCGAAAATGCCGAGTAGAGTAGAGTAGAGTAGAGTCGAGTAGGTACCATGCAGTGGAAAAGGGGCACTAGAGAGCTAGTTTCAGAGTGTGGTGCTGAGTACCAAGTATCTCATATCATGGCCCACCAAGTATCTCATGATGCAGCAGTTAAGGTGTTGATACCATTCAGCACCACATACAGTATCTGTGTGAAGCTGGCTTTTCATCCATGACAGCTCTGAAAACAAAATATAGGGCCAATTTGAAAGGTCACGATATTGGTGTTATTTCAATAAATTTAAACATGGCCCATTTCATGACTATTTTGTTGGGGCGAGGGGGGAGGGGGGCCCAAAATATTTTGGTCCGCCAAAGGGGGGCCTGACAGAAAAAGTTTGAGAAGCACTGTCTTAACCCATCCCGTCGTCCTTCCCCCTAAGGGCTGCGGGAGCAGACAGGGCGTCGGCAAGGTACCGCGCCCGGGGACCAATCCAAGTGTTCCTGCCCGTCTTCGTCAGGGACGTGACAGCGTCAGCGATCTGTTGTGCATGTTTTTCCATTGGGTTTCTCTTATCGGGGGGGACCCTTGCGAGCACGGGGAGAATATGCAAACTCCACACAGAATGGCCTGGGACATCCCCCAGCTGGGTACCTGGCATCGGGAAAACCTGGTCCCCAAGCGGGAATCGAACCCTGGACCTTCTTGCTGTGAGGCGACAGTGTTAACCACTACACCACCGTGCAAAATGTTGCAATTTGATTTTGATTTGGGGGGGGGGGGGGGGGTTGGGGATTCAATATGTTATAGCTAAAGGATAGCAATATTTTTGCAGGCATATATGTACTGTATGAAACTAGAGATCACAAGGAATCAGTAGATACCAACTAGGTCATGCTAGTGTAGCAGTCTGGAAAATATGGTATATTATTCAGAACTGCTGACTGTGTTTATATCCCTTTTTGTACACAAAGACATTCTAGCTAGTGTCATTGATTCACACGAACAATGACACAAAGGTCCCCTCCAAGGAGCATTGGAATACGGATTATGAATGACAGTATTGATTCATGTTCTACAGTGCGTCTCCCCTTGTGACTGGCGGGCGGGACCAGCAGGGGGCAGTAGGAGGCAGAGAGTGGCGGAGAGAGCTGAGAGATGATAAAGGGAGGAGCCCAGCGGAAGTCGTTCTCTTCGGCAGTGAACTTGACAACGAGAAGTCACGTCTAACGGGGGTGCTCGGGATAGCCCCGTTGCTGACGTTATGCCGGAGTGCCCCGTGGAACAGTGACGGGTGATAGGAAGTACTGGCTAGTGGATACGATATCCTAGCAGTACCAGTGGTATGATATGAACAATAAGTGCAGAGCCAGGCACTAAGAGTCGAGTTATACCTAGTTACAGTGAGCGGTATAGGTAGCGTGCGGCTAAGGATCACAGTAGCATTGCTCGTGTTATACCTAGTTACAGTGACGGTATAGTCTGCGTGCCAGAGACGTACGGGACATCCAAGCAGTCTGCCCGGGCGTCAACAGCTGTCTGCACCGGAGAGCAGCAGCACACCTGCTCCAGGCTGCCTGCAGGACACGGGGAGTTCTTTACCACCAGCAGAGTTCGCCCAGCACCAGCTCAGCCAGCACTGCCTCTCTGCTATAGCTCCGCCTGCTAGCACCTGCGGCGCGAGTGTTCGACGCCATCTTGCCACCAGGACGGTGGTGGAGCGGCGCGGCCGCCATTTTGGTAGAGTAAACATTAGGGCTTCGGCGCCCAGGATCCTATCGTACATTACACAGTGTGTTGCAGCCTACGGGCGAAGCTGGTGTTTGCTAACCACAGTGCATAGGGGTACCCCATAAACAGTACATGCCGGCATTAGCATAGGGCTTTTGTTTTGGTAATTGTGGGCCCACACTTTGGTTTTATTTCCTTTTCTTTGAGCGTGATACAATGTGTGTGTATTAATATTTTCCCATTAACCCCTTCCTACCCAACTCTCCCCTTTTCCGTGGAAGGTTTCTAGGGTCATTGAGGGAGGGTACTGCTTGCGGGGGGGAACTCAGAGTATTTGATTACAATTCAGTCACGAGGTGTGGGAGGGTCTAAGGAGCGACTGGGAGGAGTGGGAGCGTGTTGGGGAGTACTGCTGACCGCCCTGCGACAGGGAAGGAAGACCAGAGTACCAGACCAGGTTGGTAAATCCCGGGCCCCATCCACTCACACTACCAGCCTCCAGTCAACGCCCCAGGCCCAAAGACGAGGGTGCAGCCAGACAGAGTTCTGCTGTGTCCAGCTACCTCCTGACTGCCAGCAACCGTTCCCACGAAGCAGGGATAATCCACCCTGCTACATTTGGCGTCACGAACAGGATCAACATCCTAACTTACTCCCTTGACCGAGACCCGTAGAGAGACCCACGATGTCAAAGAAGGAGACCGCCGCCGCGCAAGAGATGGCGGCGAAGTTTGAGCAACTGCAGGAGCAGTGTCAGACTCAGGCGGCACTGCTAAAGCAGCAAGCCGCAGCGATGAAGGAGTTGACTGACCAGGCCCTCCGCACTCAGGCGGCCCTACAGGAGCTACGAGAGGGCCAGGCCGCTGCCACCTTGATACAGAAAGGGGAGGCCTACCACGCGCAGGAGAGGGAGGCGGAGTTAGAGGACCTGCAGGCGGAGTGTCGGAGGCAGGCGGCACTACTGGCGCTGGACACCGAGGTGAAGAAAGAGGAGGCCGAACGCATGGAGGAACTGACCGCACAGGTGAAGGCCCTGACGAACAGAACCCACACACTCGCCGGTCTCCTGGACCGACAGGCGCTGGTCCTGGAAAAGACCCAAGCCGCTCTCGACCGGGACGGCCGCGAACCCCGCACCGGCCCCTCTACCGTGTACGTCCAACGGGACCGAAAGTGCAGCGAGTTCGGAGGGGGAAAAGAGAGAGGAGGGCCGCTGGTGGAGGACTGGATCCAGGACATGAAAGCGCATTTCCGGAGCAGCAGAGTGCCCGGTGACGAACAGGCAGAGTTCATACAACAGCATCTAAAAGGCGAGGCTAAACGGACGGTGCGCTTCGTGCTAGAAGGGACCGCCCCGGAGCCGGACGCCGTGTTCCGAGTGCTGCAGGAGACGTACGGAGATAAGACCTCGGTCAGTGCCCGCCTGAGAGAGTTCCTCGACTGCCGACAAAGAGAGGGCGAGACCGTGAGGGAGTTTGCTTACGATCTACAAGAGCAGATGCGCCGCATACAGGGCCGAGAACCCCAACGAGTCGCGGATCCTGCCGCCCGGCTGCAGGAGCAGTTTGTGGTAGGCCTGAAGGATGGGATGCTGCGACGGGAAATGAAGAGGTCCGTAAAGGAGAACGGGGGGCGGACGTTTTTCGAATTGATGATGGCGGCGATAGACTGGTCCGAAGAGGAGATGGTCCTTCCTCCCACAGGGGGTGCCGGCAGGGGCATGATACGCGGCGTCACCGTGAAGAGATGCGAGCCACCTCTGGACATAGCCGCGCTACAGGAGCGAGACACGACCCCGAGAGGCTTCGCCGGAAGCCGACGGAGGGGAGACGGGCCCTCTACCCCGCGCAGACTACCCCGCCGGAGCGAGGATGGGAGACTGATCTGCTACACCTGTCAACAGCCGGGCCATATTGGCCGCGGGTGCTCTCGCGCGAGGGGAGAACCACGCCCGACGGAAGCATCGGGCGGTGCGGTTTCTCTCCCACAAGTACAGGACGCCACCCACACAGCAGCAGGCGGGTCGTCCGACCTGGCGACCGCCAGACCATGGTCTGAGGGGGGAGGTGTGGTAGCGTGCCGTAGTATTTGTAGGATTCGATACCACTGCGGCCGCTCCGACAGAAGCGCTGGCGCCCGGCCGCGCAGCCCGATGCGGTCAGAACCGGAGGCTGTACCCAAGAGACAGGACTATTACGGAGGCTTCCGACCAAGGAGTTTCCCCCGCCCCAGGCTGGTGCGAGACCGAGAGGAGAACAAGGGGAACAGGTCGGAAAGAGGTCAAGGGGGCGAGGCCGGCCAGGACCAGGGGCCTCGTCGGCGCCGCTACCGCCACAACTTCAACTACCGCCGCAGACGCTCGCCGGCCGGTGACAAGCCGGGCCCAGAGGGCGGCGATGGAAACGTCAAGAGGACGTCAGTGTTCACGGTTCGTCCCGAAAGAGGGGGCCCCGAAAGGACCTTGAGGAGAGCGCGGAGCTCATCCGAAGCAGACGTGGGTGGTGCCTTCGATTACCCTCGAAAACCGCACCCTAGGGCGTGTAACCCACCCAGGGTCCCGCGGGTCGTCGCTGAAGCAGCGCCGAACGAGGGAGGAGAGGTAGAGTTGGTCCCCTCAGGGGAGAGCGGCGAAGACGGCGGAGACCGGGGCGAGGAGGGCGCCGCGAGCGGCCCCTCAGAGGCCTCGGAGGGCGAAGCCGTGGCCGAGGACCTGCCAACCGAGACGGAGGAATCTGACATGGAAGTCAACAGCGAAGGTTATGTAAGGATCTCGGCGGAAGAAGTTCGGGCTCTCTTGCTTCGGGCTGCGGGGGGTCGAGCGGGCCCCATCCGTGCTCGTCGGAGCCCCGAGAAGCGGATCAATCCGTCGGAGCACCAGTGGTCGGCGACAGGACTACGTGCTCAAGAGTGTGTGAAACTGTTAGCATAATGTGTGATTGTCGATCTATGCGGGAAACTGTTGGTCTCAGGACCGTTGTCATACATGTGTGGTTTTGTTGTTAACTTGCAGAGGACTTAGCAAGTTCAAAGTGGGGGGAAATGTAGCAGTCTGGAAAATATGGTATATTATTCAGAACTGCTGACTGTGTTTATATCCCTTTTTGTACACAAAGACATTCTAGCTAGTGTCATTGATTCACACGAACAATGACACAAAGGTCCCCTCCAAGGAGCATTGGAATACGGATTATGAATGACAGTATTGATTCATGTTCTACAGTGCCTCTCCCCTTGTGACTGGCGGGCGGGACCAGCAGGGGGCAGTAGGAGGCAGAGAGTGGCGGAGAGAGCTGAGAGATGATAAAGGGAGGAGCCCAGCGGAAGTCGTTCTCTTCGGCAGTGAACTTGACAACGAGAAGTCACGTCTAACGGGGGTGCTCGGGATAGCCCCGTTGCTGACGTTATGCCGGAGTGCCCCGTGGAACAGTGACGGGTGATAGGAAGTACTGGCTAGTGGATACGATATCCTAGCAGTACCAGTGGTATGATATGAACAATAAGTGCAGAGCCAGGCACTAAGAGTCGAGTTATACCTAGTTACAGTGAGCGGTATAGGTAGCGTGCGGCTAAGGATCACAGTAGCATTGCTCGTGTTATACCTAGTTACAGTGACGGTATAGTCTGCGTGCCAGAGACGTACGGGACATCCAAGCAGTCTGCCCGGGCGTCAACAGCTGTCTGCACCGGAGAGCAGCAGCACACCTGCTCCAGGCTGCCTGCAGGACACGGGGAGTTCTTTACCACCAGCAGAGTTCGCCCAGCACCAGCTCAGCCAGCACTGCCTCTCTGCTATAGCTCCGCCTGCTAGCACCTGCGGCGCGAGTGTTCGACGCCATCTTGCCACCAGGACGGTGGTGGAGCGGCGCGGCCGCCATTTTGGTAGAGTAAACATTAGGGCTTCGGCGCCCAGGATCCTATCGTACATTACACAGTGTGTTGCAGCCTACGGGCGAAGCTGGTGTTTGCTAACCACAGTGCATAGGGGTACCCCATAAACAGTACATGCCGGCATTAGCATAGGGCTTTTGTTTTGGTAATTGTGGGCCCACACTTTGGTTTTATTTCCTTTTCTTTGAGCGTGATACAATGTGTGTGTATTAATATTTTCCCATTCAATTAACCCTTCCCTGGGGGGGGAAGTTACAGACCTGGTGCATTATAATTAAAGCCTTTTGAGGTATTATTCTGGCCGTATAATTAAAGCCTGTTGAGGTATTATACAGGGTGAAGACCCAGACGTGGGTGATGAGTCAAACACAGTGAAGTATATTATCCCGGATAGTAACCCAGAGGTGGGTGCATAATATACGTGTTTATGAGGTATTGAGTTGAACAGCAGGGGCTATAGTAGGACTTCAGCCCAATTGGCCAGTAGTATTAAATAATTGTAACTGAACAGTACAATTAACATAAAGACTTGAATGGGGTTCTGTGTGCGTGTCCATTCCTGTGCCCTGCATTAACTCTTTTGGTGTGGGTAACGTATATATATGGTTAACCCCTTCCTACCCAACTCTCCCCTTTTCCGTGGAAGGTTTCTAGGGTCATTGAGGGAGGGTACTGCTTGCGGGGGGGAACTCAGAGTATTTGATTACAATTCAGTCACGAGGTGTGGGAGGGTCTAAGGAGCGACTGGGAGGAGTGGGAGCGTGTTGGGGAGTACTGCTGACCGCCCTGCGACAGGGAAGGAAGACCAGAGTACCAGACCAGGTTGGTAAATCCCGGGCCCCATCCACTCACACTACCAGCCTCCAGTCGACGCCCCAGGCCCAAAGACGAGGGTGCAGCCAGACAGAGTTCTGCTGTGTCCAGCTACCTCCTGACTGCCAGCAACCGTTCCCACGAAGCAGGGATAATCCACCCTGCTACACTAGCTTACTGGAAAAGGGGCTGAATATTGCTGTAAAGTTTAGCAAAACCTTTTCAAAACAATGGGCATGGCCAATTTTGCTTTTATATTTGGGCTATTGACCACCTTAATTGACCAGTAATGCAGTGTCTGTCTCAGCTGAGCTGTTGGTCGATCGCTAGTTAAAGGTCTTCTTCTGTTTTCTGTTTGGCTTTTGACAGCCTATTTATTGTTTTGTCTGGACCCTTGCTAATCGAAGTACTAATCGACCACAGGAAGAAAAAAAAGTAGATAAGGTACGTTATGCTATAGCCATAAGTAATATATTTACATCTTGTATAAGTAATATATTTACGTTTTGTATAGGCAAAAGTCAAAAACAAACCCTGTGACCGGGAATTGAACCAACGATTGTGGTTGCAGGCGAGAGTTCTCACCACTAGACTTAACAACCCACCCACCCTGATACAAACACAGCAATAATATGATGATAGTTTGTTTTAACATTTAACGGTTATGGTTAATATATAAAGTTAGGGTTAAGGTTAGGGTTAGGGTTCGACAGTTATGGTTAGTTTAAGACAGGGGTCTCAAACTCAATTTACCTGGGGGCCGCTGGAGGTAGAGTTTGGGTGAGCCTGGGCCGCATCAAATTTCGTTTGCCTTCAAACATGGTCTCCATCACTTCAGTCATACATTATTTTATTATGTATGCATCAGAGAGAGAGAATGGCTTCTTGCCACTGAGTGAGGACTTGGTATCGCCGAGTACACGTAAATTCTAGCCTCCGATCCCATGACGTCATTTATCTCCTGCGGAGAGTGAGGCTTATAAAATGAACATGTTTTAAAGTGTGATGCTGTTTGTAATTTTAACAGCAGATACACTTTAGATTTTTTTTTTTTTTTTTGTTAGTCTTGGGGTAAAGGCACTTGCTTCCCCACCAAGGGAGCTTTTTAAAATATTTTAATATGTACTTCTTTGTAATACGTATACATCGTACAGTTTTGTAAATATGTCAATATATTACTTATGGCTATAACATAACATACAACGTATACCTTTTTCCTGTGGTCGATTTGGAACTTTATTTACACATTTTAAGAGAGATCGGGCTGTGTTACTGCATGGGGTTGTCCCCAAAAAAACAGAGCGGCGTTCCGCAAGAAAGTACAATTCGAAAGTCAACTTTTGCCGGACACAACCCCTCCCCACGCTGTGGTGGCCAATTGATCACAGTGGAAGACTTTGCGGGGGGTTAAGCTCACAGCGTGATGTCACACAAAAGGCCCATCCACACAAACACACCAACACCCTGCAGCGAGGTGCCGGATTGTCGGATGTGATCTGAATTCAGCCTTAGCCTGCTTTTTCATTTGTAATAGAATGACAGCACAAAGGTCCTGTATATTTTTCACCCCGTCTGTCAGAAAGGAATTTTTTGCTGTTAACGGGATAATGAAAACTGCATGTTCCGTGTAACCTAAATCCACAAATTAAGCTCTAGAATTCCACATTTAAAAAAGATTCCAAGATAAGTCTTTTACTCAAAGCCCTATAGTTACTATAGATATAGACTTGTCAGCAAAAATATGTTGTATTAGAGCACTGTTGCCCAACATTAAGCAGCTAATTGCCCTTTTCCGACACCTTCATTATTTCTTAATGGAATTGGAGGTCTGCTGGCCAGATAAAGGTCACATCGATACAGCCAGCGCACACTTAATGGGGAAATAGTGTGATGTGCTGTTCATGTGACAAAATTATTTAGCTAAGGCCTCAGAAGACTTATACAATATACAGTCTTCGGCAAACTAATTTAAAATTATGTAAACAGCTAGAGTTGTCAATATTAATTTGAAAACCTGTATTCAATCCTGTTATGTTTGACCCTCACTGCCTCCCATAACATCAAAAGCAAGCGGTGGGCTGCGTACAGCTCCCTGATCCCTCTGACATGCAAACCAGGAGAATGATGTGTGACCAGACATTCCCTGAATGGCAGATTTCATAACACAACATTTCCAAATGGACGTTTTGATTTAAAAAGTTGTATGCACGTTGCAGCGATCAATAGACTTTCCACCGGCTGAGCTATCTTTGCTAAAGCCAGCGGTGTTATCCAAAGAAGCTGACAGGTCAACTCTGTCTGTCAACAAAGCTGCTCTTACATCAGAGAAAAAATGGAACGCCATTGAACGTTACCAAAGACTCTGTGACTGATGACGAGTAGAATATTACTTCTCCTAACCATTTATCATGTATATGCATTACCACAGCCTATATACATTTTACTATGTATTTTCTTTTACATTTGCGATTAATCACAGCCTATCATGCGATTAATGTGTTCATAATCGAATAGTTTAGCATAATTGTGATAAACAACAACAACAACAACAACAACAACAACAACAACAACAACAACAACAACAACAACAACAACAACAACAACAACAACAACAACAACAATGCTATTATAAATGGATTAAAAAGGAATTTCAAAGTAAATCGAGTGAAAACGGAAACCCTTCCAAACGCAGAATGACTAAGAATGGCAGTTGGAAATCAAACATTTATCCTTGCGGTTACACATCAATTGAATCAGACAAAATGCCTTCCACCTCACCACTTTCCTAGAACAAAGGGGATTTCAAAACGCATCACATACTTGGAATGTGTAAAAAATAACATTTTAATGGAATTATCTGTATCTACTTTGTGCAGCCCAGTGGAATACCCCTCCCCCGTCAACTCACTAATGGAATCTCTCTCTGCATTACTGAACTGGGAAGAGCAACACAGGCTTTTAGCTGTATCTAACCCCACATCTAATTAGTGAAATATCATAACACAATAACCCAGCAGTCTTCTCCCAAACCCAATTACAGGGCTATTGCGGCACAATTGCTTGGTGAAATCTCACCTAACATCCCAATTACCCACAATATCACAAAATGATATAAAAGACGGGGGGGGGGGGGGGGGTATCCTGTCATCTTATTCCTCCCCAAGCTGACTGAGGACTGGCTACACGCAGTGATTTTCCATACTTAATAGGAGAGCGAGAAAGAGAGAGGAACAAAATCTTGCAAACCAATGTCTTTAATTAAAGATTCCATACAATAAAACTCTTGTTTTTAAATGTCATTGCATTGATGTTGATGTAACATTGCCCAAAATATTAGAACTGTTGTTGTGAAAATTATGACGAAAGCCCTTTGATCACTATCCCCCTGGATATCAACAGAATCAAGCCAACCCTGAAAAGATTGTCATCTTCCCTGATTGGCCCATCAGTCAGTCTGTCAGTTGTAAAGGATATCAGCTAGCTGCTAACACAGGTTAGTAAATTTAAACTCCCATAGCAACCGATCACACTGGTTTACTTTCTAAAAAAGCTTTGTGGATTATGATACCAGCTTGACATCTCCTTTTCAATGAATAGAGACTGAGAGCACAGACTCATGTTCAGAATAATTGACTATTCAATTGCTTTGACATTTTCTCCAAAACTGCACCAGGTTACAGGACCTTCTTTGACTCTCACTTAAGACAGATTACAGCACCACTTTATTTGCCACTGCTGAAAGGACGTGGTAACGTCAAGTAATGACAGGGTGTCGCTAATGCAACGACAGAGACATTCTAATAACAACAAGTGCATTTGCAGGCGTTATCTGGCCATTGGAGCATGTTATACAGTAGTTACTGTATTCACAACTGTCACAGCAATGCTTCCCAGAATGTACTATGTATACTGTATAGCTACTGGTACCAACACTCTCCTTGAAATAATGTCCCAGTACCTACCAAGTACCTATAGACCTGGGGAGTCACGTGATTAAGACCTGCCTGGTTCCAGACACATTTTTGCCATAGGCATTTCTTAAATCTACTTTTTATCCTCCTTTTTTCTGTATTTTTCTCCCATCCCAATTTAGTCGTCATGCCACTGTCGCTGCGGTGGTAGGCAGACGCTTAGTCCGCTGCGCTACCCGGCCGCCCTGCCATAGGCATTTCTCAAGGTGGAGGTTTTATATATGGTTCCACTTATTCAATTGTTTGTTTTTAACGTTTTATTGATGTCTAAAATTAAAACAAATATGGTCGTGAATGCTGCTATAACCAATGAAAATGTCAAGGGATGCCATGTGAGAGTAGTTGTGCTCTTGTGATTGGCAGGCTGTTCTTCCTGAGGCGACTCAGGTCTTTCAATGTGTGCAATAGACTGCTGCAGTCGCCAGCGTCCTCTTCTATGCTGTGGTATGCTGGGGGGGCTAAATCAACTCAAGGGACACCAACAAGCTGGTGAGGAATAATAATAATACATCAGATTTATATAGCGCTGTTCCAAATGCTCAAGGAAGGCTACTTTAGCTCCGTGGTGGGAGTCAAGCTGGTCAAACTAGAGGTGGTGGCGGAGAGGAGGATGAGAAGGAAGCTGGCCGCTATCCTGGAGAATCCCTCCCACCCCCTCTATGAGGAGCTAGTCAAGATGAGAAGCATGTTCAGCCACAGACTCATACCCCCCAGACACACCACTAACCGCCTCGACCAGTCCTTTGTACCAGCGGCCATCAGGCACCACAACAGTGGGCAGCAGCCGGAGGACTAACGGCAGCAGAACTCGAGAACTACTAGGAAGGTCTGACTCCCACCTAAACTGCACGGACTACAACGCATAACGAATGGTAAATCACACCAGTTAGGGTACCTTACTGTATGTATACTGCACCTGTGTATACTGTAAACTTTACTTACTCATAATATATATTTAGATTCTAGTGTTTATTGTAACCATATTTATTGTAATGTATAATATAACTGATACATACAGACCCTCATATGCACCTTTGATCACACTGCCTACTTGCTCAGATGCGTATATTCAGAGTTCATTATATTGTTTACACTGACTATTTTTACTTTTGTATTGTAATATAATTATATTGCCTGTATTTATGTCTTCTACTATTACCATGCCCATACCTGTAACACCCCCCCCCCCCCCCCCCCCCCCCCCCAGTCATCCCGATCCTCGATGCATCCGGCTAGCTCGCCGGTACTTTCTGCTCCTGCATCTATCCTGAGTACGTCCATGTATGTTAGTAATCGAAGCCCGTGTGTTGGCTCCCACAGCACAAGTTTGCTGGCTGGTACCCCCTGTAGCTCTGACTGCCCCTTTCTCGCTCACCCTTAGCGCCCCCTCCCCCATACAAGTTTGCGTTGGCGACATGCTCATCCCTGTTGATGTTAAGCACTACACGCATCATTCTGGTCTAGCACCCATCCAGGGACTTCTGCAGGGTGGGCTTCAGGGTCCAGCATTCACTGCCATACAGAAGAACTGACTCCACTGTTGCATAGAAGAAGCTGAGCTTGATTTGTCGGCGGAGGTTGGAGTTCCACACACTGATCATGCCGTTCAGGGCATATCAGAACAGGGAACAGGGAAACATATCTATTCAGTTGGCAACAATACATGTACGTAAACAGAACAGCCAATACTTGTACCCAATGACTTTTGACAGCCTAGTGTGATAGGCACATTCTGCCATGCTGCACGCACTGTATGTTAGACTAATCAAAATGCCAAAATGGACCGTTAGTTGCTCCTGGACAAGTTTTAATTGAAAAGCCACAAAGGTAGGTCTATTTCACCTTGCAATCTAAAAAAGTCATTACAGCCTTGTCCAACAGTTAACTTTGTTAAGGTTAGCTAACAAGCTAATGTTGTTACTGACTCAAGGCCTATTCTGGCCTTACATGTTACAGGCTTTGTGTCTTCTTCACTCATGGTGAAGAACTTCCAGGCCAATGACATGTTGTGTAACGTTACATTTGACATACAGAATTGGATACTGAGACTGCTTGTCGAGTCACTGGTTATTGCCAAATCGGGCCACCCGGGCCCGATCGATCCGTACACCTCTAATTATAACAAAACAAATGATATATCTGAAGCTGAAGAAAACAACACTCCTGACATTAACATTCCACAATAAGCTTAAAAAATATTTTGATCCACTTTTTCTCCTCCTAGTTTCTGTATTTTTCTCCAATCCCAATTTAGTCGTTATGCCAATTCCCCCCTCCCCTTCCTGGTCGTTGCGCGCATGTGCCCCCCACTGGTCGGTCTAGGGAGCCCTAAAGTCGATCACATGCTTCCTCCGATACATAGGAGACAGCCAGCAGCCTCTTTTCACCTGGCAGCGAGGACTCTCATTGGTGAAGTGTAACGCGTGGGAGGTCACACTACCTTCACCATTTCCCTCCCTCGCTGTGCAGGCGCCCTGAGCGACCTGTAGGAGTCGCTGTTTACAACGACCAGATTACCACCCACCGGCTTCCCTCCTGCTGACTCTGCCAATTGAGCAAGTATGACGACCGGCCAAGCCGAAGGCACTGCTGACAGCCAGATTCGATACTAGTGTCTCTGCAGTGGTAGACAGACGCTTAGTCCGCTGTGCTACCCGGCCGCCCTACAATACGCTTTTTTTTAAGAACCATTGTACTGGTTCTTTAAACGCTGTCACACACAAATCCATGGAAAAGTTCTGCCTAACTGAGTCATTACTGTGAGGACATGCTGCTAATACGGACACTTTATTACGGGAGAAATCCCACTGGCACCTGCACAGCTGCAACAAATACCACGTGCCAGCCTTAAATTACAAGAAATCTGTCTCTCTTCATCGCATGAAAGTAGAGCTGTGATAGGCTCTGAGCAGGGGTGCTAACACAGCGCCAAGCGGCTACCTACCACTGGGCGCCAGCATGGCTTGCTTTGCCAATTATTTTCCTTCCCTGAAATGATAAGAACACCACCAGACGTGGGAAGTTGACGTTTAATCGGCCGAAAATTCCGTCAGTTGAAGAGACAATCTTAGTTCATGTAGCTTGGGGCGTCTGGACGAGCTCCAAGCCAGTTATATCATGGCGGCGTTGTGTAGGTGCATCTTATTAGAGGTGTGCAGCCTCCCCGGAACGACTCGCTAACTAGCAGAAGATCACATTAGCACCAGCTCCTTAACGCTGCAATATCACACAGAGAGTGACCCTGAAACTATTTTACTACTCCCACTCACAGCAATATTAACCCAAATGCAGTTTTCATTGGCTGGATTAACCAGTTATTTTTTCTCTCTTTTTATTATTATTTTTTAAAATCCCATCTAATCATGTGTCTGTAAAATCAATTCATCTCCATCACTGCCTGTTGAGGGTCTTGGTACCCCGCCGCCCGCCGCCTCCCCCTCGCCATCTGTCTCTCTCTCCTCCCCCGCTCCTTCCCAGCAGCCCTTCCTCAATCATTTTCCATAACTCGTTCGTCTTTTTCTGGCCGGTACACTTTTCATCCCTCCTTTTTTTTTTCTCTCTCCACCTCCACGCTCCCTCTAAATTAAATACACATATGAGAATACACACATCGCACATGATGGACTTCTTGTGCTTTAATCGGACCTCCGTGGCCCAAAAGTGTGTAGAATTTCTGAGGGTGTGGGTCGCTGAATTTCTGAGGGTGTGGGTCGCTGAATTTCTGAGGGTGTGGGTGTGCGTCGGCTGATAATTGGAGCGCTGTGGCGTCGAAGTGAGCTAGCGCTTGATTCGTGGCACACACACATTTTTCGTCTCAGCTGCCACCCGGCTCGTTGTCATTAACACTTCCTGTGCCAAAAACGACGTACAACGGGTTTCAAGTTCATGCGAATTCTGCCAGATCACGGCGTACGACGTTATTTTGATCATATTTCATATTTTCGCCATGGTATTCATATTTCCCTCACGGAGGCTGGTCTGATGCTGTGGGACTCGGCACAACTCTGCAACGCTTCAATACTGCCACCTGGTGGATGATCGGCGAGTTGCCAAACCGGAAATTCCGGTTGGATATCGGTGCGTCTCCTAAATACGTCTGGCCACTCGCTTTTCATTGCGGGACTCAAGACACACGTCCATGTGTAGCGATCGCTGCCATAACTCAATAATCGACATGATTTGGGCTGTTATTATTATTATACAAACCGGAAATGGATCGCCTCGATCCCCATCAAATAACTGGGATCTTTTTGCTCCAGTGTCATCGCCCAACGGTAAGAGGAGGCTGCCATGACTCTCAGCGTTTTTGTTTATTATTATCCATGCAAACTGCTCTGATCTATATATCACCCATACTACATGAAGCATTTAACGACGATCACGGAATTATAAACGACCCCCCCCCCCCGTTCACTCGCGCATGATCAGTCATAACGTTTAGGACAGTACAGTTGAAATTTTTTATATAGCGTGGATCGGTATCAAACGGCATTTGATCATCTATGCATTTATGCCTATATCTCACGTTCTAGGAATTACTGCAGAAAACGATAAAAACATATTTATATTCTAGATGGTATTTTTGTATGAATGTGTGAATGAAAAAGTTAAACGTTCCTACATCCTGAACGATAGATAATCGATGTTGAATGGGCCATAGTAATGTCAATTTAGCAATACAATTTAAAAAGTTATAGCCCTGCAAAGAAGGTGAACATCTCCATAGACTTACAGTGCTGGCAGAGAATGGTATAAGATGATCAAACTCCGTGGCAGTTAATGTGTTAAGGAAGCGCTGGCTGCTCAAACAACCACACACCCACACGGCACATCGGTCTGTTGTTAACTTCTGACAGGAATAAGAATGATGTGAATGTGTGTCATATAGATGATGGCATAGAGATGATATACAATGATGATTATACAATTGCCATTATGTGGCGATTCATTCCAGGCTAGGTCTTTTTTCTCTCCCCTACCCGCCATAAGCCTACCGCTCCCATAGGAGGCGCCATTGGTATGCAACGGTTGTTAGAGCTCCCTCCCCGTGTCGCATTTCCACCCCTTCACTTGTCATGTCCCCTCTCCTTTTTTCTCTTTATGAAAGTCTGGAACATAATTCACCCCTCCCCCCACCCTATCTCTCTCTCTCTCTCTCGCTCTCGCTCTCTCTCTCTCTTTCTCCATCCCTCTTTTTGGCTCGAGGAGAAAGTCTGCGAAGGGACCAGCTGCTGAAATATTTATTGATCTGTTTTCCACAGTTTTATTTATTCTCCTCTCCCTCTCCGCCCGGCCTCCCCCCTCCGCAGACCCAGAAACACCTCCAGCACCACCAGGAGATGTCAGACCCAGAAACACCTCCAGCACCACCAGGAGATGTCAGACCCAGAAACACCTCCAGCACCACCAGGAGATGTCAGAGCCAGTTGGAGGGACTGAAATTCCACAACATGGAACCATTACATAGCGTTTGTTGCACCTGTAGTTTAACCCGTGTAAACAAAACCGAAGATATGCAATAAATATGAGGGTTCGGAACGACAAACGATGATGAAAACCAACAAAAACAATATCACAGATTCAGCCGTGAACAAGCGCTGGGTTGTTCCATATACTATCGAACAAGTATGTGTCAATTGTAGTCACTACCCGTATATGATGTGGTGGTAGTGGTCATGGCAACGATGCCAGGAGCAGTTATAATTACAATAGTAACTGTATTAGTATTCGGCTAAATGGATTCAGAGATGAATCCGACGTTATCTGGGCATAATTAACGGGCTTCTGTGCTATCGTATGTCCCAGTGGTAAATATCAGCACAGTTAACGGGGTGTGCGGAGGTTACACCAACGGCCAACAATTCAGCAGTCGCTCGAAACGAATGTCCCCCCCCCCCCCCCCCAGCCTTCTGTTGTCGCACAAATTATTAGACTTCCGCATACCCACACACAATGACAGGATCACACACACACACACACACACACACACACACACACACACACACACACACACACACACACACACACACACACACACACACACACACACACACACACACACACACACACACACACACACACACACACACACACACACACACACACACACACACACACACACACACACACACACACACACACAGACAGAAAACCAAACACAGGCTGATACACACACAGACACACAGAGCCGCACAAAGCCGAGTCCCATCACTGGGCATGGCCAGCATTAGTGCCTAAGCCTTTTCCATTGATTTGCCGGCGAGCTCCTTGTCTTGTGGTAATGAGGACAGGGAGGAAAGCGAGGACCCTGGTCCCTCCCGGCTCCCCCAGGACAAGCCGTCTGCACTAATCTGAATTGTGTTTCCAACGATGCTAACTCCCCAGCACACACACAGAAAAGACTGGAAAGAGAGGGAAAAAAGAGGGAAAAACACACAACTCTCTCTTTCCAGATAGCTCAATCCATAGGCCTGGGCTGAAGCCTGGAAAACCTGTATATGCCCACATTGATAAGAGATCAATGAGAGATATTTATGTCCACAAATGTGTATGCATGTATATTTATATAGTCTGTCCCCATGTCTCCCTCAAGGCTGGGTGCTCCAGGCTCCAATGGGAATTGTTTAAATCCATCTTCCTGGTGGCTCTAGTAAAGGAGGTATTTGGGGTCTGTGTGTGTGTGATTGTGTGTGTGTGTGTGTGTGTGTGTGTGTGTGTGTGTGTGTGTGTGTGTGTGTGTGTGTGTGTGTGTGTGTGTGTGTGTGTGTGTGTGTGTGTGTGCGTGCGTGCGTGCGTGTGTGTGTTCAGCAACCATTTATTTCAGCTTCCACATCCACTCAGCTGTCTCCTGAGTGATCTTTTCCTGTTCCCTGCATTAAATAAAACAGGGTCCTTTTCCATCGCTATTAGAAGGAGAGTTCACAGTTCATGCACATATTCATACCCAGGCCAGCTTTGGGACTGAGCAGGGCACAGGATGTGGAGACAAGAGGGGTTATGTGGGAAAGGAAGTATTACAGTGATTAAACACAGTGTAATAGGTCCCCCGTTGAAAGGGTTCCCGGTTCCTTTCCAATACAGTGAACTCCATATATAATAACTGTAATTATAATTGCAAACAAGCCTTGCCATAATCATTATTTATGGCTCTGACACTATGTGTAATTGCCAGTCCCGAACCAATATATGAGGCCCAGTGAAGTGTTTATCAAAACGGACAGGAAGAAATCTCAAGGGCACCGACGTGGCCCGTCACCTACACTAACACACCGACCTACCAATCGCAGGGGATTTGAACCCATGATCTCACAGCCACTGGTCTAGCCTGATAGCTGCTAACACTTAAGTGCAGGTTGGTCATAGGGTCACCCACTCAATGGGGCTATTCATCTCTTCCTTGGTTGTAATTGAAAATGGGTCAAAAGTAAAACCATGCCGTGTGAATATGATTATGTGCAAACTGAAGTATGTTTCTAAAATTGTCTTTTACAGTCCCTAACGTGGATCTTAAAGGAAATGTCCACCATAAAACAGTTTCAAGCTGTTAGGTAAGCAAAAACAACTGGCACTCTCATCAGGATGCCAGCCTGGCTGCTGCTACAGAGGAGACATTTTCAGCCGTCGCAAACATGAACAGAAATGCCAGATGTTGGTGTCTGTGCCACTTTATCAACGAGAAATGGCTTCTTTTTTAGACTGAACCTGCCTAACCTGCCCATAATGTAGCGTCATGTTTGTGTCTTGCAACGCAGTTGTGATCCATAGACCCCTATACTAACTGTAGTTTAGCTAACAAGTGGGAAGAGTCTAAATGTTATTCTTTTAATTTACTACACTTTTGCATGGGTTGGGGTTGTTAAAACACCCCAATGGACCGGACCCTGATGAAGGCTTACAGTACATGCTGCAATACGTTGGTGCCTTTTCTATGCTCTGCAACATGCATTAGCCACTTAAATAAAGGCTTTTTAATCTTTGGATATGAGCGAGTCGCCTTGTATTTTCTTCTATAGTCTTGCTACCGAGACTGTCCCAGAGTTCCAAAGAGCGTCTCTCTGATCAACAGTTTCTTTAGAAAACGTAAATAAAGTACTATTATACTACTACTATACTACTATAATCCACATGAAAAAAAGGTACATAATATAGATTATGTTACAGCCATAAGTAATATATTTATGTTTTGTTTTAGCAAAAGTCCAAAACAAACACTGCGACAGGGAGTTGAACAAATAATCATTGTGGTTCTGGGTGAGTGCTCTCACCACTAGACTAAGTCACCCACCCATGCTGATACAAATACAGCAACACTATGATAATGGTTTGTTTTAACGTTTGACAGTTATGGTTAAGATATACAATTATTGTTAGGGTTAGACGGTTATGGTTAGTTTAAAGTAACAGTGTGGTTAAGGTTAGGGTTTGGACCAGGCTGTTGGAAAAGTGTGTGTCGTATAGTCTTGAGGTAAAGGCACTTGCCTCCCATGTGAGTGCCCTAGGTTCGTTCCCAGCAGGGGAGCTAAAACGTTTTCTGAAAACGTTAAGTTAAAATGTTTTGAATGTAGTTAAGTACCTATATGTACTTATTTGTAATACCTACACATTGTACATTTTCATAACTGTGTCGATATATTACTTATGGCTGTAACATAACATACAATATGTATCTTTTTCCTGTGGTCGAATAGTAATTTATTTACATATTTTATGCGAGATCGGGCTGCTCTGATACATGTTTCCACCCATTGAAAGTAAGAGGTCTCAAACTGAAGTAGAAGTAGACTCTGGGATCAGAGAATGTGAGCACACCAAAGAGGTATGATACAGTACACCATTTAATCAGAAGATAAAGAGTATTTCAGAGTGGATTAAGCCTATCCCGCCATCGTTCACATATTATGTAAGGCTGAATATAAAATTGTTCAGCCCTACAATTGCAGTATGATTCACAATATTAGAAGTAATGATATTTTTTTGCGTCATTATTTAATTTCATTCATTCTCATTGAGAGAAATTAAATAATGTATAAAAAGTATGATGCAATTGTTATATGGGTGTCTGTAGCCTACCAAACAAAGATGTTTCCTTACGTCTGTAGAATAGTATTTTGACACACATTTAACCTTTATTAAATATTGTGGCGATTTGGATAGGCTATATTGCGAATTTTATCAAAATTGGATAGATTGTTCAATGCTAATTTTATGTTGATGGCATTATGTACATGGGGACTATAATGAATATCAGCTAGCTGCTAGCTGTGTGTGGCTATTGCATTGCTATTCAGTAAATCGAGGTTCAAAAACACCCAGAGCAACCTTTAGACTTTCAAAATGCATTACATTTGAAAAGTTAATATCTCGCTTCGGACCATCCTACCGGTCTCATAAATGTGTTTACCTCCATACGCCCAGCTTTTGTAAGCTTGACCACTGCTTGCATTCTGCTGTAGGCATAGCACAGCCAGGGCTTCTCTCTCCATAGCAACTCCTCTTGATTTAGCTGCACCCAGCAACACTGCTATATAATATAAAGATTAAGAAATATAAATTCTCCACCATCCCTCCATCCAGCTAGCGTGAGAAATGAGCTCGGTTTCCACACAAAACCCACAATACCACCTAACCTATTAATTTCCCATCACAGCACCCGTCTCTGCCAGTCCAGGGTCAATGTTTGATCTCCTCTGGGTGCTCTTGATTTGCCTCTCCCAGTATGTGGATTGAATTAAGGTCAAGCAAATAAATTGCACAAGGAAAAAATAAACAAACCAAAAAAAAGAGCCCCATCCAGGACTGGTCAACATGCCTGGCCCAAGTCTTCATGGGGCCCTACGCAGAATTTTATTTGAGGGTCCCCCACCACCTCAGCACCACCAATACCATATCGTCTATGCTTGATCATTTACACAACTACATCTCCAGATCTATTGTGTGCCTTGTTTTGCTTGTATCCTATTGTCTCTGTAAAGCTGTATAATTGTATTGATTTTTGTCTAATGAAAAAAAATTAGTATTAACTAGCCAGTCCGTTAACATAATATTGCATGTTTGTATGATTACCAGCAGCGCCGGATCGACTTTTATAGTGAGGGGACCAAAACTGGGTGGATATTTTCAGGTGTAACAACCTTATGTCATTAATATGGCACTTTTATTGTGATATCTTGCTACTTTGATTCTGTGTGTTTTCCACTGCTCCACTCTCTGTGTGTTTCTGTGCGGTCGAGGGGGAGAATCAAGAATCAAGAATTTTATTTGTCACATAGGCCTACATACCAGGGCATACAGTGAAATGCGGGTGGTCATGCCCGCATTGATTGTGCAAAATACAATAATAAAAATAGGCATATCAGAAAAGAATTAAATAGAATCGAATAAAATAGGTAAGACACAAGATATGCATGGTAAAAAAAAATACATGCTAAGTTCCTGAGAACAATATACAATTTTAACTACTAAATATCTAAACTATACTACACAGTACCTCCTTCTTTTAAAGTGACTTTCTATTTTTTAATGTGACATTTTGTTTAAAGTGATTGTTTTAGCGGTTGCCGCATGAGTGTGTGTGTGTGTGTGTGTGTGTGTGTGTGTGTGTGTGTGTGTGTGTGTGTGTGTGTGTGTGTGTGTGTGTGTGTGTGTGTGTGCTCATGTGTACTTGTGAGTGTTCAGTGTTCTGATGGCCTGGGGGAAAAAGCTGAGCCGGAGTCTCTCTGTTCTTGCAGTGTGTGACCGTAGGCGCTTGCCTGACCGCAGCAGCTTGAACAGGCTGTTGTTGGGGTGGTGGGGGTCTTTTATTATTCTGCAGGCTCTGGATTTGCACCTCCTGTTGTATAAGTCCTGCAGGGGTGGTAGTGCAATACCCGTAGTACGCTCTGCTGAGCGCACCACCCTCTGAAGTGCCTTCCTGTCCTGTGCCATGCTGTTTCCAAACCAGGCAGTGATGTTTCCAGTCAGAATGCTCTCTACAGCCCCGGAATAGAACGAGTGGAGTATCTTCCCCGATACTCTGAACTTCCTTAGCGGGGGATAGACCAATTGCTGGAACCAAGGAGGGCCAATAATTATTTGACATTTCAGTTGACAATCTGATAATCTGACCTTGAAGACAGCCTAACAGTTATGCATATAGCGCCATGTAATCATACATACCGATTGCCGGCTTCAAGTTCCACCACAAGACAAGAGAAAAGGGAATCAATAAGCTGCACAAGCTTTAGAAGGTTAGTTCAACCCCCACCATTTTTTTTTTAAAGAAAACACATTTTCCCTCTTACCCAGAGTGCTATCCATCCAGATAGTTTTGGTGTGATTCGCCTAGTTTTGGATAGATCTGCAATAGAGATGTCTGGCGTCACTTCAATACAATGGAGCTGAATGGCACTCAGCTTGTGGCACTCAAAGCACCAAAATAATGCTTTTGAAAAACTCAAAAGTAGTGTCTCTTTCCAGAAATCATGACCCTGTTACTCAGCATAATACAGAGAGTAGACCTTGTTGTGACCTGTTTCACGTAGGAACTATTTTCAACTGAAGTACTCCAGGTGTCGCACATCCAAGGTTACCGTAATGACTCTAATGGAGGCAGATGTAATAATACTTCAAATGACCGTAATCCTTAAAAGTGAAGGGACCAAAAAGAAAACATGTCTGTCAAGCTCTCTTGTGGGACATTTCAGGCGTTCTTGGGGGCCCTCTGGTGGCCACGGTATCCCTAAGCAGGCGCTTAATTCGCTTATGCGTCTGGCCCTGATCCTTCCAGCTCTCAAGAGACCAAATCCAGGCTGTACCACTCCAACGCTGGCAGATAAAGAAAAACCTGCCAAATATGCAAAATGAATACATGGTCCAAAGAGGCAAAGCATATGCAAGCCAAGCATGGGGAACAACGGCACACAGAAACTGTGGATTTCAAGGGGGGTGTGGGGGGGAGTAGGGGGGGCCCCTCCAGATTAGGAGCGTGAGGCATCTGTTGGTGCTGGCACACTGAGGCATCTCCCAGCTCTTCATCTCCAAGCCAAAGCCGGTGATCCGACCGAGCACTACACAAACGAGAGGGGGGGGCAACGCACTAACATGTGCCGCGCGCATTGACCCCACTTGTCCCCCATATGTCGCCGAAACAAGAGGGATGGCTGGCGACAAAGTGACCTTTGCGTTCATGCCCCGTACACTTCCTACATCACAGCGGTCATGTACTCTGTATAGTGACGTGCGTTTGTGAGCAGAACCCATCTGTTGAATTGTTTGAACCCTTGTATCAATGATTACACACGGTACCGTGTCCAGAATCACACGCGCAAGTCATATCTCGAAAGGGAGCAATCTAAGACATTTGCACACTGGTTTAGCCCCAAGGTCAAGGGTGAAGGTCAAATGTGAGAATGAACTGATCTGTGCTCTTGATGCATATTCCTGAATTTGCCTCCTTCATTTGGTAGCCATGTGATGGAAAATGACTTTTGACGTGTCATATGGAAAAGCCACTCCCTTCCTGTCATTATTTTCTGCCACTAAAATCAATGATCAATCAATTAACCTCCTAATCAAATTTTGCAGGTTTCGGTCTTAACAACTATCCATTTGTGAGTTGTTTAGTTCGGTGTGGGGGGGGGGGGGGGGGGGGGGGGTGCATTTATATTCCGTGCCCTAATTAGCCTTTATTGGGAAAATAAGTGAGTACTAAAGGCCCACATGTCATCTCCAACACAGACGAGACTTGAGGAGAAACCAGCTGAACATCTGCCAGAATTATGGCATATAAATATATATTTTATATATTTTTTTTCTCTCTGTGTGGAGTTTGCATGTTATCCCTGTGTTTGCATGGGTTTCTTCCGGGTACTCTGGATTCCTTCCACACCATAAAAAAGACTGCTAGGTACTCCTGTCATTGCCCTTGACTAGGGTACTGGCATTACATCTGGAGCTGATCCCTGGGCACTGCACTGTGTGGCTGCCCACTGCTCCTAAAATAGTTAGGATGGGTCAAATGCAGAGGACGACTTTCCCCAAGGGGATTAATAAAAGTATAATATATTGTGACAAGCCTTGTGGTGTTCAGGCTCGACACGGACCAAAACAAACAATTCCAATGACCACAGAAGCACAATTTCAATAAACAAATGATATTTATTGATCTGCAGTACAAGTCCGATGGGCAATAGATCAGTCCTAATCAACTCCTTAATTACCTCTCCTCCGCCCGTGGCAGTAGTATCTCCCTTCCTCCACGTAGCCATGGGATGGGGGATGATATCTGCCACAATATATATATATATATATATATATATATATATATATATATATATATATATATATTAGGGGTGCACCGATGTATCGGTCGGGTATCGGTATCGGCCGATAAGTGCCTTGTTGACTGCAATCGGCCTATCGGCCGATAAGCTCGAATGTGCCGATGGCAGTAGCCGATAAATATCCATCAATTTGTGTAGCGTCAAGACAAAAAAAGTTCACTCGCGACCTACCTGCACAACGCCGCCCCCGGCCCACACACACACACACACACAAGCTACTGCATCAAAGTTACTACTTATGATTAACAAGGCATTCGTTTTGTGGCATTAACATTATATAGTTAGTGTTACACGTTCATAACATCAGCATATTATTTACCCGAACGTAGCAAGCGTTCATACTAGCTCAGTTCCTTCCGTTGCTCACAGAGCCCTGAGTTTTACCCATTCTGCAATCTGTTAATAACGTTTTCAATCAGACACATGTATAGAAAGGCTTTGTTTTATTATAACATTAGTTGCAGTAAAATCATTATGCCTCATTTAAGTCATCCTGCGGAGCTAAAAGCTAAACGTCGGCCGCGCCGTGTTGTTGTTCTAGAAAACCTCTCGTCAAAATCAATGGCGGACAAAAGCAGGAGTAAAAAATGCAACACGCTTGCCGATTGGTGGTAACAGCAGAGGCGGGTGCAAGCGGTGTGTGACGTAATTGGCAGAATCGACTGTCAATCAAAATGTCATTGGTTGAGACAATAGTATCTCGCTGCAGCCCAGCAGGTAGACCATGCTGGGAGAACTAGTATCTACTGTAGCTGCAGCCCTGCGGAACATACTGGGAGAGAGATAGTGCTATTTCTTGATGTTTAATTTTTTTTAAGTAAGTAAAGAGGCCTATGTTCATATCGGTGAGCACAATTTGTAAGACAAATATACAGTAGTTTCATAAAAAAATATATATATATATTGCAAAAAAATATATATTACAAATGTTTTTTTTTTTTTATATTTAAAAAAAAATTGTGCCACAAATATCGGTATCGGTATCGGTATCGGCCGATTGTGTTAGTTGAACAATCGGTATCGGTATCGGTGGCAAATTTTCATATCGGTGCATCCCTAATATATATATATATATTGTGGCAGATATCATCATCCCCCATCCCATATATATATATATATATATATATATATATATATATATATATATATATATATATATATATATATATATATATATATATATATATATATATATATATATATATATATATATATATATATATATATATATATATATATATATAATGATGAGTAGGCACCAGAGCATCCAACCTCCCCTAGTTAAATCTTTAGTTACAGTGAAGTGAAAGAGGAAAATGTAATGGCATTGCGCGAGACAGGAGTCACATGGTATGTTCATTAGCACACTGATCCACTAGTAGGGTGTCTTGTAAAACGCTGAATTTTGCAGCACAGAAACACTTTTGAACTGGATAACAGTATGCCATTAGAGCTAGAGGTCTGAAACACTTAACATTGTGTGCAATCCCCTTTTCAATGACGCTGAAGGTAAAGAAAAGAGAACGTTTTTTGTTGTCTTAAGTGGCTAAATGAGTGAGAATCACTGGCATGTAGGTATCTGGCTGAGATACCGCTTCACAACCATGGGCGTAATCCATGGTAGGGGAGCTGATGGGAATATGTTCCTGACACCTTTCTGAATTCCCTAATATTGTCCCCACCACTAACTTGATATTAATTGCATATGCGTTTAAGTCTACACAAGTTTAACTTCCTCACGTTCCCACTGGATCAGGGGAGGAAATTAGGCCACTTTACTCGCCAATTGCGAGTATTTTTTACGTTTGGCGAGTAATTCATGAAGAGCACTCGCCAGTCTGGCGAGTACTAGTAATTACAAAACAAAACAAAAAAATCATTCTGCAATCTGCTGATTCGCTCACTGGCACAAACCGAACTCTGACTCCCCCCTTGATTCCTCCCATTTGCGCCACATAATAATCAGACCATAACCAATGAACATCATCGTTGTACAGATGCGCTCTAAGCTCCTCCAATGAACACTCGTTTTCTAGAAGATGCCGCCCATCTAGGGAAGTGGACAGACCACTGCGCGCAGACCTACAAACTCCTGCCACCGGCAGCCGGCTTGACAACGTAGACAAACTTACAAAAACACATGAGTGGATGAAAATAATTGCATGTAGAGTCGTCGCTTTCGGATATCGGTGCGGTCTGACATGGGGGCGAACAACAGCACGCGACGCGTCTCCTTCGAGTCGGATGAGAATGACAAGTCAACCAGCATTAGCCGGCTAGCTACCTAGCATGTAACAAGCTACCATAACGCGCATTCAACATAGTGGACGACTATACTGAGCGGCTTTGCTTAAATGCAGCCGAGTGACATTTTATTATTACCGGGTTTCCCAGCATATCACCACTCGCCCATATGCCCTTCACAACGGTGATGTTGTCATATTTGGCATTCAGAACACACCTGCTGAACCCCTAGCGTTGTCGATTCGGTTCCAATGTATTGTCATCTTACAGCACAAGTACAGTACAACCAGAATACATTTGGCATACAACCAGAGTGCAAATGTAACAAGTCAAGTTCAAGTTGTTTTATTTAGCTATTACATTACAGTGAAATGCTTGGTTCTTTCACTGCCCAACCCAGTATTGATTGATTGATTGAAAACTTTATTAACAGATTGCAGAATGGGTACAATACAGTACAGCTCAATACACACAATTGTTAAGGGGATGCAGACCAGAGAAGGACTTTAGTCTTGTTTACATCAGGGTCCCCCATTTCAGTCCTGTTTGCTTAATGCCTTGTCCACTTCCTCCACACTCCAATATGTTATGATGAATTGAAAATGGGGGACCCTGATGTAAACAAGACGAAAGTCTTTCTCTGGTCTGCATCCCCTTAACAATTGTATGTATTCAACTGTACTGTACCCATTCTGCAATCTGTTAATACACTTTTCAATCAATCAATCCCTTCAACCCTGCTCCTGTCAAACCTGCTCTTTCCATTCCCTCCATCATGTCCCCCCTTTCTGATGAATATTTCCTGCACTTAAGAGTCAGACACACATTCCTAGTAGTTGAGCTGTGATGAATGAAAACTTTATTTAACAGATTGCAGAATGGGTACAGTACAGTACGGCTCAATACATGCAATTGTTAAGGGGATGCAGACCAGAGAAAGACTTTCGTCTTGTTTACATCAGGGTCCCCCATTTTCAATTCATCATTCAGTATAACCTAGACCAGCCCAACCCAGCATCTTTCACTGCCCAGTTCAGCCCAACCCAGTCCAGAATAGTTCCCTCTTTCATGTTAATATGTGATTTAATGATGTAATATTTTGAAGAGTAGAGACAGTGTGATTAATTTACTATGATTGAAAATCAATTTAGACGAAGACGTACAAAGAAGTAATTATCACAATTAGCGATTTTTTTTGTCTGGTAAAAAATCTATTTGGCTGGTAAAAAAAATCAGATACCCGCCAGTTGGCTGGTAAGCCAAAAAGTTAGTTTCCTCCCCTGCACTGGATGAGAAATAGAGTTTCTATTGGTGTTTGTTTGCTTTGCTGCCACCTCCGTTACATGCAGCTGTGTGAGTGGCTGCTAGGGCTGTACCGAATGTCTCTTTAAAAAAACAAATTATTCGAAGCTTCTATTGAAGTATTCGAACAAAGCTTTGAATGTCTGTCGTCATATTTTATGACATAAATATCCTCAAACCAAATCCTCAATTTGAATGAAGTGATTCATCTGATTAAATTAGTATTTTTTTTTATTAAATCAACTTTATTTAATGAATATAACTCGTCTGTTTCGTCAACATAAATAATCCAATAAGGGCACGGTTGGTATGAAAGTGATGGTGACGTCTTGATGGAGCGCCAAGCGGATGCAGATAGGCTACATCATTTATGATAAATGTTTTATTTAAATTTTTATGATGAGTCATATACTATAATTAGGGCTGGGCGATATGGCCTAAATATGATATCACGATATTTTCTGACCTTTCGGCAATACACGATACGCATCACGATGTTTTTCTTTTTTTCCCCAAAATTCATTATGAGGCTTACCAAGACAGTATTTGAGTTTGCAAGCTAACATTAAAGACAAAATAAAATACCCATGCATTTAGCATTTTTATATTATATATTAGATTTAGATTATTGGATTATTAGATTATATATTGCATATATTTAGCAATGAGATATTATATGATTTAGATATGAAATATGATGAATTGAAAATGGGGGACCCTGATGTAAACAAGACGAAAGTGTTTCTCTGGTCTGCATCCTCCAGTCCGCTGTTGACTGTTGTTGTATTGAGCTGTACTGTATTATTTGTACCCATGCTGCAATCTTTTAATAACGTTCTCATTCATTCAGTCGGCAAACAGAATCATTTTGATTGACAGTCGCGTCTGCCAATTACGTCACATCGCTTGCACCCGCCCTGCTGTTCTTAGCACCAATCGGAAAGCGCGTATTTATTTTTTACTTCCGCCATTGGAGAGCTCAATGACAATAACAATGGCAGCTCGCCGCGGCCGACGTTTAGCTTTTAGCTCCGCAGAAGGACTAAACGACTGGAGGCATAATGATTTTACTTCAACGGATGTTATAATAAAAGCCTTTCCATACATCTGTCTGATTGAAAACGTTATTAACAGACCGCAGAATGGGCACAACTGAGTCAGCACGGGCTGAGATATGAACGAGCTTGCTATATCTAGGTCGACCTCGGTCGGCACTATGTAAATACGCTGATGTTATTGAAAGTGTAACTATATAGAGACCTCTGAACAGGTCCTGCATTATTATTATTATAACGTTAATGCCACAAAACGAATGCCTTTGTTATCATAAGTAGTCACTTTTGATGCAGTAGTGTGTGTGTGGGGCGGCGCTGTTCAAAAGTGTCAACGTGTGGACCAGATTGACGCGACACAAGCCTCTTGGGCAAAACATCACGATATCCACGATACGTTTAAAAAGTGTATCGTTAATGAACTGTACCCGATATTTATATAATATCGTCATATCGCCCAGCCCTAACTATAATAGTATAATACTATCATATTAGTGTAGCCTAATCTTTATCTGCAACTGTAAAGAAAAACCCCATTGGTTTATTAAACTTAATTATTATTATTATTATTTTTTTTTATGTTGATTTATAATTCAAATGTCAACGTTATGAACGGAGCTTAGAAGCTTCGAACTATTCGGTACAGCCCTAGTGGTTGTGTGTCTTAAACCTTGAACAGCATGCAAAAAAAAAGAGGAGAGCTTGAGACGAGTCACTAGTCTCAGTGGGCCATAACATTATGGTACCATACCGGTAGACTATCAAATTATTCAGTGATAGGCCTATATAAGAAGAGCCTAGTTTAGCTGGCTAACCTAAAGCACTACATCATCATCATCAGGTGGCATCTTCGTTCCGAAGGTTGCCTATCACTCTAAACCATTCTGCCCCCGCTTCTTCTCTCCAACTCTGTGACTCCGCCCCTCACACTCCACTCCAATCACAGACGTCATCTACCCAGCCTCTTCTTGGTCTTCCACCTCCTCTCTCTCCATCTACCTTCCCCATCACCACCTTCTTGAATATCTCCCCGCTGGATCCTCTCAGCACGTGCCTGCACAACTCCATCTTTCTCTTTCTCAACCTCTCCAGCAGCTGTCCTCCTTGCATACCCGCTCCTCTCAGTACCTCCTCATTCTTGATCTTATCCTTCCATGTTATCTTCAGCATCTTCCTCAGCGTCCACATTTCAAAAGAGTCTATCATCCTCTTTGCCTCTTCATTCAGCATCCATGCCTCTGCTCTGTATGAAAAGACTGACGTAACCAGGGAACAAAATAAGTACCAGCCAACCGCCAATGGCTGGTAAAAAATCTGCCTGGCTGGTAGTTTTTAAAATCTACCAGCCAAATGGCTGGTAAGTCAAAAAGTTAAGTTTGTTCCCTGAGAGCAGAGCTACACAGCAGTGCGCCTATTTTGCGAGCCGAAATAAGTCTGTGGTTTTTTTCTTCTTCTCACAACGGGTCAAATGCATCTAACATGCATTGCATCGTCGCCATTCCTTTATGCCCACATCGCCCGAAATGAACGTTATGTTAGCGTAAGCTAACAAGCTAATCCTGATCAGCGGCAGAGTCATAGAGAACAGCAGACAGTGTGGACTGGGGAAAGGGAAATGGGGGGGGGGGGGGGGGGCACTCTCCCTTTCTCTGTGTGTGTGCGTGCGTTTGGAAAGACGATGAAGTCACTAGTCAGGACTCAGGAGAGGAGTATATTGTAGTAAACTGAGGATTACTGAGGATGCACAGATAATGTTGATATTCAAATATAAAAAGGTTTCGAGAGGAGTGGAAGTTTGAAGACAGACTAGACTACAATATGATGTGGGGATGGTGAGTTGAAACAGTGTGTGTGTCCCCGACCCCACTTCTATGTTTCAATAAATTATTTGCATTTAAAACTATTAACGCTGACTCATTCCTTCAGTCCACTCAAAATTATGCTAATATTCCTTATGTTGTTTATGATATTAATTGAAAATAGCATATGAGAGTATTATATAGTAATAATAACACATGGCGATATACTAAAAAGCAATTTTTTATTTTTGGCTGGTAAAAAATCTGCCTGGCTGGTAGTTTTTAAAATCTACCAGCCGAATGGCTGGTAAGTCAAAAAGTTAAGTTTGTTCCCTGGACATAACATACGTTTCCAAAATACAGAAGTATGAAATGCAAGTCTTGCTAGTTAGCTCAAACCAAATAGCCTAGTTATTTTGTGAAGTAAACTAGATACAGATGGACGAGGAGAGAAGAGACTGAGACATAGAGAGAACCCAGGTAGGGAGAGGAGGGGAGAGACAAGACATATAACCCAGGTAGGGAGAGGAGAGGAGAGGAGAGGATAGGAGAGGAGAGGAGAGGAGAGGAGAGGAGAGGAGAGGAGAGTAGAGGAGAGGAGAGGAGAGGAGAGGAGAGGAGAGGAGAGGAGAGGAGAGGAGAGGAGAGGAGAGGAGAGGAGAGGAGAGGAGAGGAGAGGAGAGGAGAGGAGGAGAGGAGAGGAGAGACAGAGACAGAGACAGATAGATAACCCAGGTAGGGCAAGGAGAAGAGAGACAGAGAGAGAACCCAGGTAGGGAGAGGATAGAATAGACAGAGACAGATAAATAACCTAGGTAGGGAGAGGAGAGACAGAGACAGAGAGTGAACCCAGGTAGGGAGAGGAGAGACAGAGAGAGAACCCAGGTAGGGAGAGGAGAGACAGAGACAGAGAGAGAACCCAGGTAGGGAGAGGAGAGACAGAGAGAGAACCCAGGTAGGGAGAGGAGAGACAGAGACAGAGAGTGAACCCAGGTAGGGAGAGGAGAGACAGAGAGAGAACCCAGGTAGGGAGAGGAGAGACAGAGACAGAGAGTGAACCCAGGTAGGGAGAGGAGAGACAGAGAGAGAACCCGGGTAGGGAGAGGAGAGACAGAGACAGAGAGTGAACCCAGGTAGGGAGAGGAGAGACAGAGACAGAGAGTGAACCCAGGTAGGGAGAGGAGAGACAGAGAGTGAACCCAGGTAGGGAGAGGAGAGACAGAGAGAGAACCCAGGTAGGGAGAGGAGAGACAGAGAGAGAACCCAGGTAGGGAGAGGAGAGACAGAGAGAGAACCCAGGTAGGGAGAGGAGAGGAGAGACAGAGAGAGAGAGAACCCAGGTAGGGAGAAGAGAGACAGAGAGAGAACCCAGGTAGGGAGAGGAGAGACAGAGAGAGAACTCAGGTAGTGAGAGGAGAGACAGAGAGAGAACCCAGGTAGGGAGAGGAGAGGAGAGACAGAGAGAGAACCCAGGTAGGGAGAGGAGAGGAGAGACAGAGAGAGAACCCAGGTAAGGAGAGGAGAGACAGAGAGAGAACCCTGGTAGGGAGAGGAGAGACAGAGAGAGAACCCAGGTAGGGAGAGGAGAGACAGAGAGAGAACCCAGGTAGGGAGAGGAGAGACAGAGAGAGAACCCAGGTAGGGAGAGGAGAGACAGAGAGAGAACCCTGGTAGGGAGAGGAGAGACAGAGAGAGAACCCAGGTAGGGAGAGGAGAGAATAGACGGAGACAGAGAGAGAACCCAGGTAGGGAGAGGAGAGACAGAGAGAGAACCCAGGTAGGGAGAGGAGGGGAGAGACAGAGAGAACCCAGGTAGGGAGAGGAGAGGAGAGACTGAGACAGAGAGAGAACCCAGGTAGGGAGAGGAGAGAATAGACAGAGACAGATAGATAACCTAGGTAGGGAGAGGAGAGACAGAGAGAGAACCCAGGTAGGGAGATGAGAAGAGACTGAGACAGAGAGAGAACCCAGGTAGGGAGAGGAGAGGAGAGACAGAGAGAGAACCCAGGTAGGGAGAGGAGAGACAGAGAGAGAACCCAGGTAGAATGAATGAATGAATGAATGAATGAATGAATGAATGAATGAATGAATGAATTTTTTATTCACACACACACACACACGATACATTTTACATGCGAGTATCCTCATGTGATAACATGTCGCAAATTGTGTGCATGTGCCAGGTCTCCCAAGAAGCTATTTAAAGCTTTTGGAGGGAGCCTGAACACAGATACAAACAGAATATGAACAACAAAACAATAACAAAATAAACAAAACAAAACAAACAAACAAAAACAAAACAAAAAACTACAACGTGGGTAGGTTTATACACCTACCTACTAACTGACATATAACAGAGATACATAATACAGACAATTTTATTCCTAAGTTATAATTTTAATTAGAGATATGATTTGAGCAGTTCCTCTTTCAATGATTTTTTAAAGGTTTTAAAGGTATTAGTCATTTTTAGATTTTCATCAAGCTTGTTCCAGATCTGAGGAGAGGAGAGAAGAGATGTTAGAATTTAGACTGAGATTTAATGTTAACTCTAAGAGCACATCCTTGTGATTTAAGTTTTATTTTAAACAACTTTTTCCTTCATGCCACTTTTTCCTTCATGAAATCCATGCCATTGTAAGATAGCCAGCTGCCATGCAAGGTTAATAGTGAGAGCAACCCCCCCCCCCCCATTTGTGTCCCTACCACTTTCCAAATCAAACCTACACCCTTGTTCGCAACCTTGACTATATATATAGAATAGAAGCAATAATTTAGGGGAACTGTCTTACAGATGATGAATCCAGCTGTAATAACTCACACATACTGTTGGCCAGACAACTGTGATATAAACTAGATAATATTACAGTGCTTTTTTTTTTTTTTCTTTTTTTTTTTACAGACTCTCAAGGAACACACATGCGCACATCCTTTTGCACTCTTGCATGATTTAGCAGGAGAATGACCGGGAGCTTTTAAGTGCCATGTTCTTCTCTTATACTGCATGCACGCCTCCACAGGGGACTGGTCTCTTGTGGCGATACATACTGTACAGTGAAGGAGAAGAGCACACCGGGTCCCTGAATCTGATTAGGGTGCTCTGTTGTGGTGGAGGACGGTATGCTCGCCTTGAAAAGTTGAATATCATTCCAGACCAGTTCAGGGGGTGGGCGGGTCCATCATTCTCCCATTCATCAAGTGAAAATGGTCAGACCATGCATTCAAAGGTTGTAAATGAGCACAGGCTGTGATGAGAGCCAATATGGTGGCATGGGTGGCTTGTGTAGTGCTGAGGCTGTCCTGCACTGTGTTGTGTTCATGTCCTGCAGGGCCGTCCGTCTGCTCTCTGCCTGGTGTGGAGAGGGGCCTGGCTGTGGCAACCCAAGCACAGCCCGCTGCCTGGGCTCTCCTGCCCACAAGGAACACAGGAGCGGGAGGCTACAGCCCGTCCGCATCTGTGTGCTGTTAACCTTGCATCTTATTGCACTGACACATCAATTATTGTTATTAAGGGCCAGAGTAATTTATTTATATAGTGATTTCCCATGTGGCGAGGGGAGACTAATTGAGGCAGGTGTGTGTGTGTGTGTGTGTGTGTGTGTGTGTGTGTGTGTGTGTGTGTGTGTGTGTGTGTGTGTGTGTGTGTGTGTGTGTGTGTGTGTGTGTGTGTGTGTGTGTGTGAAGCGCTTAGTGAGAAAATTGTGCATGAAAGAATATGTTGCCGTTAATCAAATACCATTACCTGGGATCTCACAGTATAATATAGCCAAGAACTCCATGGCATTTTGAAGAAAGCCATGCCCTGCATTCTTCACATATCACCAGTAAAACCTTCTGTCTGTTTGTGTTATTAATAATAGAAGTCCTTAAAATGCCATCTGAATCATCCAAATGTGTGCATAATTATCTCAGCACTGTGAGAGGTGCAAGGCAGTAGGGGTTTTGGATAAGATGGAGTAAATGTGCTCTTCAGTCATGGATAGGGTAACCAGGTGTCCTGCTTTTGGTTGTACTGTCCCACCATTTGACCGAATGTCCCTCGTCCCACATATTGAGAGGATGTCACTCATTTCGAAGCAAAAAAAAAACATTGGTCTAAAAGCCCCTCCCTAGTCCTACAGTAAACGTAGCAACCCGCCTCTTGTCCACACACATTGCTCTGCTCGTGACGCTACCTCATATCGCAGATCTGATTGGTTAGGTAGTAATTTAGCGCTCTGCTCGTGAGAGTTGTGACGCTACCTCATATCGCAGATCTGATTGGTTAGGTAGTAATTTAGCGCTCTGCTCGTGAGAGTTGTGACGCTACCTCATATCGCAGATCTGATTGGTTATAGTAAGTTAGCGCGCTGTCAAAATGTAGCGCGCTGTCAACGTTTAGCGAGCTGTCAAAAAAGAAAACACAACAACATTACAAGCGAACTATGAATCAAGATGGAAAGCAGTAAAAAGAAACGGACCTGCAGTTACAACCAAGACTGGCAAACGACACATGCCTGGGTGAGGCCGATGTCAGGCAATCCTCAGGGAGCTTTCTGTGTTTTGTGTCATAGTTCGTTTTCAATTGCTCATGGAGGAGAATACGACTTGAAGCGTCACAGTGGACGTGAGTCTCACATGAAAGTGGCTCACCAAAAAGAAACATCCAGATCTATGGATATGTTTCTTCTTAAACCAAAAAATTATAGCCAGACGGACAAGGTCACTGCAGCGGAGATAACAAGCGTCTATCACACTGTACAACACTCCCATTCATACAGGTCAGCCGACTGTGGTAGCAGTCATTTGGCCAGACTCAGATATTGTAAAAAAAAAAATCGTGTGGTCGTACAAAAGCTACATCCATAGTTATCCATAGTTATTCTAATAGAGAAACACAATTTATTTGTATTATTATTTTTGTTCCCTAGTGTTCCCTAGTTCTGTGTTAACAGGGAATATCGAACACAAGACATTCCTGTCAAGTGATAAAGTTTGAATATTTAAAACAGATGTTAAGTGGTAATAAGCCGGCTGCCAGTGTCAAGATGAATGTGGAGAGATATAATTCTGTATTTAATTTGTATTTATTTTGATTTAACCTTTATCTATTCGGTGAAGACCAGTTATTCTAATAAAAAAATGTACATTATCTATCTGTCACACTTTGTGCCACCAAAATCTTACTGTTGTCCTGCTTTTGGACTTTTTGCATCTGGTCACCCTAGTCATGGATGAGATGCTCTCTGATACAAGGCTTGACTACTCAGCTAATGGTTGTTAGAATATCCATCTCTCTCTCTCTCTCTCTCTCTCTCTCTCTCTCTCTCTCTCTCTCTCTCTCTCTCTCTCTCTCTCGACCTTGGTCTTCAAGAAAGAGCCAAACACCGCCTCTCTTGGGTCCCTCATGCGCTGCCTACCTTCTGCAACTCTATGTTGTACCCTCTCCTCTAGTGGTGCGTCATGTGGGTTCCCAGACCATTCATGTCACGTAATGGAATGCGGCCGCCTCTGGCAGACGCAAAGGCATGTTCACTGAACATGGGAGGGAGAGTCCCTATTTTTTTAAGTAAACATGTTAAAATGCATGACTCCTAGTGCACAGCAAGGGAGGTTTGGTGATGAACCTTGTGGTGCGCTCACACCCACTCGCGCGCGCAGGTATACACACACACACACACACACGCACGCACACACACACACACACAAGCGCATATACGCGCGTGCAATCTTTCTATCATACACGCTCCTCTTGCTCTCTATTTGTGTGAATGTGCGCGCGCGAGAGCAATTGGAACGCTGGCGCGCAGCACGGCAGACGCTTGATTCATAAGCAGGTAGACGGTGACCCCCATCACGAATTCCGAGCCACATTAGTATTCACCTCCACTGCCGTCACACAGAATGAAGGGGGAGATGCATTCAGATAGCCAACACAGTTCCATCACCGAACCAAAGTAGCCTGCAACAACTTACCTTTCGACAGCAAAACCAGGATCAAACCAGCAAACGCGTTCCGCAAGACGGGGCAGCCCATGGTGTAGCCTATAGTTGTGAATTGTGATTGATTTTTATGCGTTGTTGTCGTAATAGAATGCCGTCCTATTCCTCTTTTACGGTGTCTTCACAAGGAAAATATAAAAAATATGACCCAGGTAAGGTTTTATCAATGTCAACAGCAATAGTCCAACGCTTCTACATGTGACTGGGTGAAAACATGAGTCTATCCACTTGACTTTTCCCTTTGATGACCCCCGTCAAGGCAGGCGGACGGGGCTGTTTATGTTCTCCTGAAACGAAGCAAAACCACACAGCCACTTAAAATCTTGGCGCAAGAAAAAGGACCAAATATCCCAGTCACTATAAGCTATTAGTTTGTCTTTCAGACCTCGACGAGAAAAATCTAAAAATGCATATAGGAAACGAAGGAAAATATTAAAATGTCCAGTGACTTGACAGAAATATTTTGGACACAATTCAGAAGGAAATTAGCGCGTCCTGAGAAGTCCCACTGTATCCTAATTAGCCTGGTCCTCTGTTTCACTGTCGGTATGCAGCGCGTCCCGTCGCTCAGCACTCAGCGCATCGCAGGCAACATCACTGGATGCGAGGCGCACAAGAAAGAGCATGATTGACAGTTCAAGGAGAACTCCTTTCTTCCAATCACCACCACCAAGGAAGGAGGCGGGATTTACAATTGCTCTGGTGCACTGTACAGAGAGGATGGCCAAGGAGGAGAACTGGCCTATCCGAGGTGCGCGGTGGGCGGGCGAAGCGCGCGGCGAGTAGGCTACGGCACGGTGATAATGCAATGTGATTTATAGCCCGCTCTGTGTTGCTGCAGTACCCAGAGAAACAGTCCACAGGGGACAGACGGACATAATAACTAAAGGGACGGAGGTGGGGTGAGTGAGGGGCAGGTGCAGGCATAATGGGCGAGTACATTGGGTTTTGGAGAGATTGAATAAGACAGAAGCGAGAAGTGTTTGGTTGTTGATGAGCAGATGTACAAGTGAATGAACAGTTAGACTTGAATAGGGTAAACATGAAGACTGCAGAGTGGGGCAAATCCTGCATAGTATACCTGTTTCGATCACTCTGGACATACATAGTAAGCTATCCAGCACTGCATCATCATTCAACACATTGCACTTGATTTTTAATGAGGCTCTTGTTTCAAATATTGAGCTTGAACGTTTTCACATCCTATAAAGTAAAACTACTATAGCATTTTTTAACCTATTTAAATATTTTTCTCATAATAAATTAATTAATTCAGTCTTTATTTAATCTCAAAATATGATTGCGAGCAAGCTCTCTTTTACAATGATTATTGCAACTGCAAAGGAACTGCAAACTGGGGTGAAATGGTTCCTTATTAAAGATTTTAACTGACCGATACTAATCTATTGATACATTGCAGGACATTCCACGTGTCGGGGGTACAGCAAGCTAAAAGCAGATTTCCCAAATGCAGTCCAAACTCTCAGGGTTTGAAGTGTAAGCCAATCATTGGAGCCATATATGATAACATCCAGAGGTCTAGTCTAATAATGAAGTGATATAAGGTGGAAGATCTCTAATAATGGCTTTACATCAGATGCCAGTGCAAATCACATCTCTCTGACAGAGAGGACCACTCAACCTTATTGTACAGAATACAATGGTACCATACTATCACCAGTGGTGCATCTGAGGGCTGTGAGATATACATAATCTAAGGGCTTAAGAGTGGAAGCATGTCTATAAACTACATAATCCTTCATCTACCCTTTTTCTGCTAATTATTTTAACAGCTTCATGGCCCTACATCCTAGCTGCTGAAATGTATTTTGCTTGTGAGTTGCAGGTTCTCAATGGCTATAGTTGTACAGAGTCAGCAATACAATAGACAATATTGTCATCCACATAAAGATTAACTTGACAGCCACTCAAAGATGAGACAATATTATAAATATAAATTGTAAATAAGACAAGACCCAGGATTGATCCTTGCGGGACGCCAAGGGCAATAACTCTGAATGGGCATTCCCCATTTCACTCACTGAAGTCTCTCAGACAATAGCTCTGAAACCAACTGCAAGCGTTTGCATCAAAGCCAATGTCGCCTGACTGTATAGTCTTTGTAAAAGAAGACAATGGTCAACTGTATCAAATGCCTTTGACAGATCTACTGTAAAAATGTGGCAGCACAATGTTAGATAGTATATCATTCATAACTAAAGTAGTGGCTGAGATAGTGTTTTGCTCTAAAACCGGATTGGTGTGGGCTTAATCCTGTTTTGAGAGAAATGCTTTGAGTTGGTTATTTAGCAATGATTCCAGGATTTTAGCAAGACAGGATTGTTGTAGGATGGGTCTAAAATTATTTATGTCACTTCCAGTGGCGGACTCAGGCTGTTTGAAGGGCAGGGGCGAAAAGAAAAAAAGGGCACCTACTGCACAACATGGGACCCCATCAGTGAGCAAAAAGATGTGATGCGTCCTGCATGTATGGTGAGATAGTCTTCATCTTTGATTAAGATTCACATTAGAATAACATAGACAATCCAGATTAATAGTATAACCACACCTCTATGATAAAAACACACAGGGAACAATACACCTTTCAAATGTTTATTTCACCTCATTGTCATGTTTGAAAAGTAGATTTATCATGTTGTTTGAAAAGTAAATTATCATGGTGTTTAAAAAGTGGATTTATCATAGTGTTTGAAACTTAGATTTATCATGGTGTTTGAAAAGTAGATTCTGGGTTGAAAAATAGTGAACCTATTCTTTAAAACCTTCTTCCTTTCTCTCTCCTATCCTTCTCTCCTCATGTCCTCTCCTTCTCTCCTCATGTCCTCTCCTTCTCTCCTCCTATACTCCCCTTCTCTCCTCATGTACTTCCCTTCTCTCCTCCTGTACTCCCATTCTCTCCTCCTGTACTCCACTTATCTCCTCTCCTTCTCTCCTCATGTCCTCTCCTCCTTCTCTCATCCTGTCCTCTCATTCTCTCTTCTATCTCTCCCTCCCCCCTCTCTATCTTCCCCATTCTCTCCATTAAAGTTAATATATTGTACCTGGATACTGGCTGGATCAGTGGGATATTTTAATGGCAACAGGAGAGCATTCAAGTTATTTGTTGTTGTGTCGTTTGAATCATTTCTCTCCCTATCATCATTTTCATCCTCGCTTTCTTTAGCATCTCCATGACCGTCTTCATCATCATTTCTCTCCATAGCATCATCTGCATTCTCTTTCCTCAACTTCTTCATAATTTCTCTCCATAGAATCATTGCATTTTCTCTTTCCTCCACTTCATAATTTCTCTCCATAGAATCATTGCATTTTCTCTTTCCTCCACTTCTTCATAATTTCTCTCCATAGAATCACCTGCATTTTCTCTTTCCTCCACTTCTTCACCATCTCTCTTCCTGATATCATTATTTCCCTCTTGAATATCTCCATCTTCATTGTCTGTACTGTCTTTATCTAAGGTGGAGCAAATAATATTTGTTTTATAATGTAATATATTTGTATAATTGTACTGTAGCCTAGAATGTTATAATTGTATTATAAAATAATATGTCATATAGCACTACCACCACTAGCCCTCTTGCCTTGATTGGAATAAAAATGGTCTATGGTTGGTCAATTTAAATGTTTAAGACAACATTTTCTGTCCAAAATAAGCATTATTGACTATGTTAGCACCAGATTCTCAGTTATAATCCAAACTATGGCTCTGTGAGACAAGCTTGTACACGTATCTAGTAGTGAGGACTTACAAATACATACCTGTATCATTATCTCCTCCCTTACTATTGTTGCTTTGGACCAAATTTTTCAAAGAGAAGCTGCCTCTCGCAGCATTTTTCAGCAGCTTTTTAATATTCTTCAGATTTCTTTCTCTCCTTAGCATTCTGTAATCATAGAATATAGGCCAATGCTAAACCCACTTTTAAAACCTCTTATCAGGTGGGGGCCCACATGTGGGCCCTCTTGAGGACGATTTGCCCACCTGGACTTTGCCGACCTCTAGTGGCTCGGTTGTGCATATTTTTTAATACAATATATATATCGAATTAAAGCCCCATTAGTTGCCTGTCGATATCCCTTTCAGGTGACAAAGTCCATTTGGCGGTTCTTGAGTTACATGCCGATATGTGAGGCTTGCGCGAAGTACACAGTATTGCGCAAATACTACTCCCGACTCATGGGGCTCTAGTTCCGTCAATCATTTGGCAATCTCGATAATGATTGGACAGGATTGTAGCCAATGAGTGTGGGGATGTACGAATCAGGGATCTAGGTGAAAAGTCACAAGCGAAAACAGGAAGAGAAAAAACACAGAATTAGTTGACGTCTATGAGAAAACTGAGCTTTTCTTTTGTACACAGTTTACCAAAATCACTCCTAATCACTAATTTCTGAACGAATCTTTATGATCTACATAAGACTTCAGGCTATGGATCTCGGGTGTTTTTTAAGCCTCCAGCTATGTGGAGAAATACTACTTCTGGACTACTACAGAAAAACATGAGTAACACGTTTTTCTACAACTCAAGTTCAGACTTATGTTACTCTATTTCATTAGCACTAAAGGTGAGTTTCCCTTATTGTATCAGAAACTCCAGAATGTCCTCTTTCAAAAGAGACCAGGCTCATGCATGTGGTATAAGTATAAGGTATAGTATTTTGGTTTGCAAATAAAGTACAGTCCTCAAAAACGAAAACTAAAATGGCCAATTTTGGGGTTGACTGCCACTCTTAAATTAGCTTTAAAAAGCAATTCACACTGAACTTTAAAGTGCTATGGGTATATTTTGTGCAAATAATCCTAAAATAATTTGTACACTTTATTTATAAATTGAGAACACAGGTTAGCATAGAATCAGCTAAGCAAGGTACCTGTTTAGTAATACAGCTAGCCTAGGCTAAAACATACTGCCATCAATAAAAGCACTTGCAGTGTACAAAGATGGAGTTTGTTTTACCAATTATGCATTACTAAATACTAATAGTGTATTTAGTAATGCATAATTGGTCAAAACAAACTCAATATTTGCTACTTCAAAGAAAGCTTGATGTATTACCTACCTCACACAGCAGTAGGATGCAGGGTTACAGCTCAGACTACATTAAGCCCTCTGGCATCTGAACATTCAAGAGGGGATGTGTCTAAAACTGAACATTTAAATGGATGGAATATTGTAGTGACTGGGCTGCCCAGAGTTGTAGCTAACACTTTTGCGTGACATTATTTAACCGTCTGGGTCAAGTTTAGACCATTGGAAGGGCACCAATCGGCACGTCCTCTCATTTTCGCCACTCAAAATGCCATTTTAGCATGATGTTTTCAGCTGTGGGGGCACATAGTCAAGGTTAACCATTGGAAGGGCACCAATGGGCACGTCCTCTTGCTTTTGCTACTCAAAAGGGCACTTTAGGTTTAGCGCAATGTTTTCAACTGTGGGGGCACATGGTCAAGTTTAGACCATTGGAGGGGCACATCCTCTAGTTTTTTCACTCAAAAGGGCACTTGTGCGTGATGTTTTTCAACTGTGGGGGCACATGGTCAAGTTTAGACCATTGGAAGGGCACCAATGGGCATGTCCTCTCAATTTCGATACTCAAAAGGGCATTTTAGTGCAATATTTTCAACTGTGGGGGCACATGGTCATGTTTAACCATTGGAGGGGCACCAATAGGGCACGTCCTCTTGCTTTAGCCACTCAAAAGGGCACTTTAGCGCAATGTTTTCAACTGTGGGGGCACATGGTCAAGTTTAGACCGTTGGAAGGGCACCAATGGGCACGTCCTCTAGTTTTCGCCACTCAAAAGGGCACTTTAGTGCAATGTTTTCAACTGTGGGTGGGGGCACAGGGTCAAGTTTAACCATTGGAGGGGCACCAATAGGGCATTTCCTCTTGCTTTTGCCACTCAAAATGGCACTTTAGCGCGATGTTTTCAACTGTGGGGGCACATGGTCAAGTTTAGACCATTGGAAGGGCACCAATGGGCACGTCCTCTAGTTTTTGCCACTCAAAAGGGCACTTTAGCGCAATATTTTCAACTGTGGGGGCACATAATCACGTTTAAACATTAGAGGGGCACCAATAGGGCACATCCTCTAATTATTTCCACTCAAAAGGGCACTTTTGCATGACATTATTTAACCGTGGGCAGGGGGCGAAACTAAAGCCCGCCACCCGCAATTGGCTCTCAGTTTTTACGTTTGGCACCTCCCACTGAGAGGTCTGCCCGCCGTGTGGCGGGCAATCAAATAGTCATGTGAAAACCGAAAATCATGATCCAATTCTTTAGCAGAGTTCTCACTCGCTGTCTCAGCACAGACACGCAGCGCACTGCTGCTCCTACCCCTCCCGCACCTGTTTCTGTATGCTGAATGTAAACAGAGGCTATTGCCTCCGACAGTCACCGTGACGTTAGTCTAGTCCAGGGGTGGGCAATTATTTTTCCCAGGGGGCCGAATGAGCAACTGAAAATATGTTGGAGGGCCAGGCCAAAATTCCAAACTCAATTATGCATAATATACATTTTATTTCTATATAAAAAGCAGTAAATGGCATTGTTTTGACCCCTGGTAAGAGTGTATGTTATTATTTGGCAATTAAAAGGTGAGGTTAGCTTTCAAAAATATAATTTATTCAAATAGAATTTATTTCCAAAATGATAAACAAAATGTGAAACATTAATAACAAAGGGCATTTTGAGTTTCATATACTATTGAAACAAGGATTTTCTTAGCTTTCTAAAGACATCACATCATCTTATAGCAAAAATAAACAAGACATGTCACTGAACTGTGTAAAGAAAAGTGTCCCAGTTTTGTAGCCTTTTTTACTTTACATGCCTATATTAAACATTTAATGTTTTCAGAACTGTGCAAAAAAAGAAGAAAAATATCAATTGTCCCATTTCACTTGTTATATTTCCACATTTTAGTGTTCTTCAGTTTTTTTTTTTTATTCAGTGTGAGAAATCCAGTCTCTGTTGAGCTTTAACAAGTCCATCAAAGTCAGGTTGCATGTCTGAGGTGGAGATGCGAAGCACAGCTGCCAGATGTTCATCAGTGAGAGAGAATCTGTACCTGGACTTGGTAAACGTCATGACTGAGAATGTCTGTTCACATATGTAGGTGGATCCAAAGAGAACCAACATCTTCTGAGCATGTCTCCTCATGTTTGGAAAGTTCTCCTCCTTGAGAGCAGAGTAGAACTCTAGCAGTGATGCTGACTTAAAGTGCTCTTTCAGTAGTGAATCAGACTGCAGATCAATGAGTTCAAGCTGAACAACTATCAACACTGCAGGTAAAGGGAGAGGAAACCAGCTGCATTTCATCCTCAACCTTTTTGAAATCTTGAAAACGCCTTGAAAATTCATCATGCAGTGCTCCCAACATGGATGAGTACCTGTGCCGGTGATCAGCTGATGGTTTGACTTCTTTCAGGGTTTTCATGTGTTTGAGATAGTTGCTGCCTAGTTGCCTTGAAATTAATTGCAACTTTGTCATGAAGGCTTTCACATGGCTATGCATTTCATGAGCAAAAATGCCCTTGCCCTGCTGTTGTGTGTTCAATAGGGATGGGTACCGTTCACATTTGAACCGATACGGTACCGGTACCTGTGAATCAATACCGGTACCCAACGGTACCTTTTTTCTGTACTTTAGTCTCTAAAAACTTAATCTACCTATCAGTTGTGAAAAAAATAATCCAAACATCAAATAACGTGCCCCGACTGCTTTGTTGTTGAATCAAGTCAAATCCTAGGTAAGCGTATATTGTGCGTGTGAACGTTGACATGAAAAGAAAAAAGTTACAAAAAAAAAAAATATAAAAGAAAATATAATTTTTTTATTTATTATAATTATTTTTTATTATCATGTAATCTTTCGCGGGCCGGTCAGAATCATCCCGCGGGCCGTACAATGCCCAGGTCTGGTCTAGTCAGTGTGCAGTGGCGGCTTGCCACTAGGGGCGCTAGGGCGCCGAACCCCCTGGTGAACCCTGGTTAAAATAGAGAAGAACAAGACATTTAATTTTTTTGTTTTATAGCCCTATAAATAATATAAACATGTTTAAAATGAATAATATTTACTAATTTTAAGTATGTTTGTGTTTCCAATGCACAATATAACGTTAATATATAAAAAAAAAAAATATCGTTTTCCTGAACAGGAAGTGACTCACTGAGCATAGCCGCATTTCTCCTAGCGGCTCCTAGCCGTATTTCTCGCCCGGGCTAGACGCAATAACGCTCTGAGTGCGTCATCGCTGTATCCGTCGCAGCCAATCAGTGCGTAACGGGCTGTGCGTTGAAATATGATGTATTATGTTGGAAACCGGGCGCGATTTGAAGCGGTCTAGGCAAACATCCATAGCAGCGTCAAGAATTTCCGTAGCCGCATTTCGCGGAGACGCTCTCTGATTGGCCGATGCCACTTTCTATGTTCCAATTCTAGATTTTTTTTTTTTTTTTTTTTTTTTTTTTTTAGCGTTTATCGCTTTTTCTGGTCAAGCATGACCGACAGAAACAGGTTGAAATGGGATGTAGAGCAGGGGAAGACATTCTGAGAAATGACGGTGGGTCCGGGAATCGAACTCGTGTCCCCCAGATCCGTGACGAGCACGGTTTTCCCCGACGCAGAAATAGCGCCGAGATATGCGGTGAGCTACGGGAGCTCCCCCAATTCTAGATTTCTAGGTTGGTGGTAGATAGTTGTGTGTTGTTGTGATATGCAGCTATTTGTCTTAGAGCGTGACGGCAAGTTCTTTCGACGGTTAAGCTTAGGCACTCTTTCAAAGTTGGTTAAGGTTAGAGTTTGTCTTAGAGCAGGGCGATAGAACGCCAGGTAGTTTGCAGGCTGTTAGAGGCGGAAATGGGCAAAGAAATCAAGTACTTGTGCTTGTGTTGTGTGGTGCTAACACTAACAGTTAACACTTGGCTAACAAGCTATATGGCGGATGCAGTCTGGACAGTGGACAGTGGTCTGGATATACATCAACAGTGGATTATACACTTTATCAAGCCCTCCTGCCCTGGACGTTTCAACTAAACAGTAAGTCTCTCTCGCTCTCTCTCTCTCGCTCTCGCTACACAGCTGTCTCCGAGAAATGCGGCTACGGAAATTATTGACTGTGCTTGCTGAGACGATAATAGGCTAGCGATGCAAAACGCGCTGCTGTGTTGTGAACTATAACATTAATTTAGCTGCTGCTGATGCATAATGAATGAATGGTGAGTTGTTTAAAATGATATACATGTGTTAATTATTTTATTGGATTGATCCGAGAGACAGAGAGAGAGATTGCTCCAGAGCATCTCAGAGCATTACATTTTAAACTCGACCTAACGTGAACCCCCGGCTGCGACCCACCAGGCTGCGATAGTAGGAGCCGCTACTGTCAGTGTGGGACCTTCGTGAGATAGCGTTAGCTACCGTTACAAAATGACCCAGTCAACTATTCACTTTTAGTTTAATACATGAGGCATTGTGTAACGTTATCCAGCCGGCTAGCTACTGATAGCTCCCGACATCAACAACTGCTCCAGCAATAGTCCAGTGCATAATACCTCCGTTGGCTAGGTAGCTCATGTTAGCCCACGTTAGCTCACTAGTCACTACGAAATGTCCCAGTAAACTAAATAGTTCAGAGGCGTTGTCCCAACGCCATCCAGCAGTAGCTACAGATAGCTCCTGACATCAATGTCCAACAACATGCGTATTCGAGCCCCTAGCTTACATCGTATGAGGGCTGCTGAATAGGGTCCAGGTGCAGCGCAGGAGAATCCTTTCATGCTGAATGTAGAGTTTAGGGCCAGCTGCAGCGCCGGAGAATCCTTGCTGGAGCTGGAGGCCACTCGAGTATACACACAGACAGTGGAGCTGTTTGCAGACAGCGAGGTGGCGATGTCTCACAGATAATACAACTACAAGTATGATTATATAATATATATATTTTATTAAAAAAAAATTATATAAAATAATAATAATAATTTTTTTAATCAAAAAAAAGTTGGCAGGTAAGAAATATGCTTGGCGGGTAGATTCTTCCCATCTACCCGCCACTGGCCGGTGAGTCAAAAAGTGAATTTCGTGCCCTGACAGTGGGGCACAAAAGCACTCAAAAGGGCACTTTTGTGTGATGTTTTTCAACTATGGGGGCCCATGGTCAAGTTTAGACCATTGGAAGAGCACCAATAGGGCACACCCTCTAATTTTTTGCCACTCAAAAGGGCACTTTAGCGCGCATTTTTCAACCGGGGGGCGGGATCGCCTGAGTCCGCCAGTGGTCACTTCTATCTCCACCTTTTATGTAATGGAGATACACAAGTCATTTTACAGGTACTAAGAACTATTCCTGTTGACAAAGAAAGATGAAATATATGTTGTTGTTTGTTATTATTAATAATAATTATTGAAAAGTTCTGGGTTTTTTAAATCGTATTTGGGGGCAATTGACCAGTGGTAGGCTTTTCAAAATTGTTCTCATCTGGGTAAGAGTTTCTTATCTGGGTAAGAGTGCTCTCGACCACCCTTAGAATTTTGTCTTGCCTAAGAGGAAAGCAAAAATAAGAAAACATTGGTAAGAACAAAATAAGAAAAAATGCTAGTTAAGAACAAAATAAGAGGAAATCTGTTCTTATATCACTTCGTGAATGAGGCCCAATGTGCACACGATCATGATTATTAAGAGGTGACCAGGCTATGTTCCTTTCCTTAAGTTGATACTTCAGGTGTAAACCTACTGATCTTTCATTCTGTATTTTTTTTTTTAAACTTACATTTTTATTTAACATTTATAGACATACAACACTTAGACAATACTTACAATGACATCCATAATATAACAATATACAAATATGGGTCCCTTGAATATGGCGTCATCCAGCCGCTTATACCCTCGTAAGAGGGGCCCCCCCCTCCCGCCATCCACCCCTAGAAACCGGGCTCCCCCACATCCCAGGTCCGTCCCCACGTGGGGCCGAGCACTCAGAGACACGGGTCCCTTGAATTTGATTGGGCCAGGCCCAGTAGAGGGGCGAGGGGAGGTACCCCCCCCCACCGAGGCACGGACCTCCACGCCAAGGGCGTCATTTTGTTTTCAATGGTGGAGGGGACACATTTGGGGGCGTGGTCAGTGGCGTTGTTTCAGTAAAAGCCAAGGTATGGCAAGGAGGGAGGGTGGCTGTTGCGGCCGGTGCTACGTATAGTTTTAAGGTCGCAGGGGTGGGGGGTAGGGATGGAACAAGCAGCCGTTTTCCGTGTGGTCCAAGTGCCGCATCGCGTCACCGTTTATTATCGTGTAACATTGTTTTGGACGGTAAAAAAGTGTGGGGGACAATAACTGCTTTCTGAAACCATGCAGGGGACATGTCCCCTGTGTCACCCCCATAATTACGCCCATGCTCCGCGCCCAGTACTTCAAATGGCGATCAGATAATTGGATTCTTTTTTTTGCATTACATCAGAGACAAGGTAAGAACACTATATATCCAATCTTGCGTTGATCTGACATTTCTTTCTCCCGCGATTGAAGCTATCTGTGTTGACTGTGTGTGGCTTTTTACCGTTGGCTGGGGAGGGGGGGGGGGGGGGGTGTGCGCCGCGCTCCAGGGCCCTTTTCATTCTTGCATGAGGAAGGATAATAACGATAATCTAGCGTTGATTTCAGGATGATTAGATAATCAGGCGAAAAATTACAATGTGTTTTCCTGGGTTTACTAAGAATCACCAAAACTATACTCATATTCAAAACGGTATAAAACGGAAATGTATCGGGTGGGGTAGCGCATGCCTCGTTACCACCCAGCTCTTCGACCAGTACCTCTGGTCCCGCCTGGCTCATTGGGGGCCCATTCCTCAGCATGCTGCTCTCCACACGGTATTCCGTGTTCTGTGGTGTGGTTGGCTCTGCCACACGAAGATCAACTCTGTTTCGGCGGTATAGTGATCACTGCACCTCGACCAGGTAAGACTGTGGGGCAACCTTCTGCACGCAGGATCCCCGTCTCCAGATGCCTGTTCGGTCACCAGGCAACGGCTTCATCCGCACTGCTTGGCCTACCGTGAGCTCCGGTAAATCCATTGCTGAGCTGTCATAGCTTGCTTTGGAGACCTGCCTCCTGTGACGCAGCTTGTCCAACACCCCCGTCACCACACATGGTTCCATCAGCCTGTTGGCCACCGGTAGAGCCGTCTTCAGATGCCTCAACATCAGGTGCTGTACTGGACTGCTGTCCATGCCTTCCGTTGGTGTGTTGCGCCACTGCAGGATCGCTTTCCAGGTGTCGCCACCTTCTCCGTGCGCTTTTCTGCATACGTTCTTTGCTATCTTTACTGCGGTTTCAGCTTTCCCATTGGCCTTGGGATGACGTGGAGATGAGGTGATGTGTTCAAACTCCCACTCTGCTGCAAACCGCTTGAACTGGTGACATGAAAACTGAGGGCCGTTGTCAGAGATGACCCGATCAGGCTGACCGCGGCGAGCGAACTGGGCTTTGAAGCATTTGATTGTGGTCTCGGCCGAAAGATCAGGGAGTAGGTCGATTTCCCAGAAGTTCGAGTGATGATCGTCTATCAGGAGAAAGTCTTTGCCATTATGTTGGAATTGGTCAGTGCTTACAATCTGCCAGGGGCTTGTTGGCAGCTCGTGGGACATCATCGACTATTTCTGCTGCTCAATGGCATCGTTACAGACTGTGCACTTTCCCACAAAGTCTATGATGTCAGCTCGCATCCCTGGCCAGTACAGCATGCCGCGTGCTTGCCTGTAGCAGGCCTCGCCCCCTATGTGGCTTGAGTGAACCCGTGCCAACATTTCGGGATGCAGCGCTTTGGGGATAACAACCCTGTCGCCTTTGAACAGCACTCCATTTTGAACACTAAGCTCCTCCTTGTAAGCCCAATATTCTCTCACCTCTAGTGCGGCCTCTTCTTTGAGGTCAGGCCAGCCCCTCAGTGTCACTGATTTCACTGCCCGGAGCTGTTCATCTTTCTCTGTGTGCTGTCGGATTTGTATGAGTCTCTTGTCTGTGACATTGAGATAGTCGGCCTGGTTGATGTGCTCTACATCCATCTGTTCTGCTCCCAGGCTGCAGACTGTGTGCACACCGTGCCTGGAGCTTGTGGGTGTGTCTGACACTGTGGCTTTGCTAAGCGTGTCACTCACATACATCTCCGGCCCGGGCTTGTACACAACTGTGAGAGTGTAGCTCTGTAGTGCCAGCAGCATGCTCTGCAGGCGCTTTGGGGCATTCAGTAGAGGCTTGCTGAATATGGCGATGAGGGGCTTGTGATCAGTCTCTGCCGTGATGTTGTTGCGCCCATACAGGTACTGATAAAAGCGTAGGCACGCGAAGACAATGCTGAGGCATTCCTTCTCGATTTGGGCATAATTCTGCTCTGTCGGTGTGAGCGCTCTTGATGCAAATGCAACAGGCTGGCCCTCCTGCAGCAGGACGCAGCCCAGGCCATGCTGGTTCGAGATTGTCACCGCCTTTGTCACGTTGTAGTAATGCAGCACAGGTGCTGTAGTCACCAGCTGTTTCACTTCCTGCACTGCCGTGTCATGTTTTGGGAGCCAGTGCCACACTGCGTCCTTATCTAGGAGCCTCCTCAGTGGCTTGCAGACCTCTGAAAGGCGTGGCAGGAACTTGGCCAGGTACGTGACAAAGCCAACAAACCGCTGCACAGCCTTCATGCCGGTTGGGGGGCATGTCTCTGACTGGCTTCACTTTCTCCGGATCAGCTGTCATCATCAATCCTTTTGATGACAGGATGTGCCCATGAAAATTAACCTCTGCCATTTTGAACTGGAGCTTCTTCATGCCGAGCCGCAGCCGACCTGTCTGCATCTTGGCATCTTGGCGTCATGGTCGCGTCCTGCTTCTTCGTCTGTATCCCCACAGCCCACGATTAGGATGTCGTCTGCTATGGGCTCCATCCCGCTGAGTCCCAGCAGGAGCTTGTGTTGTTTCCGTTGGTACATCTCCGGGGGCCACCGAGACGCATTAAAGTTGCATTAACGCTGTCCGTATGTGGCCTCTCTTGTTCCATGGACCTCAGTGTCATGTCCATCAGCTCTGCAGCACGGCATGTTTCTATGGCTGTAGCTAGCGTCAGACCCCTCTCTCTCAACAGGCATTTACGCGTGCCCTCATTTGCGATGCCAAGTACTACTTTGTCCCTTATCAGCTCATCCCTGAGAGCCCCATAGTCACATGTTGCCGCCTTTTCCTTCAAATGGGTAATAAAAGTGTCAATGTACTCACCCTCCTCCTGTTTGCACGAGCCAAAAACGTATCGCTCATATATTAAGTTTTTTGCCGGTTTGAAATAGCCCTCTAACGCATCCAGAATGTTTTTTACATTGGCCCGCTACTCGTCCGTCAATTCCAGGTTGTGCTTGTACACATGTCGGCATTCTGGTCTCATTAAGCTCCTCAGAGTAGCTGCTTGGACAGCCTCCGATGCATCTCCCAAGTCCACTGCTAAACTGTAATCTTCAAATTCAGCCCTGAAGATGTCCCAGTTTGTGCTCCAGTCTCTGCTGAGCTTCATTGGAGTGGGAGGGGGAATCCTGTTGTTGAAAGCCATGGCTACAAATCCTCTGTAACGTCAGTTAGCCACAGAAGCTAAAGGCTAAAAGCTAGCTAGCCATGAGCTACTAACTTGTGAAAAAAAAAGAAAAGCGCCTCTGCACTCACAGTCGCATTTGTGTTGAGATTCTGTCCATTAAACTGTCAATCTTGCAGCTTTTATTAACAGCTAAACCACATCTGAATGAATGAATGAATGAATGAAAACTTTATTTAACAGATTGCAGAATGGGTACAATACAGTACGGCTCAATACATACAATTGTTAAGGGGATGCAGACCTGAGAAAGACGTTTGTCTTGTTTCCATCAGGGTCCCCCATTTTCATTTCATATAGACATTTATGACATACACAACATACATGACATTTATGGCATAGGGACATATAGGTATTTAGTACTGATACATTTGTGACATAAACGGTATTCAAATATACAGTACTGTTACCCCTAGATCCTGACAGAGTATATACATATGATGGGGAGGGGACTGTACATTAGGAGGGGGTGGGTGGGTGGGAGAGAAATATACTAGTGCTGTCAGGCGATTAACATTTTTAATCTAATTAATTACAGGTTTTGTAATTAATTAATCTAATTAATCGCATTTTAATCGCATATTTATATTTCATATTCATATAAATATTTAAAATTCAAGGACATTACATTATTGTGGCAGGTGACTGATCAATTAAATACACCAAGAAGAATGCTTTAGAAATCAATTTTATTAAATAAATAAAATAAATAAAATGAAAACATACCTCTCAATAAGGTAACATTTGTTGCTGATACAGCTAACAGTTTACACTAAGCTACAGTATCCTCAAATCAGGGTCTACTGCAGGGTCTACTGCAGGATCTAGTGCAGGGTCTACTACAGGGTCTACTGTATGCATGACATCTATTCCTCAGCTTGTTTACATTGTCTGAGTGTAAGGCTGCCCTCTTCTTTTGGACTATGTGACCTGCAAGTGAAGAATGCTTTAGAAATCAATTCTATTAAATTGAATAAATAAATAAATAAAATGAATGAAAACATACCTCTCAATAAGGTAACATTTGTTGCCGATACAGCCAATAACAGTTTACACTAAGCTACAGTATCCTCAAAAATCAGGGTCTAGTGCAGGGTTTACTACAGGGTCTACTGTATGCATGACATCTATTCCTTGAGCCAATTGCTAAGACAAACAAGCTTCAGCTTGTTTACATTGTCTGTGTGTAAGGCTGCCCTCTTCTTTTGGACTATGTGACCTGCAAGTGAAGAATGCTTTAGAAATCAATTTTATTAAATTGAATAAAATAAAATGAATGAAAACATACCTCTCAATAAGGTAACATTTGTTGCTGATACAGCCAATAACAGTTTACACTAAGCTACAGTATCCTCAAAAATCAAAACAGCCCACAGCAAGCTAGTGTCTGGGGGCATGACTACAGGGTCTAGTACAGTGTCTACTACAGTGTCTGGGGGCATGACTACAGGGTCTAGTACAGTGTCTACTACAGTGTCTGGGGGCATGACTACAGGGTCTAGTACAGTGTCTACTACAGTGTCTGGGGGCATGACTACAGGGTCTACTACAGTGTCTGGGGGCATGACTACAGGGTCTACTACAGTTTCTGGGGGCATGACTACAGGGTCTACTACAGTGTCTGGGGGCATGACTACAGGGTCTAGTACAGTGTCTGGGGGCATGACTACAGGGTCTACTACAGTTTCTGGGGGCATGACTACAGGGTCTAGTACAGTACGACCTGGAATAGTTTAGGGAATAACAGCAATGATACTTTAATGATTATATACTGGACACACTAGGGGGGGGTTAATCCGGTCGCTTGTAAGCCGACAGGAGTAGGAGGGGGGGGGGGGGGTAGAATCCGGCTGCCTCATCCGGCCAAGGGTATCCCAGGTGAACCCACTGTAGTGCCGTTCAATGCGCCGGCGATCCTTGGACCACAGATGAAAGCAGGTGGACTCTTTGTGGGCCGGCGTCATCCGGTCCACGGAGGAGAGACGTGAAGCGACCTCGTCTTGCAGAGCGTCTCCTCACCTTGCGTCCTCTCCAGGGGGGGGGGGGTTCCAACACACGGCAGTGTCGGGGGTCTTTATCCATGGAATAATCAAAGTATACAAAGCATAATCCGTGCCTGGGAAGGCGGGCTGTCGTCGGCAGAATAATCCGGTATACAGGTCCACTCGCTCGTCGGCTCTGGGGCTCCTCGGGTGCAGCTTCACGTGGGGTCAACCACCCTGGATAAGCAGCCAGTTCTCTGCCCGAAACGATGGGGTACTGACTACGGTAGTATTCTCACCGCACGAAGCACTATATATTAACAGACTATTATTAGCTTAATAGACTACGTCCAACTCGACGATATAGTGCCAAATATGACTATTCAAATATTAATATACTGACTACAGGGTCTAGTACAGTGTCTACTACAGTGTCTGGGGGCATGACTACAGGGTCTACTACAGTGTTTGGGGGCATGACTACAGGGTCTAGTACAGTGTCTGGGGGCATGACTACAGGGTCTAGTACAGTGTCTGGGGGCATGACTACAGGGTCTAGGGGCATGACTACAGGGTCTAGTACAGTGTCTACTACAGTGTCTGGGGGCATGACTACAGGGTCTAGTACAGTGTCTACTACAGTGTCTGGGGGCATGACTACAGGGTCTAGTACAGTGTCTACTACAGTGTCTGGGGGCATGACTACAGGGTCTAGTACAGTGTCTACTACAGTGTCTGGGGGCATGACTACAGGGTCTAGTACAGTGTCTGGGGGCATGACTACAGGGTCTACTACAGTGTCTACTACAGTGTCTGGGGGCATGACTACAGGGTCTAGTACAGTGTCTGGGGGCATGACTACAGGGTCTAGTACAGTGTCTGGGGGCATGACTACAGGGTCTAGTACAGTGTCTGGGGGCATGACTACAGGGTCTAGTACAGTGTCTGGGGGCATGACTACAGGGTCTAGTACAGTGTCTGGGGGCATGACTACAGGGTCTAGTACAGTGTCTGGGGGCATGACTACAGGGTCTACTACAGTGTCTGGGGGCATGACTACAGTGTCTACTACAGTGTCTGGGGGCATGACTACAGTGTCTACTACAGTGTCTGGGGGCATGACTACAGTGTCTACTACAGTGTCTGGGGGCATGACTACAGGGTCTAGTACAGTGTCTGGGGGCATGGTCTACTACAGTGTCTGGGGGCATGACTACAGGGTCTGGGGGCATGACTACAGGGTCTAGTACAGTGTCTGGGGGCATGGTCTACTACAGTGTCTGGGGGCATGACTACAGGGTCTACTACAGTGTCTGGGGGCATGACTACAGGGTCTAGTACAGTGTCTGGGGGCATGGTCTACTACAGTGTCTGGGGGCATGACTACAGGGTCTGGGGGCATGACTACAGGGTCTAGTACAGTGTCTGGGGGCATGACTACAGGGTCTAGTACAGTGTCTGGGGGCATGGTCTACTACAGTGTCTGGGGGCATGACTACAGGGTCTACTACAGTGTCTGGGGGCATGACTACAGGGTCTACTACAGTGTCTGGGGGCATGACTACAGGGTCTACTACAGTTTCTGGGGGCATGACTACAGGGTCTACTACAGGGTCTGGGGCATGACTGCAGGGTCTAGTGCAGGGTCTAGTGCAGGGTCTACTGTATGCATGACAAATCTATTCCTTGAGCCAATTGCTAAGACAAACAAGCTTGTTTACATTGTCTGAGAGTAAGGCTGCCCTCTTCTTTTGGACTATGTGACCTGCAAGTGAAAATAGCCTCTCACATGGCACAGAGGTAGCAGGAGTAGCCAGATATTTGCGAGCAAGAGGAGACAGCTGTCCATAGGCTTTTGCGTGAGCTGCCCACCACTCCAGTGGACAGTCATTCATTCCGATGCTGGGCTCAGCTTTGTAGAGGTCTAATTGTCCTGACAGTACCCTGACTTCATCTGAATCAGAGTCTGAAGACAGCAGGAGGAGGGTCCTCTTCGCTGGTGGCTCGTCCTCTGTGGCTTGTGGAGCAGCTTTGTCTGCTTCTGGTCCTGGCAGCATCTCTTTAAGCCAGGTCCACACCTAATAAGAGGGACAATTAATTAGTTGCATAGGACTTTTCATGACAGCCTAAGGACTTAACACTGGTCTTCTCATTCACACACACACCTCATCCCTCTCGTCCTTTGGTACGCTCTTCAAGTCCTTGAATCGCGGGTCGAGGGCTGTAGCCAGCTTCAGCCATCTGTTGTTGAGGGTCGCTTTGCGTGCGTCCAGGTCCTTCGTGAAGCTGGCCTTGAACTTTACCATGTAGCCCGGATCCTCCTCGTTGAGGTCCATGATGCGGTTTAGGTGGCAGAGTGCGGGGAGCACCACAGAGCATGAGACGTAGGTTTCCCCTCCAAGGAGCTCAGTCACATACCTGCAGTGAAACAAGAGAGCGAGAGAGAAAGAGGTGAAGGTGTGTGTATGAGAGGGAGATAGGTGTGTGTATGGGGGAGAGAGGGGGGGTGAGGTGTGTGTATGGGAGAGAGATAGGTGTGTGTATGGGGGAGAGAGGGGGGGGGGTGAGGTGTGTGTATGGGAGAGAGAGGGGTGAGGTGTGTGTATGGGGGAGAGAGGGGGGGGGTGAGGTGTGTGTATGGGAGAGAGATATGTGTGTGTATGGGGGAGAGAGGGGGGGGTGAGGTGTGTGTATGGGAGAGATAGGTGTGTGTATGGGGGAGAGAGGGGGGGGTGAGGTGTGTGTATGGGAGAGAGATAGGTGTGTGTATGGGGGAGAGAGGGGGGGTGAGGTGTGTGTATGGGAGAGATAGGTGTGTGTATGGGGGAGAGAGGGGGGGGTGAGGTGTGTGTATGGGAGAGAGATAGGTGTGTGTATGGGGGAGATTGGGGGGTGAGGTGTGTGTATGGGAGAGAGAGAGTGGGGTGTGAGGTGTGTGTATGGGGGAGAGAGAGAGAGGAGGGGGGTGTATGGGGGGAGAGAGAGAGGGAGAGACACTTACCTGCAGGGCTCAAGTACAAGCTCCAGCTTCTTCAGTTTGTCACACTCTGTGGGGGTCAGCATGGACAGCTTGTGGTTCTGTTGGGCCAAAGTGGCAGTCACAGCCTCCTGGTTCCTCAGGTACCGTGAGATCATGGCCAGTGTCGAATTCCACCTTCCAATTCAATAAAATAACTATTAGTCCCACTGGGGGTTGTTAATGCAGCATGATGCAATTGTACAGAACACAAAGAAATAAACACACACACACACTAAATTTACCCTAAGCATACAACAGGTAGTTAAACAGTCTCACCTTGTGGATACATCTTGTATCATGGGCTCTTTTGCTTGTCCGAGGGCAGTCTGCTGCTGCTGCAGTTCTTCTGTACTGGCAGGGCTGTGCTTGAAGTGGCCTACAATCTTGCGGCACTTTGCCAGGGTGGTGTCAAGGCTTCTGTCCTCAAGGGAGACTGTGATGGTTCTTTGCAGCACGTGTGCAGCACATGGCATGTGCTGGAACGGCATATAGCGCGCTGCTGCTATCATATTACGGGCGGAATCAGTCCCAATAGATGTGACTTTATCTTTTATATTCCACTCCTCTATTACTGTGTTGAACTGTTCAGCACACGCATCGGCGAAATGGCGGCCCACAGTTTTGGTCACCGTTAATGCAAATGATTGCAGTTTCCACTCAGTATCGATCAAGTGCACTGTGACACCCAAATAATTATGATTGCCCACCGACGTCCAGTGATCACCCGTTAGGGCCATTGGGCCAGCCCGTGCCAACACTTCTTCCCTCGCCTCCCTCTCTGTGTCATACATGTTGTGGATCCTTTTCATCACTGTAGCTCTCGAGGGTAGCTTGTAATTTGGGTCAGACGACGCTATTCGAAATGACTCCGCTAAACCCTTATCTTCCACTATAGCTATTGGCCTACAATATTTTGCTATCCACTTCGCGACGCTGTTGGTTAGTTTGTCTGTGGTGGATTTACTCAACCGTTTGCCTAACGGTAATTCTCCAAGAGTGGTTTGACGAAGCGTGCGAGTTGCTCTGGAGCTAACGTTAGCTACACTGGAGCTGCTCGAACAACTTGCCTGGACATGTTTAGCGTTCATGTGATACGTTAGACTAGAGCAGCTTCGGTGATACGCAAATTCTTTTTGACATAAGCTACATATTACAATGGTCTTGTTTACTGTCCCATCTATATTCTTTTTGAAATTGAACTTGCCGTTCATAGGTCCCAGGAGTATCGCCTCGGGTGATGCTGACATCTTGTTCCAGCTGAGCTAATTCCTTTGTGTGTTTGTTTTGTTTGATAGACGACGCATGTGTGAAGTGACGATCAAGTAGGCTACGGGTCATTCAATGGGCCAAGTTTAATACGCCCAACTCAAGCGTGGATTTCAAAATAAAAGCGCACCGATTTGCCACTTGTCTAAAGTAAATATAGGTCGGCTGTAATAAATTTTGCGTCAATTTTCATAACGCGATAATTTGCTGTGTAATTAATTAATCTAATTAACGCGATAAACTGACAGCCCTAAAATATACATACGGCGGGGAGGGAATATATACATGCGGTGGGGAGGAGACTGTCTATTAGGAGGTGGTGGGGGTTTTGGGCATTTACGGTGGCCAGTTTCGAATTGCAGCCTCCCGTAGGTGCTCTTTAAGAGCGGTTTTGAATGTGGGTAGGGATTCACATTCCTTTACAGCTTTAGGTAGGGCGTTCCACATTGTTGTGGCATAATTGCGAAACGTGTTTAGTCCCTTGTTTGAGCCGAATCTGGGTTTAACATGATTTGTTGAGCTTCCTCTGGTGTAGTGGTTGTGGTATTCACTGACCTTTGGGAAGTATTTTGACATGTACATGGGTACCCCGGTCGTATAGTGTATCTTGTAGACCAGGCCCATTGCAAGTTGCTGTACTCTGTCGTCTACTCTAAGCCATCCTAGGTTGTCAAAGTGGGCAGGGGTGAGGTGGGTTCTGGGGTTCAGGTCAAGTAGTAGTCTGACCAGTGTCCTCGCTAGACTCGCCAGACGCCTCGCCGTGCGTGACGTCCTCCGAGTCATTCCCCTGGGCTATGGGCGAACTGAAAATATTTGTATCCAATAACCCAGCCAGCACAATTGCCTTCACCTCCTCCTTACTTTTCGAACTTGACAGTAATGGCATACTGTTTGGCGACAATACACAATTCAGCTTTTGTGCAGATATCAAACTGAACCCTTGTAGGGTCCGCCACAAAAATGTCCAAAGTAAAAGCTGCCCCAGCCATATTCCCATCAACAGAATATGACTATGACTATGCCACAAAAAAAAATATATATATACCCTGTGCTCCCGTAGCAACACGCGTTACCACCAAACAAATGATAGGCACCAGGAAATAGTCACTTACCTATACTCAACGATATCCGTGCTTAACACATTTAACAGCCACATTCCGCAGTATACAACTTAACCAATAAGATTTAATGACCACATCTACTATTGACGGAAATAATAAATGTTGATCCTAACCACCTAATTAGGATCACCTGGGTAACACTAACTACCCCGTCTAAACTACTCCCCTAGCGGGATGAGGACTACACATATCTTCAGTCGCTTACCGATTTCATTGCGCACTCCGCCGGGTTAGATGACGCGTGCCCCCCTCCTCCTAACCAAGCAGGTGATCCACCCTTTACCTATGTGGTAGAAAACAGATTGGTTAAGAGCATTACATACAAGAACGGTTTACATTAATCAAACTGTGTAGCACGGAAAATGGAAACATAATAATATAATTTACCAATGAAAAAACGCAACCTACCTGACATGCTCCAATTGACAAGTCCTCATGTTACATAAAAACAAGGAACTATACAATTGTGCCAACTAACGAGCCCCCATGACATGTACAAAGGTCTAATGACCATATAGAATATGACTGGAGCGGGCTGTACATGAAACCAGCCCATCCAGCAGATGCTTTAAGCACCGTCCCGGGCAGGTAAGAAACAACACAAGCGTTTTCCAAATAGTAAATAATATTTTATTGGAGCGGGGATTTAAACCCACAACAATATCAAAGCAGGGTAAAGGGTAGGGGAGAACCAACAAGGTATACATACAGACAAACAAACACTTAGCAAAATATCAACGTGGCCGTCATAGGACACCACAACCAGTACAGGATTAATCCACACCAAGTGGTAAATGGCACAAAGCCACACAATATCGCTCCACACAGCTACAGCTAGGCAAGAAGGGCAACCTCCTCACTCCACTCTGGAACGTGGCAGTGATTCAAATGAGGCGCCTGGATGTGTGTCATCTTCCAGGCTATATCCACTCATCCCAACTGACTGCCCACAGGTGCACCAAGCAGGTGCAATCAACTCAATCAGTGAGATGAGTGGCATCTGGGAAGGGGAGAAAGAAAAACAGGATTAAGGAGATGACACACATCACACAAACAAAATAACACATATTAAATATACTAACCTGATGTTACATGGTGTTAAAAATATGGCAATAATGATAATGAACAACCCACGTACGTGACATACTATTAATCTGGATTGTCTATGTTATTCTAATGTTAATCTTAATCAAGGATGAAGACTATTTCACCATACATGACACATCACATCTTTTTGCTCACTGATGGGGTCCCATGTTGTGCAGTACAGTAGGTGCCCTTTTTTATTTTCGCCCCTGCCCTTCAAACAGCCTGAGTCCGCCACTGTTTCCCAGTGACGGTGATGAGGAGTAGGTCGTTCAGTACCTTTACGAGGGCAGACTCAGTGCTGTGACCAGTCCGGAAGCCGGACTGGAATTTCTCCAGAATGTTGTTTTGGTGGAGGTAGGGGAGCAGTTGACTGAGGACAGCTTTTTCCAGTAGTTTGGACAGGAATGGTAGTTTTGATATTGGTCTATAGTTGCTGAGGAGGGTGGGGTCTAGTCAAGGTTGCTGGGCAGTATTCAAGGTGTGATAACACCAAGGTTTGAACAACCTGTAAGAGGGTAAGTGGTGTTAATAAAGAGGAGTATATTCTTATCATAGATATTCCTTTCCCCATTTTACTAGTCACCTTGTCAATGTCATTCTGCCACGTTAGCTGTTCATCAAGCAGGACTCCTAGACGTTTAGCCTCAGTAACCTGTTCTATATAGCTGCCTTTTATGGATAATCTTAATTGGTTCTGATGTCTCAATACATGGTTTGAGCCAAAAATTATACAATTAGTCTTTCCTATATTCAGAATCAATTTGTTTTTTATTACCCATTCTAGAATTAAGTCCAGATCCTTTTGCAATTGCACATTTAGCTCATCCATGTTGTTTGATGACATATACACTGTAGAATCATCGGCAAACATAGCTACACTAGCTTTACTGAGGACAAGTGGCACCGATTAGCAGCGATAAAGTAGCACTAAGTTATCATATAGTAGTCACAGTATAATGATCACAGTACAGGTGTAGTGTGTGCAAGGTCAGGCAGCAGAAACACGGTAAAATAACGCTACAGTACAATAATTACAGTACTTTGACTCAGTACAGTGAGTGTGTAGTGGGCAGACAGGCAGCAGGCCTGTCTCCAGTACCATTTAGCAGTCGGCATCAGCTGAAACAGGCCGCAGGTGGGGGCTTTAATAATCCTGCAGGCTTTTCTGGCACACAGTCAAGTGTTGAATATTGATATTTTTTGGGGGACTAAAGAGATGGGGGACTAAAGTTTCCATTAAGTTAGTGAACCAACAGAAACAAACATTTCTCAAGTATAAACATCTACCAGACATGTACAGTACAGCATCTATACCAATTGTCTCATCATCATATTTTGTTTGACAAAACAATCTATTTAATTTGATCAACAAAACTATTTGAGTTTTTTCCCAAACAAATATAAAAGTAGTACTGATCATTTGTTTAACAACATGCATTTTGCACTCAAAATTAGGAAGTATTGATTAGAGTATTGATGAGTATTGGTATCGATAAGCAGTAGTATTGGTATTGATCAAATCCTAACCATACCCATCCATAGATCTAGAGACTACCAGGTGCAGTTTGACATGGCTTGCCATCATCTCTCTTGTTTTAAACACGTCTTTCATGGTGACTTGACTTGTGACTTGCTTGACCTGAGCAATGACTTGACTTGTCTTGCCTGACATTTAGCAGTGACTCAACTTGACTTGCTTGTGTCTAAACGTAGTGACTTGGAACTTGCTGGAGACTTGAAGGTTGAGAATTGAGACTTGCTTGTGACTTGCACATGTGTGACCTACTCCCAGCTCTGCAACTGGGATTTGGGACAGGTGGGATAGGCAATTTATATGTAGCTATGACAGGAATGTGAATGTGAATGTGAACTGTAAGCAATACTTGTGGTGAACAGTCGTGAGCGGAGCGGAGCGGCAGAGCTTGTGGCATTATGTAGGCGTAATCGCCGATGATTTTCATTCGAAGCTTAGCTCACCTGGCAGCGCTGCGGTCCTGCGGTCCTGCAGTCCGTTGGTTACAAGTTCGAATCCCTTCAATATTTTTTTTTTTTTTTACATGTATTCTTTCGCCGGTTAAGGTTAGGCATGGTTAAGGTTAAGGTTAAGGTTAGGCATTGTTTCGGAGTTGGTTAAGGTTAGAAGGGTTACGTTTAGGCACTGTTAAGGAGCTGGTTAAGATTAGAGTTTGTCTTAGAGAATGGCAATATTCTTTCTATGGTTAAGGTTAAGGTTAGGCATGGTTAAGGTTAAGGTTAAGGTTAGGCATTGTTTCGGAGTTGGTTAAGGTTAGAAGGGTTACGTTTAGGCACTGTTAAGGAGCTGGTTAAGATTAGAGTTTGTCTTAGAGAATGGCAATATTCTTTCTATGGTTAAGGTTAAGGTTAGGCATGGTTAAGGTTAAGGTTAAGGTTAGGCATTGTTTCGGAGTTGGTTAAGGTTAGAAGGGTTAAGTTTAGGCGCTGTTAAGGAGCTGGTTAAGGTTAGAGTTTGTCTTAGAGAATGGCAATAGACAGCCTATTTCCGCACTGCCGCTCTCTCGCGCTGCCGCGGTCACATGGTCACATTGTCACATTCTTGCACTCTTCCGCTGTCAATAAGCTACACGCGGTTAGGAAGGAGATTATCCCTTTCATATATCCACCCTCTAGTCCAGAAGTAATCAAAGTGGTTTATAAAAGGAAGAAATTAAGAGGTCAATGTTGCATGCTGTCATGCGGCTGGAGTTCTAACAGGTTCTCCTCAAGAGTACGAATAGGAACAGGAAAGAATACTTATCTCTGCCAGAGTTGCAAAGACTTGTGTAGAGCTACTGTACAATATGAATAGTTGATCATTTCCGATATAACCTTAAAACCCCAAGGTCACAAAATCCAATACATCTCTTTCATCATCTTTATAAAAAAAATGAACTTGGCGAGAGGTACAAGGTAGCGGAATGTGGAACGTGTTGAGTGAGACAGTGAGGAACACTGCAGAAGCTGTGAAACCGCCATATTTACGGTTTCAAATGTATGCATATTTCTGCAACATTTAGCTGTTCATAACGATTATTGCAAGGATATTGCATCATATATGACTTGACCCCATAACTGGGGTTCAGAGAAGGCTACACACACACACACACACACACACACAGACACACACACACACACAAACACACACACACACACACACACACACACACACACACACACACACACACACACACACACACACACACACACACACACACACACACACACACACACACACACACACACACACACACACGCACACACACACACACAGTGATTATCATGTCCCACTCAGGATGTTGGGGTGTGTGTGTTCCATAGCTTTAATGCATAATTCGCAAAGGCTGCATACCAGATTTTCTTTTGGCTGTGGTTGGGAACCTTCAATAAACCAGTAGTAGATGATCGTAATGTTCTTGGGGGCACACAGTTGACAAGATAATTGGCATTTGGTGCTTTGTATGTAAGGAGGAGGACCTTAAAATCAATTCTAAATGTTACCGGAGGCTAACACTGGACTGATGTGGTCTCAACTCTTTGTTCTATCTGCCTAAAATACATACCTAAGTAAATGGAATATTGCTCCACTTCTACAAGGACCATTTGCATATTATTGGTATCTAGGGACATCTATGGACCCCAGTGAATGTATTCCCAGTGTCAGAAATATTGTGTCTATTACTAGGCTTGCTTAAATTGGGATGAAACAAAGGAGAATATGAATTATGATTTTCCTTTGCATCTTTGACAGTGAATAACGCCATGCTAATAATGACCAGACATGGAAAACTGCCACTGGTCTCGTTCAGTACCTTCTTGAGATCATGTGTAAAAAAAAAATCGAAGGAAATTAATAAAGTGAAGATGATTAAACAGAAGGTTCTGTAGATACAGTACTGAATTCTCCCATCCGGACCAATGCAATTTGAAATATTATTATAGAATATAGAATAGCAGGCTTATAAATTACCTTATTATAGCCAATTTGCACATTTATATATATACATATATTTCTTTCAAATGGCCGAGATCAATTTGGATTTAGTATCACCAGGCGTGCATAAGAACAGATAATGAAATTTACTGTAAATACAGTAGCTTTAAAAAAAAGATTATCAGGGTGCAACCGTTTTGAAACTAATTTCAAATCTAATGGTTGCTACATGCTAAAAATATCGAAGAGAAACTTACTGCGCTTCAATATGTCAATAACGTTAAGTGTTGTGGTTTATTATCCCGAATAATAAGAGATATTAAAAAAATGCATACAGAAGTATGAAGCTTGAAACCCCATAGAGGCTTTTGGGAAGTGTCGTTCTGAAAAATTCCAACGCCGACCGAGAGATAGCGGTGTCCTCTACAAAATGGCCCCCAAAAACTACAATTCCCATGGTTAAAATTTTCCAAAATGGTCGCCTCTCATGAAGTAAACAAGACCAAAGCGAAAAGGAAAATCTATCTAATAACACTTTAACCTATTGGTAGGTTAAAATGTTCAGTTGCTATCGCTATCGGCACGGTGGTGTAGTGGTTAAACACTGTCGCCTCACAGCAAGAAGGTCCAGGGTTCGATTGCCGCTTGGGGACCAGGTTTCCATGATGCCAGTTACCCAGGTCGGGTATCTCCCAGGCCTTTCTGTGTGGAGTTTGAATGTTCTCCCCGTGCTCGCAAGGGTTTCCCCCCCCCCCCGATAAGATAAACCCAATGGAAAAACATGCACAACAACAAGATCGCTAACGCTGTGGCGTCCTTGACGAAGACGGAAAGGAGCACTTGGATTGGTCTCCTGGCGCGACTCACGTTGACGCCTGTCTGCTCCCGGCTGCCCTTGGGGGGGAAGGACGACGGGATGGGTTAATCGCAGAGACGAATCGCATGCATGCATGCCGATTAATGACCTCTGAGCAGGTCCTAAATTATTATTATTATTATTATTATTATTATTATTATTATTATTATTATTATTATTATTATTATTATTATTATTATTATTATTATTATTATTATTATTATTATTATTATTATTATTATTATTATTATTATTATTATTATTATTATTATTATTATTATTATTATCAGCTCTATCTTAAATTTTTCAAAATGTGCAGTTGCTATTGCATGCACTCATCTGTGTTTCACTACACACATGAGTGCATGCTTACCAACTGTTAGTCTGCAACACTACTATCACCGACATCTAAGAAGGGAGATCCGCCCTTGAATGGCCCTTCTAAGGTTTCTCTCCTCCACACTGCCTGTGGTGCATTTTGCCCTATTGTTAGGTTTTAGTGAGTTTTTCCGTACCTTCGTGTGGGGTATGTCTGGGAGTGCTTGCATTCATTTGCATTTATTTTAAATTTGTTGGACCTTATGGTGTTCTTGTTTTGTTCTTGACTTATTGTTATATTTCTTCTTGACTTGTTTAAAGAAGACGTGTCCGGCCCATGGGGACATTAACGTGTGTTGTCGGGCCTTACAAATAAATTTGATTTGATTTGATTAAACTAACGTATTGATGATAATATACATTATAACTGCTGTTGTGACATGGTTATGATGTTTATACTTGAATACGTTTGACAAAAAAACTATACTTTTGTCAAACAGTCTGGAGAGATTGATTTATGACATGATGTCATTTGCGGTCCGCCGATGGACCGCACGGGTGGAAGAGGTTAATAGGGAGGTGTAGTGGTTACGTCATTGCCGTTTTTCGTGTTCCACCCTCTGTCCAACCCAATGTATTTCCCCATTGCCCATTTCTAAATCGTCTAGTTTAAAACAAATAAAGCATTAACATTTGCATGGTGTACCTTTCTGTAATCCGATAATCCATTTTACCAATGATAAATCCCTATACGGGTGGAACAACCAGTGACGTCAGACTACACCTCCCTATAGCCTAGCTGCAGAGTTTTGAATGAGTCTTTCTGTGTTTTTTTTTCGGGAGGCCGGTAAATGTTGATGTGTGATTTAAAGCTTAGGTCTCGAGTCTATGATAACACCAAGACTTGTAACTTTGGGTTTAATCCAAGGAGTATGTTGCCACATATTGCTCAGCAGCATTTCTCTTTTGGTTATAGGGTCAACTAGTATGATTTCAGTTTTGTCCAATAATAATAATTGAGACTTAGTCTGAGGTCTAATTATTTTAGTAAGAGCAGTCTCAGTGCTGTGGTATGCTCTGAAGCCTGATTGAAATTGATGAATGATGAAACCAAAGATACTCACTTCACATAGCCCTAATAATGTTGGTCTGGGAGGCAGCCAGAAATACCTAGGCTCATACTGAAATGTTCCAAACTGCAATTTATTGTTGTATGAATCAATTAAGCTCAGCATCGTACAGTGAGCTACTTATCTCTGATCAGCGTGTCCTCCTCTCCCACCTCTGGAGATGTTTGCATTGAAATGCCACCAGATAGTTATGGTGCAACAGCCACCTCATTAGCGTAGAAACATATTGCATGCACGTGGCGCTAAAAATATGTGATACTGACATACTGTATTATGCTGTTGCAAAAAAAGAAAAAGGCTTCATTAATGCTACTCATGATCGCAATAGGTAATTCTACTGGGCGTCTCTACAGAAATCTGCAGAAATTATTTATAAACATGTCACATGTTGCGGTTTGTTTGTGTTCCATTGTTCCAAATTATTCCAATAAAAGAAACACCTGAGAAAATGTTGACATAAATTTGCATTTTGACTCGGTTTGACAAAGCCAATTACCCTCATCCCTTCCAAGCTGCCTTCTCATATGTCATCTCCTACAGTGGGAGTGTGCTTTGGGAAAGCAGGGCAGAGGAACATTTGATAATCTTGGAAAGTTTGAGATACTTGGGAACTCTTGCTCACTTTATCAAATAAAACAGTGTTACTTTCTGCATACTAATGATTATGTGTGTGTGTGTGTGCACGTGTGTACGTGCGCGTGTGTGTGCGCACGTGTGTGTGTCTGTGTGTGTTATAACCTTTATTTATCCAGGAAAGAATTTGCTGAGCGTGCATGTTCTTTTTCAGCAACGCCCTGCTTCACTTTCGAAATAGTCCCACACATTCACACCTGGGAGCTGCCCAGTACAACCACAGTCTTCTATTGTTGGCTATTGTGTAGCTTCACTAGAGTAGTTGGAGGTTCATTACCTTGTTGAAAGGCACTTCAGCAGGGGGGGGGAGGGAGAGGAAGAGGGGGAGACGGAGGGAAAGGGAGGGGGACCCACCTTTCCCTGTCGGTCTGCAGATTAAAACCGGTGACTTTTCAGTCACAAGCCCACTTCTCTAACCTACCTTTAGCCAAGCACTGTTCCCTTTTACTAACACATGTGCACGTGTCGTATCAGTGTTTGAAGAATACTTGTTTCTGCGTTGTCTATGATGTCCCAAAAAAAGGTGTGGATGTAGAATGACTTAGAGACCACAAGTTTGCTCGAGTGTTCAAAAAGAAAGGAGAGTTTATTGGCTACCCACATAACGTGACCAACTCACTCCTAAAATGTTTTACACTCTAAAAAGAGGTGATCCCATAAACGTACACTATACTAAGTACGCCAAGAGTCACTGTCATCCAAAAATTACACCGTTTACAAGATCTTGTACAAAAGCGAAACTATGGCGAGCTGAGGGCTTTGCTGTTCTAGCGGTCTATGACGAATCGATATTTGAATGTCCTTCACCGATGAGATCTTCTTCCTGGGCGGTCTTCTTCAGCTCTCTCATTTCATCTCATTTCATCTCATTTGAGTCTGTGTGACTCTGCCTTACATCAATGAATTTAGAGGTCGGCCTGGTGACATCACACACTGGTGATGTCGTCAAGCTGCTTTGGTCAGATTTGAACCTACGGCGAGTTCTAAACCCGCCTCTTGACTCAACAGTCAGACTTTAATCCCAAATGAGTTTTATGTCCAAATTAGATTGAATCATTCTTTTGTTTACTACAGTATACATATTTTATTCTATGTCTTCTCCTGGCGCACTTTTTAATGTTACTTACAACCATTTTCAACATTTGTACAACACAATTGTCAAATATATTCATTCAAACATCCTTTTAATCACTATTTTAAATTGGGTTTTACCTGAAAGCATGCCACAGTTATGTTATTTCTAGGGCTGTCTTAAATACTTTGAAGCTTCGAAGCTTCGTTCGATGGCACAAGCTTCGAACATAAAAAAAAAATCGAAGTTAAAAAAAGAAAAAAAATATATAAATATTTTTTTCAAAAAGAATTTTAGAATTTAGAATTTTTACTTCGATTTGTGTGTGTGTGTGTGTGTGTGTGTGTGTGTGTGTGTGTGTGTGTGTGTGTGCACTCAAAAAACTGGGATTGGGGTTAATTAATATTTATTAAATAATTATTAGTAACTTATACATAATAAAAAAGACTATGTGCTGTATGCAATAAAATTGGGCTGAATTCAACGAATTTGAACAATTTATTAATTGTATTTTACACAATTTTAGTTGAATAAAATTAGCTGTGATACATTGAGTCGAATTTAATTATATTTTATCAGCAATGTCAGAGATGCAGAAAATTGGTAGATTTTACTCATTAGGAGGTCTTTGGTTTTAATCACCTGGCACTTTCGCAACTTTATTTCGACACCACGTGGATGATGCGGCCAATCACATGCAAGGATCATGCCATTATATATCCAAAGAGAGCGATGTGGTGCAGGGGCCAGGTGGTATGCACACGGACCTCAGGTGAGTACATTTAATCTGTTGCCTGTTCTCAAGTTAATGCAGTACCACTATGTTTTTATTCATGTAACATGCTGCTAAAAGTAACCTATTACATTTTACATTTCAGGAGAAAAATGTTTTTCCAACTGTTGTAGGACAGGGGCGGATTTAGGATTGTAGGAGATCCGGGGCTTAGCCCAGATAGGTGCGCACAGATTTTTTTTACTTCGACACCACAATACCACCACCTTAAAGTGGACAAAAGGCACTAGAGAACACTTACATTCACACCCTTTAATTAATGAAGCAAACTATAATAATTTATAATAATAATAATAATAATAATAATAATAATAATAATAATAATAATAATAATAATAATAATAATAATAATAATAATAATAATACACTGTGTTTGTATAGCACCTTTCATACAAGAATTGCAGCTCAAAGTGCTTCACAGCAGTACAAAAAGATAGGCATAAAATGAGCACAACATTGGCAGATCAAGAGCAATGCATAAAGTGCAGACATAAAGCATAAAATAGATAGCAGTAAAATAGACAAAGTCAAGGTAAGACATAGAACATTAAATCACATAGTTTTTCATATTAGGATCTAAGATCTAGGGTTAACTCGCCGAACATTGAGCGCCAGGACCCCCGAAAACCTGAGTATAGTCGGGTTTTCATCGTTGTTTCTTTTATTCGATATTTCCATTCATAAAGACATGCCGGCAGCCTGTGTTATGGGATGGGTCTGAGATCTCAAAAGTCCAATACCGCCGCCTAACACCTTGCGGCCGCTATTGCACTCCATTTGAAACTATGTGGCTTGGTGTCTGTCATTTTGGAAATGACACCAGACCACCCTGAAACTACACTCATATTCACGATGGTATAAAACGGAAATGTATGGATGGAAAAATTATCTGTTTTTTGCATCTTGACCGGAAGAAACTCAATGACAATCGACTATATTATTAGATCCATAGCTATAATATATAATATAGCTTTAGGCCTGCAAACACAGCCACGTATCCCCATGTTAAAAGGCGCTGGCCTTTCAACAGTAACAGTAAACAGCGCCACCTGGCGCTGAAAGTGTTAATATGCGTCTTTGTTTACGGTTTGATTATCACTGATACAAAAGTAAAATAGTGCAGTGCAATAAAATAGTTAGTCAAATAGAATAAAATAATGCAATAGTGCATTGCAATAAAATAGTTATCATTGTATTTTTCCGGGAGGCCGGTAAGGAGTGCATTACAGTAGTCGAGTCGGCTTGAGATAAAGGCATGGATCTGGTTTTCAACGTCCTTTTGATTTATAAATGGCCGTACTTTAGCTATGTTTCTAAGGTGGAATAATTATGTTTTTGTCAACTTGTTGATTGTGATTTAAAGCTTAGGTCTGAGTCTACTATAACACCAAGTGTAACTGAGGGGTACAATTCCCTGACTGTATGGTTAGATATGATACTTACTACCACTACCTCTTGTACTTTAGACTCTGGCCACCCAGTACTAGGTATGAATATGTTGAACACTCCCACCTGATAAACGGATCCAACACAAATGTACCAAATCGAAAGTTTGAGTTTTAATACATAGCAAAGGGTATGTACAACGATCACTTAATTACATTTATGATTTGAAATAGTATGCACTTTTATGGCAAATGAGTATTCGTAGGTAGATCAATATCGAATGTCCAATCTCTGATTGCGCAGGAAGCAAATATACAACCTGGAATATTTAGGGAACAATAGCGATGATACTTGAATGATTATATAGCTGGATACACTAGGGGAAGGTTCCGACTGCTTGTAGGACAGCTGGAGGGGGGGGGGGGGGGTTAGAGAGTCACTGGCTGGATCCCATCTGGCCGAGGGTATCTTGGGAGAGTCCACAGTTGTGCGACACGGTGACCAACGATCCTCGATCCACAGATGAATGCAGTTGGACCCTCTGTGGCCGGCGTCCTCCGGTCCACGACGGAGAGACGTGAGGCGACCTCACTGTGCAGAGCGCCGTCTCACCTGTCGTCCTCTCCGGGGGGGGTATTTCCAACACACCGCAGTGTTGGCCTTTATCCATAGAATAATCAAAGTACTCAAAGCATAATCCAAGCCGGGGAAGGCTAGCCGTCGTCGGTAGAATAATCCAATATACAGGTCCACTCGCTCTTTGGCCTGGAGCTCCTCGGGTGCAGCTTCACGTGGGGTCAACCACCCTGGATAAGCGTCCAGCTGATGCCCGAAACGATGGGGGTGCTGATTACTATAGAACTCTTACCGCACGAGGCACTATATATGAATAGACTATTATTAGCTTAATAGAATACGTCCAACTCGACGATATAGTGCCAAATATGACTATTCAAATATTAATATACACGATGTCTCAATGCCGATATTGGGCCGAATTGGCCTTACTGCCCACACGTGGTTCGCGGGGAGGCTTTTGCGTCTGTCACTCTGTTGGAGGGTAAGGAACTGGACTAAAAGAAAGCTCTACTTTAATAGCGCAGTATATATACGCACTATGAACAAATAGTACCATTAGTGGTGCGGTAGACATATTCCTACGCGGAACTAGGACTTGTCCATACATGTTGAGCGGTACGATAGAACTTGGTCTGAGGGGTATGGCGACCTGGCACCAAGGTCTCGTCCAATGGTAGAATGGAGACTATTATGGGGTGTTCAGTAGACTAGAAGGGATATTCAATGCATATTGTACAAGGAATATACAGGGGATATCAGGGGATATCAGGGGATATACAAATACAATTAAATATATATATATAAATAAATATATATATTCGGTTTAATCTGATCCTTCAGAACAGCCGCCCCCTAATTGGTCCCAACCTAATTAGTTAAGCAGAGACAGATTAACCGCACTGTCTACCACTCAAGGGTTCGCTGTAAGGGTCAGTCAACTCACAAAGTCATAGGGTCATGGTCATCATCGATTGTGTCTGGGAGTCGGGGCAGTTCTATGAGCCTCGCCACAGGACGGGTGTAAATGCGTACTTCAGCTGCTCGGACCTTGCCATCGGCACCGGTGATCACTTTGCTTACGCGGCCAGCCGGCCACATAGCTCTGGGTAGTGACTGGTCAATAATCATGACGACTGTTCCTTCCGTCAAATTGTCTCTCTCTTTTACCCACTTCTGGCGGGTCTGTAGAGACGGTAGGTAGTGCAGTAGGAAACTGCTCCAAAACTTGTCGGCTAATACTTGGCTGTACCTCCACATTCGTCGGCCGTTCGCTTCTTCAGGCCGGTACATTGTCTGGGGTAACGCGGGATCTAGCCGCCCCATCAGGAGGGTGTTGGGGGTGACTGGGTCGACATCTGCTACATCACTGGAGACGTAACCGAGGGGCTTTGAGTTCAATACTCCCTCAATCTCCGTGAGGACTGTCATTAGGACTTCTTCCGCCACAGTCTGGGCCCCAAGTACTGCGTACAAGGCTGTCTTTATAGAACGTACTTCTCGTTCCCAAGTTCCACCGAAGTGGGGTGCGTTTGGGGGGTTGAATTGGAAGTCAATCTGGGCTGGAGCGAGGTGGGTCTTAAGTTCTGGGCCCATAGCTTGGAAGCTCTCCCTCAGCTCTCTTTCTCCGCCTTTGAAGTTTGTCCCGTGATCGGACAATAATGTAGACGGTTTTCCTTTCCGTGATGTGAATCTTCGGAAGGCCATAAGGAATGAGTCTGCGCTCATGGTCGGAAGGAGCTCGATATGTATCGCTCTGGTGGTCATGCATTTGAATACAATACCCCACCGCTTCTCGGTGCCTCTTCCTTTCTTTATGTGCAGCGGGCCAAAACAGTCCATGCCTGTTGAGTGGAATGGCTTGTCGCCGAGTCGGAGGCGACATGGAGGTAGGTCAGCCATCCGTGGTATGCTGGGCTGCGCGCGCCACTTTCGGCAGTCTAGACAGGTTCGCTGGAAGCGTCGCACCGCCTCTCTTCCTTGAAGTATCCAGTAACGACGTCTGATCTCCGCGAAGACTCTCTCTGCTCCTGCGTGGTGTACATCCTCGTCGTATTTCTTTATAATCAGCTCTGTGACCTTGTGTCGGCTGTTCAATACGATCGGGTACTTAATGTCATCCGGTAAATTGGGGGCTCTCCGCAGGCGACCACCCACTCTGATGAGGGTATGTGTGTCACTCTCGGGGGCCAGATGAATCAATCTGCTGTCTGATGGGACGGGCTTTCCTCCCTGTAGACAGTCTAGTTCATCGGGGAACGAGTCTCTCTGGGCTCGTTGCAGTAGAAGCAGTTCTGCTTCCTCGTAGTCAGCTGCTGACATATCAGCGGGGGACTGAATCTCTGGGTGGTGCCGCAGGAATGTCCGTTGCTGCGCACTCTCTATGGTAATGCAATCGTCTATGTTGGGGTCTGCGGAGACAACAGTGCTCAATCCACAGAACATAGGTTTCTTATTCTCAGCCTCCTCGTCACTTGCTTCCCTCGGGGTGGGCGTGGGCCAATCTCCTTCCGGGAGCTTGAGGAATGCTGGTCCGTCACTGTAGATGTTACGACGGGTTAAGTCATCTAGGGACATTCCCCGGGTGATGACGTCAGCTGGGTTGTGTTTTGTATCAACATAGCGCCAGTTTGCTTCTCCGGTTAACTCTCCGGTTAACTCTTGAATCTCAGTGACTCTGACTCCCACGAAGACTTTGTATTTGCATGAATCCGATTTGATCCAGGCGAGTACTGTCGTGGAATCTGACCACAGGATTGTTCTATGCACCGGAATGGTGAGCTCACGTTGGATGAGCGTGGCTAGATGCGCTCCTGCGAGGGCTGCGCAGAGCTCTAGACGTGGGATAGACTGTTGCTTGCGTGGGGCTATTCTCGAGCGGGCGAGGATGAATGCTGTGTAGATCTCTCCCCCCTCTTCTTGGGCCCGCAAGTAGGCTACTGATCCGTAGGCGACCTCGGAGGCGTCACTGAAGACGTGTAGATCCATTTTACATGTCTCTGGCCTCACCGTGGGTGGGAAGTAGCTTCGGCGTATATTAACGCCTGGGAGTGAGTGGAGTTCCATCTCCCACTCTCTCCAGGTGGATGCAAGGTGTGCGGGAATGGGGTCGTCCCAGCCCTGGTCCTTGTCCCACAATGCTCGTACAATCATCTTTGCCCTGGTGGTGTACGGTAGTATACATCCTAACGGGTCATATTGTCGGGCGAGTGTTCTGTACACACTCCGTCTGGTGGTCGGTATTGCCGTCGACCTTCCCTGCTCCGTGGTCAGGGGTTTGTGTCTATAGTGGAGCGAATCTGTTTTGAAGCGCCACACTAGTCCTAGTGTCATCTCTTGGGCTTCTCCTGGGATTGTGGCCATCCAGGTCTCGCTGCTCGCTGCCTTGTCCTCGGAGGAGAGGCTGCGCAGTACGTGCGGATCGCTGCTGGCCCACTGCCTGAGATCAAAGCCGCCTTTGATCAGAGAGGCGCAGAGTTTAAGTAGGAGAGCCTCGGCTTCTTCCTGGGTCGAAACGCTTTGTAGACAGTTATCTACGTAGAAGCTGTTCTTCACACTGTGTCGGACCTCTTCGTCCGCTGCTGGGTCCTCTGCGACATGTCTCTGTAGTGCAAATGTAGCACAGCATGGGCTGCATGTAGTTCCGAAAGGGAGGACTTCCCATTGGTAGATGGCTGGGTGCTCATCTCCTGGCCTCTCTCTCCATAGGAACCGCAACAGGGGCTTGTCCTCCTCTACTAATCTCACCTGCAGGAACATCCCTTTGATATCCCCGCTGATAGCCACCTTGTCCTGGCGGAAGCGGAGTAGTACGCCTAGTAGGGAGGGGCCGAGTGTAGGACCGGGCAATAGCTCTTTATTCAGATTTTGGGATCCGATCTGGTAGCTGCAGTTAAACACAATGCGGTCTTTGCCGTTGTGATGAACCTTGTGGTGAGGCACGTACCACGATTCAGTCGTCTGGTCGGCCTCTTTAATGTCAATCTTTGTGACGTGTCCCGCTGTGATGAGCTTCTCAATCTCAGCGCGGTATACACTTTCTTGGGCGGGGTCCTTGGCTAAGCGCCGCTCTGTGTTTAGTAGGTACCGCTCTGTGGCGTCTTTCTTTGCGTGAAAGGTAGGCATCCCTTCCCGCCGTAGGAGTGGCGTGGCGTATCTCAACACGCCGCTGACTGGGACTCTCTTTGTTCCCGTCTCGAGGAGGTTAATGGCGTAGATGTCGTCTTTAGAGCGAATGTCTTTCTTTTCGTTCTTAAAGGGCATTTGTTCTAAGGTCCATAGCCTCTCTACATGCTGCAGGAGTGCGGTGTCTCCCTCTGTGACTCGGGAGTGGAGACAGCTAGTGGCTGTGGTTCGGTTGAGAGATTTGGCGAGTGGGCCTTGGAGAGTCCATCCTAGGCGGGTCTCGACTGCTGCAGGACAGCCTCTGGGTCCGGTATGAACCCGGTCTATCGGGACAATGAGGTCTGCATGGTCGGAGCCTATCAACAGTGTCGGGGTAGCACCGTCTATGAGTGGGATCGGTAGCTTGCGTAGATGTACATATTTCTCCATCAGCTTGGCTACGGGGTATGTGTACCGCGACAGTCCTATTTCTTGGCTGGTGAAAGCGTCTGTAATCCTGTACCGTCGCTCGGGCTGGCCGCTTGCTGCGATAGAGAATGAGACATTCTCGCCCTTTATCGTTTTCAAATCTCTTCTTATTGTCCGAATTGTCATTTGGTTTTCGCTCCCCCGCAGCCCTAGCTGGGCCGCAGCGGACGCGAGCAGAAGGGTCTTCTCTGACCCGTCATCAAGGACGGCGTAAGTGTCCATGACTTTATTCTGGTAGCTCAATGTCACACGGACTACCTTTAAGAGCACTCTGGCTCCGCTGCTGCTGGCGGGGTCGATGTACATGACGCTTGCTTTGCTGCTTGATGGTGCGGGTGGAGGCCGCCGTCTGTTACTGTCGTGGAGTATGTCCAGATGGGCTCCATCGCACCGACTGCCCTTTTTCTTTAAGCGGCATTCGGCTGCCATGTGTGATCGCGCACAGTGAAAACAGCGTCTGTTGGACTTTATCCATTGACTCGCTTCCTCCGCATTCATCTTGGGGAATGAGTCACATTGTGACAGCCAGTGTTCTTTCTCACAGTAGGGGCACACTATCTTCCACTTCTCCTTTCTTGAGGGGGTACTGTGGCTCCTACTGCTTGGCACTGACTCCGATTGGTGCATGACAGTCACCGATCTTCTTCCATCATTTAGTCTCCTGGTTCCTTCTCTGGAGCCAGGGGTGCTCCGTCCGAATGTATCTAGCCGTAAGCTGCTGACTTCTCTCGCCAGGAAGTCGGCTAGATCGAGGAGGTTCGGTTCGGGGCCATTAGGGTCTCGGTGGTCTCTCTGCCGCCTAAAGCGCTCCTGTCGGGCGGGCGGTAGCTTCTCCAAGATCCTCTCTACATTTGAGTTGGCGTATAGTTCATGCCTACCCTTTTCCCTCTGCGCTCCCAGCATCCCTACCAGGGACTGCACTCTGATGGACAGGTCGTCCAGTGCTCGATTGTCTGTTGCTGGGGGTAGGCGGTCGATGTGCCTGATCTCCTGGATCACGTAATCCCATATACGTCCATATCTCTGGTCCAACGCTACCAGCGCTGCGGTGTATGGGGTCGTGGAAGTGGCGTAGGCGAGCGCTATGTTGTGCGCGCGGGGTACCTTTAAATGCTTCAGTAGTATCGCGTATTTATGGCGTTCATCAATGACATCCACCAACATTGTCTCCAGACACATGCGGAGCTCCGTATACTGGGCCCGGTTCTCCTGGGTGAAGTCTGGTACCATAGGTGTGCCAATGTATGACGCGGATTGTTGATACATCGGCGAGCGTTGGGGGAGAGGCCTCCTAGGCGAGTCTCCTCCTGCTCCTTGGCGTGGGCTGGTACCGGCTGTGTACCATGGCCCGCTGGTCCAGGTGCTGTTCCTCGGTGCGGGTCGTGCGTCGTGCTCACCCGTGAATAGCGTCGGGGGTCTGTAGCGCAGCTCCGCGGGGGTATAGCCTGGGCTGTACTGGACCTCCTGGTCCGGTAGAGTACTGTGCTGTCGTCGGGCGTGGTTCTCCTCCTCTTCCTCTTCGTCTTCCGTTAGGTCATCCAGGGCTTGTAGTCTCTGATTTAGCCTCTCCGCAGTGTATGCTGCTCCTTCCCGGTGGCTGGGTCTCGCTTGGACCGGTTGGGGAAGGGGGTCTGCGGGGGGTATAAACCGCGTCTGTTGGTCAAGTTCAGGGTCGCTTACTCGGCTAGGGGGTGCCGCCCTGGAGTGATGTCTAGACGAGTTCCTGGAGCCTCTGGTGGAGGGAGGGGGTGTTGTCCTTCTGATCAGCTGTTCTATTAGTTGCGCTTGTGCTCTGTCGCGCTCGGCTTCGCGCTTGGTGAGATCCGATTCTCTCTGGGCACCGGTGGCGGCGCGCTGGGCGTCGGCCCGGTCTCTTGCCATATTCTCTTCCATCTGAATGCGTCTTATTTCCAGGCGTATGTGCTCTTCTTCGCTCCGTTGCTGTATCTGCAATCGATCGCGTTCACCCTGGAGTCTATCGCGTTCAGTAGAGGCTTTCAGGCTGACGAGGAATGCCTGCTGTAGTGTCCTCTCTGCCTCGCTGGGAGAAGACGGTTGTATAGGGGGGCCGTCCCTTGGGGTACTCCGTGCGGAGTCTTGGAGCTCTATCTCCACGGTGCTCTCCTCATCTTCTTCCGTGCCGAGTTCTCTCTCGGTAGTGTTGTCTTCCTCCCGGGACTCGTCGGGGACTACTTCTTCGGTATTGGCGGGGTGTAAAGTCATGTCTGGTTCCCCCTGGTCCCCACCGTGAGCTTGGTCAGTTACATTAGAACCCATAGGGGCCTCTATGGTCGGGGTAGCCTGGTCGTTAGGGTTAGACATAATTTTACTTTCTAGTTTTACCGCGTTTACTGTTGGTAGAAGACTAGGTTGTTGACTGACAGCGTAAGCCTCTAGGTACTGAGGGAGCTGTCGTTTGCGCCGCGGGCGTTGTTGGTTAGGAGGATCGTTTCGTGGAGTGTTCATCATAGGCCATTTTAATATTAATAACACTATATTAATATTACACTGATTACCCTCCGGCTCGAAGGACCAATTGTAACTGAGGGGTACAATTCCCTGACTGTATGGTTAGATATGATACTTACTACCACTACCTCTTGTACTTTAGACTCTGGCCACCCAGTACTAGGTATGAATATGTTGAACACTCCCACCTGATAAACGGATCCAACACAAATGTACCAAATCGAAAGTTTGAGTTTTAATACATAGCAAAGGGTATGTACAACGATCACTTAATTACATTTATGATTTGAAATAGTATGCACTTTTATGGCAAATGAGTATTCGTAGGTAGATCAATATCGAATGTCCAATCTCTGATTGCGCAGGAAGCAAATATACAACCTGGAATATTTAGGGAACAATAGCGATGATACTTGAATGATTATATAGCTGGATACACTAGGGGAAGGTTCCGACTGCTTGTAGGACAGCTGGAGGGGGGGGGGGGGTTAGAGAGTCACTGGCTGGATCCCGTCTGGCCGAGGGTATCTTGGGAGAGTCCACAGTTGTGCGACACGGTGCCCAACGATCCTCGATCCACAGATGAATGCAGTTGGACCCTCTGTGGCCGGCGTCCTCCGGTCCACGACGGAGAGACGTGAGGCGACCTCACTGTGCAGAGCGCCGTCTCACCTGTCGTCCTCTCCGGGGGGGGTATTTCCAACACACCGCAGTGTTGGCCTTTATCCATAGAATAATCAAAGTACTCAAAGCATAATCCAAGCCGGGGAAGGCTAGCCGTCGTCGGTAGAATAATCCAATATACAGGTCCACTCGCTCTTTGGCCTGGAGCTCCTCGGGTGCAGCTTCACGTGGGGTCAACCACCCTGGATAAGCGTCCAGCTGATGCCCGAAACGATGGGGGTGCTGATTACTATAGAACTCTTACCGCACGAGGCACTATATATGAATAGACTATTATTAGCTTAATAGAATACGTCCAACTCGACGATATAGTGCCAAATATGACTATTCAAATATTAATATACACGATGTCTCAATGCCGATACTGGGCCGAATTGGCCTTACTGCCCACACGTGGTTCGCGGGGAGGCTTTTGCGTCTGTCACTCTGTTGGAGGGTAAGGAACTGGACTAAAAGAAAGCTCTACTTTAATAGCGCAGTATATATACGCACTATGAACAAATAGTACCATTAGTGGTGCGGTAGACATATTCCTACGCGGAACTAGGACTTGTCCATACATGTTGAGCGGTACGATAGAACTTGGTCTGAGGGGTATGGCGACCTGGCACCAAGGTCTCGTCCAATGGTAGAATGGAGACTATTATGGGGTGTTCAGTAGACTAGAAGGGATATTCAATGCATATTGTACAAGGAATATACAGGGGATATCAGGGGATATCAGGGGATATACAAATACAATTAAAATATATATATATAAATAAATATATATATTCGGTTTAATCTGATCCTTCAGAACACCAAGACTTAACTCACTCAAATACAGTTAGCAGCTGGATAGACTACAGATGGAAATTTGCTTCTGCTAAATCTGGAGCAAACATATTTTCATGTAACAATGATTAATTGTCAAAAAAAAAAAATATATATATAATTTTTAATTTTAATTTTTTTTTGAAAATAGATTCGGGGCTTTTCAGAAAACATTCGGGGCTTGAGCCCAAGTAGCCACCCCCTAGCCCTGCCCCTGTTGTAGGAGAGTGCATGTAATTCCGACTCTATCTTGGTTGGCTAATGCAAGCTAGAATGGGACATTCAGACTCCCCTTTCACTAGCTTTGGTTGGCTAATGCTAGCAAGCAAGCTACCACGCGTCAACAGTCATGCACCTGCTGTCTGTATACATGGCTCGCATGCTTGCTAGCTTTGGTTGGCTAATGCTAGCAAGCAAGCTACCACGCGTCAACAGTCATGCACCTGCTGTCTGTATACATGGCTTGCATGCTTGCTAGCGTTGGTTGGCTAATGCTAGCAAGCAAGCTACCACGCGTCAACAGTCTACATGGCTCGCATGCTTACTAGCTTTGGTTGGCTAATGCTAGCAAGCAAGCTACCACGCGTCAACAGTCATGCACCTGCTGTCTGTATATGCATGCTTGCTAGCGTTGGTTGGCTAATGCTAGCAAGCAAGCTACCACGCGTCAACAGTCTACATGGCTCGCATGCTTGCTAACGTTGGTTGGCTAATGCTAGCAAGCAAGCTACCACATGTCAACAGTCTACATGGCTCGCATGCTTGCTAGCTTTGGTTGGCTAATGCTAGCAAGCAAGCTACCACGTGTCAACAGTCATGCACCTGCTCTGCCCTGTCGAGGCTAACCGCAGTAACTTCCAAACAGTGAAACTGAGAAAAATGGCTTTAAAGTTGTGTTATAGGTAGATGGATGATAGTACCCAGATTTAACATGTATTAATGAAGTAATCTTTAGGCATACAAAAATATGACGTAATTATTTTGATTAACCCCAAAAAATCAGATACTGCACTCTGCTGCACGATTTCCTTAAATAATTATACAGGTAATGTACAGGCAAAGTGCAGTAACTTCAAATACAATGTTGTTTTCCCTCCAGCTTTCATAACTTAACCTAGCCATTTTGAAAATGAAATTTAACACCTGAATATATTGGAATGATGATGATCCAAATAAAATGGCTAGGTTAAGTTATGAAAGCTGGAGGGAAAACAACATTGTATTTGAAGTTACTGCACTTTGCCTGTACATACGATTGGCGCACATGGCACATGACCAGAAACGCGCATGGCCAATCAGAGCGCAAAACGGGAACGCGGAAGGACAAACTTAAAGGAAGGACATACTTAAAAAGTATAGACGCGGCCTGGAGTAGGAATAAACCCCAAACCCTGGCAGTGTGTTAAGGGCCACACAAGACTACTTATTCCACTTCTAGACAGATGTCACAGATGTTTGCCAGTCAGCCTGAAACCGCAATATTTGTCAAAGTGATTGCAGTGGGGGTAACGTGGTCTGCGGGTGGCTCAGTTGGATGGCGTGCTGGGAGGGGGTGGTGGGGGCGTAGGTGGGACGGTGATCTTAAGGGTATGTGTGTTGGGGTGGGGGCGAGGTCAAGTGAGGGGAGGCAAGGTCAAGTGAGCTGTGTGACCTCTGTGCATGCATGGCTCTCTCTCCGCCCGTTTATATGTTTAAGATAATACCATTACTGTCAGACTGGTGCACGCGAGTTGCATTGTTTACCCAGCGCCAGTAACTTTGATAGAGCTCCGGATGCTGCTTGTGCATTCAGAGGGAATAGCAAGTGAACGTGGCACATATACTGCACTGTCAGAGAGGGGGAGGAGGAGGGGGGGAAGTAGCCAATTTTGGAGGGGTAATTTTTTCTTTTTACACGGTTATTGCAACAAGCACTGCTCAAAACCAGTTATCTGAGATTAATATCCGTGCCACATGCACGGCGTTGGTGGGAAAATTATATATAAAATAGTGGATTAGTCGATGCATATCATTGAGTTTATTCAGCATCACACATTGGGCCCCATCATTCATGTAAATAATAATGCATTTAATTCCAGGATAATATGAGATAATGCGCGTTAGAGAGATATAGCTCCATGCTCTGAATGGGAGCTTCTACGTTAATGAGGTCATCGGTGTGTGCACTGTTGTGCAAAACCTGCTGTTTTGAGGAAACCGTGCAATAGAATCGCCCCATGCTCTGAATGGGAGCTTCTACGTTAATGAGGTCATTATAGTGTGTGCACTGTTGTGCAAAACCTGCTGTTGTTTTGAGGAAACCGTGCAATAAAATCGCCCCATGCTCTGAATGGGAGCTTCTACGTTAATGAGGTCATTATAGTGTGTGCACTGTTGTTGTGCAAAACCTGCTGTTGTTTTGACGAAACCGTGCAATAAAATCGCCCCATGCTCTGAATGGGAGCTTCTACGTTAATGAGGTCATTATAGTGTGTGCACCAGTGGAGGTTTCTCTATGACAACACGTGAAACACAAATTCACTCATAATTCATCATTATTATTAATTTACATATATATATATATATATATATATATATATATATATGTATTTATTTATATATATATATAAAAAGATTTTTTTTTTAATTATTATTATTTTATATTTTTTTATTAGAAAAGTTTTCCTCTGAGCGGTTAGGTGGCCGAGCGGAGATTGCGTTCGTCACCAGCCCCGGAGCTGTGAGCTGGATTCGCCTGTTCGAATCCAGCTCACAGCTCCGGGGTTGTCACCAGCTTGGCTGGCCGTCTGCACTAATACAATTGGCTGTATTAGAGGGTGGGAGAAGCTGGCGGGGTGGGTCCGGGTCGTTGTAAACAGCGACTCCTACAGTTCGGTCGGGGCGCCTGCTAAGCGCGGATAGGACTCGAGGGGGATAGTGTGGTCCTCCCACACACTACGCCCTCTCGATGAGAATCCGCGCTGCCAGGTGAAAAGAAGCGGTGATTGGCTGGACGTGTGTCGGAGGAAGCACGTGGTAGCCTCCACTCTCCCAGATGATCTGACTGTGGGGGGTAAGTGTGCAGCGACCAGGAAGGGACTGGGAATTGGCATACGACTAACATTGGGATGGGAGAAAATCGGAGGAAAATGGAGGGGGAAAAAGACAAAAAAATAAAAATAAAAAAAAAAGTTTTCCTCTGTAAAAAAAAATCCAGTGCATTTTTTTTCTTCTTCAAAAATGGCCAAAATTGACAGCTCTGAGCAGGCCTGCACTGCAGTAATGACTGCAGTAATATTCGTGCAGAATACTTCACAGGTTGACCCAATGTTAAATAAATAATAAATAGCAGCCAATCAAAATAGGCTATTAACTTCATCTAAGCACGGTCTGTGCAGTTAAACTCTTGCCATTGAATGGAGGATTGAATGATTGACAGCCCTTGACATCCAATACACGGAGGTTGAATATGATTGGCAGCCTTGCAAATCTAATCAGAGATTGCTGCATTGCAAAGTCAAAACGGGTGGATGCTAACAGTAGCTAGCCAGCTAAGAGTAGCTAGCCAGCTTAGCCTACATCACAATGATAATCACCAAGCTAACTTACTGTACACACTGTAGGGCTGGGCAATTAATCGAAACAGAATCGTGATATCGATTCATAGACCTATGCAATCTCATTTCTAAGTTATGACTATTTTTCTTTTATTAATTTTTTTTTTTTTTTTTTTTTTTAACGTTTTAAATTATTTTATCTGGGTTGAACATGATTAACTCCCTCTGGTGTTGTGGTTGTGGTATTCACTGACCTTTGGGAAGTATTTCGACATGCACATGGGTATCTTAGTGGTGTAGTGTATCTTGTAGACCAGGCCCATTGCAAGTTGCTGTACTCTGTCGTCTACTCTAAGCCATCCTAGGTTGTCAAAGTGGACAGGGGTGAGGTGGGTTTTAGGAGTAAGGTCAACAGTAGTCTGACCAGTTTGTTTTGTGATGTTTGTAATCTTGTTTTTAGTGCCTTTGAGGTGCTTTGGTACCATGAGGTGCAAGCATAGTCGTAGTACCCTTGAATGAGTGCTCCTGTTAGAGTCTTCAAGGTATTCTTGTTTACCAGAGAGGAGATCCGGTACAGGAATCTAGTTCGTTGGTTGACTTAGTTTTATTACATTGGATCCCATTTTGTCACAGGAAAGATTTGCCTCTATAGGATGTAACCCAGGTAGGTAATTTCATCTTTCCTTTTAAGATAAGATAAGATATTCCTTTATTGAACCCTTGGGGAAATTCAGGCATCATAGCAGCATGGGGGAAGGGGGGGGGGGGGGGTACAGGTAGTGAAAACAACACAAGCAGTGTAAACAAATAGGTCAATATAATTTACTATCTAACTAACTGAAATATACATTATTCACAGTATCACAGTATCCACATAAGGTGCAGTATGCATAAGGTAGTGTTATTGTCCTACTTGGGTTCCTATTAGTTCTAGGTCGATGTCTGGCAGCAGTCGCTGCCCACTGTTGTGGAGCCTGATGGCCACTGGTATGAAGGACTGTCCGAGGCGGTTAGTTGAGTGTCGGGGGGGTATGAGTCCGTGGCTTCCTTGTCACCTTCACCTAATATGTTTTGATCTGGTCAGGTGCGCTGTCACCTAAAATGTTTTGATCTGATCAGGTGCGCTGTCAACAAATATGTTTTGATCTGGTCAGGTGCGCTGTCACCTAATATGATTTCATCTGGTCAGGTGCGCTGTCAACTAATATGATTTCATCTGGTCAGGTGCGCTGTCACCTAATATGTTTTCATCTGGTCAGGTCCGCTGTCACCTAATGTTAATATGTTTTCATCTGTGTCCACTGACCACTGACACACAGTGGGGGATGTTTTAAAAATATTATTTAATATATAATATAATATAATAATTTGTGCTTCACCTAAAAATTTGGTCAGCAGCCTCCACTGGTGTGCACTGTGTGCAAAACCTGCTGTTGTTTTGAGGAAACCGTGCAATAAAATCGCCCCATGCTCTGAATGGGAGCTTCTACGTTAATGAGGTCATTATAGTGTGTGCACTGTTGTGCAAAACCTGCTGTTGTTTTGAGGAAACCGTGCAATAAAATCACCCCATGCTCTGAATGGGAGCTTCTACATTAATGAGGTCATTATAGTGTGTGCACTGCACTGTTGTGCAAAACCTGCTGTTGTTTTGACGAAACCGTGCAATAAAATCGCCCCGTGGTGTGGGGTTATGTTGTGCTTAATCTTTATGTTTAAACTTGCAATAAAATGTTTTGATTTTGCATAAATCCATGTTTACCTGGTATTCTTTTTAATATGCATGTTGACCCAATTCAAGTAAACCAAGCACCGCAAGAATATTGGGTATAGAAATGAAGAAATTATGGGAACAGTGACATTCAGTGTTATTGAATAGATGTAAAGTCCTATAATGCCAATTAAAACACATTTGCATTATTCATAGCAGGTAAATAAGAATTGCCATGTGTTGTAAATAATGTGTATATTGTTTACTTAAAAAAATTTAGTTAACTAAGGGAAACTTCATATAATTGAATAGATGTACTTAAAAAAATTAAGGCAACAAAGGGACACGTCATATAATTGAATAGATTTTAATCACATAAATTTGATTAAAATTGATTGAATAAGTGAACTAAATTTAAATCAAAAACTTAAGTGCATGTTATTAATAATAACAGTTAAGATGTGTTGGATTTAGTAATAACATGCCAAATCATGAGTTAATATAGCCCAATTTAATTTTGCAAGTACAACTCAATTTCACAAGGGAAATTGATTTAAATTTACTTTAAAATGTTGGGCTATATTAACTCATGATTTGGCATGTGATTACTAAATCCAACACATTTTAACTGTTATTATTATTAACATGCACTTACGTTTTTGGTTTAAATTTAGTTCACTTATTCAATACATTTTAATCAAATTTATGTGATTAAAATCTATTCAATTATATGACGTGTCCCTTTGTTGCCTTAATTATTTTAAGTAAACACTAGTCACATTATTTATAGTGTGTGTGTGTGAACTACCCATCCCAGTTAGGACAGCCGAATCCCGTCGACTAAAGACTCACTTCTTCAACCATTATCTGAAATGATAAAAAAAAAATCTAACCGTGACTAACCTTACTGTCATGCACTTATCCTAATAAACTAACCTACACTGTAACACGCAACACTTTGATAAACATTGTTACTCAGCTGATAGAGTTGTACCCTTCTTGCTGTCTTGTCGTACAGAACTTGTAAGTCGCTTTGGATAAAAGCGTCAGCTAAATGATTAAATGTAAGTGTGTGTGTGTGTGTGTGTGTGTGTGTGTGTGTGTGTGTGTGTGTGTGTGAGTGTGTGTGTGTGTGTGTGTGTGTGTGTGTGTGTGTGTGTGTGTAGAATTCCACACATAAGAAAGAAAGATACTGGGATGAATAAACAAAATAGGAAATAAAATGTAGAAATGCATGCAATACATAAATAAATATGAATCTCCATATATGAAATAGAACATTTAGATAAGGTGCTACTGAGATGTTTTGGTGAGTTCTTTGTTTTTTTGTGGAAGTTGCCCTTCTTAAAAATGCATAAACATTCACTGATAATTGGTCTGTAGTGGAGTCTACAAGGTCTACATTGCCGGACCATGTAGAATCCGGACCTTGTAGACTGACATAATTCTGTGCATAGTTTAGTCTACACAGGCCATATTTCAAATAATCAAAATCTTACTTCATTCATCTTAAACATTCTTGATTTGGGGGATTGGTAGTTCCCATGAAATCTGAAGTTGTTCAAACGACAACAGCGATCCACCTTGAATTAAATCACACAGCCGAGTGAAACCTTGTTGGCTGCGTCACAGTCACGAAAGGGGCTACTTAATTAATTAATCCAACCCACTTTATTTATAGAGCACATTTAAAAACAACAAAGTTTACGAAAGTGCTGTACAAGTCCCACAAGATAAGATAAAAAAAAAAAAAGTGAAACATTTAACTAATTTTCAGTCACATTAATAACAAAGGGCATTTTGAGTTTCATATACTATTGAAACAAGGATTTCCTTAGCTTTCTAAAGACATCACATCATCTTTGTAGCCAAAATAAACAAGACATGTGACTGAACTGTGTAAAGAAAAGTGTCCCAGTTTTGTAACCTTTTTGACTTTACATGCATATATTAAACATTTAATGTTTTCAGAACTGTGCAAAACAACATATTCCGATTGGAAGGACTCCCATCTCCTCCTCGCGTCTCACACAGGGCTGAGCTGTGCAGGGCTTTGCTCTCACTCGAGTGAGGAGGAGCGGAAGACCGCTGGTTCTCCAACATACAGCGGTGTGCTCTTCAGAATGTACCGGGAGAAACGTTTACTGTACCCCGCAGACATAATAAGCATATAAGCAGTACTTACTAACGTTATTAGTTACGTTATTTCTGACCGAATTAGTCATTCATTTGTCTAGCACAGTCTCTAACATGGTAATATGAAGCAGTCATATTTACCACACACGTGTGTACTGTATGTGTCTGGGACGTGCATGTGTGTCATCCACGGAGGGGAATAAGGCCATGTCCACACTAAAACGATTTTGGTCTGTTTTGTTTTCATTTAAAAAAGGTTTTCCGTAAACACGAAATCGTTTTAAAAGAACCTAATGAGAACACTGAACCGCTGAAACGCTGCCGCAAAAAAACACCAAAAGCAGAATGGAGCATGCGCAGTTTGCACCTACCTGCTCCTACCTACCGCCAATAAAAACAGAAGAAGTGATGTGAGCTGACCTACTTTTCCAGAGACACACAGCGCAACCATATGGCTCTGGGCGCAACGTACTTCGGGAGTGGAGAGAGAGAGAGATGAGACCGCGGCTCAAACTACCTGTTGGAATAAATTAATTGATTGATGTTTAACTTGTCCCTGTGTGTGTCCAGTCATTTCGACTAGCAAACGTTGTCTGTATTTACTTGGTTAGCCATTTAGCTAATGTGGATAGCATTTTGAATAGCATCAATGCTAGCTGGCTGGCTAGTGGCTACAGCTTTATTTACTAAATTATGGAGGCTTTTTAATCGTCAAGGTAAGAGAGGATTTGTCATGATCAACTGAAGGCGTATGCTATGGAACAATATGTGCTTGGGTTTTCAGAAAAAGGCCAGCTATGTGACGCTAATTATTTAGCTAATATTGATAGCATAGCTTGTTGGCTACAGCTCAGCACCATGCCATGGGGATACTATTTACTAAATTATGGAGGCTTTTTAATCGTCAAGTTAAGAGAGGATTTGTCATGATCAACTGAAGGGGTATGCTATGGAACAGTTTGCCGCAAAAAGCCCGATCAGGCTCAATAGCTTCTGCACCACGAATGCAACTACTTGTTGTTGTGATGTTGGCTGAGAGTTTGCGCATGCGGGGTAAGGGAGAGGTGGGCCAACGCGTCATCGGTTCAGGAGAAGACGCGTATCGCTTGTAAATATGGTGACGCAACAGGGGCCGTCTTCCAGGCGTCTTCAGAGTTGCGCACTGTGGAGGGTGGTATCAAAAAGTACCATCTTCAGGCTGCCAGAACGCAGTTCCGTGTGGCAGAACGATGCAAACGATCAAATACTTTGCCTAAAACTACCAAAATCGTTTTAGTGTGGACATGGCCTAAGTGAGCTAAAAATGACAGTAATGTCACACCCAATTAACAGACTATAAAGCCCAGATCCATACTATAATGTCAACTACTGGCACTTCTGACTGTGGGGACAAACAGAAAAGGACGCCGAGCCCCTGTAGTTTGGAGAGCAGGGCAGTTTATATGCAAACAGACAGACCACTGTGCTTGGAATAAAGTCTGGTAAGGGGAAATTGTCCCTGAAGTGTCTGCTATAGAGCTATAGAGCCCCCCCCCCCCCCCCCCCCCCCCATACACAGACACCCATCTGCCTACCTGTTCAGTATGGTAATGTATGGAGAAATGGGCACCGCGGTGCTCTCTCCCCCCTGCACCATGGCCCCCCCAACATTAATTGTCATGGCAGGGCGGCAGACACGCACTTATAATCACTGTCCCTCAGAGAACCCGCGCAGAGAAGGAAGCATCGGCGGCGGAGACGGCGGGGAGAGTGAGCAAGTATAGCCTCAGGTCTCAACGGGATTGTCCTCTGAATTCAGTCATTCCGAGAGGTGAATGAGGAAAAAAGGGGGGGGGGGGTTAAAAGGGAAGGGGAAAGGACAAAAGTTGGAGTGGAAACTGGCATGTGTGTGTGGTTGTGTTCCCTGTGGCTTTTGCGCTATGAATGCAATGCACCGACCTCCGGAACGACGAGGGAATAGACAACTGAATCGTTAATTAAAATGGATAGAGATTGACTTTTGGTGGGAAGAAAAAAAGGGAGAGCGAAAACCAATGGAAAGGAGGAAAAGACATGAAGAGAGAGAGGGAGAGAGAGAGACAGAGAGAGAGATCAAAATCAGAGAGGGGGGGGGGGGGGGGGGTGAGAGACAGCAGAGATCCACCTGTTGCACTTTTAATTGTTTTTTACCTCCCCTAAACTTTTCCTTGTTGGTTGTGAGGTTAATGGCCAACACCCAGTGGAGAAGATGCCCCCCTGTTTACCTTTTAACAGAGCAATTTCTTCGCCATAGCCCTATTAATCTGCCTCATTTCCACCCCTTGATGCCACGCCTGCTCGCAATAGGGAGGTAGTCTGACGAGTATAAATAGAGATGTCTCCTCCCCCTCTATCTCTTTCTCCACCAGCCTCTCAGTGAGAGGAGAACTCATGTGCTGCTGCTCATACCATGTGAATGAATAAACCACGCCGCTTAAAGGCTAAAGATAGAAACCATGCCTCTTGACCACGTTATTGTCGCCCCATAGCCAGATTCTGTCAACAGGTTATGGGCCCAGATCACGCCGGGGCGAAAATAATAAGGGTAGCAAGTTTAGCTGAAGTATAGGCTAGGTTAGCGCCGGGAGCAACGCGTGGCTAGACGCTAGGCCAACAAGAGCTAAAGCTACGCCTACCATCAACCAAGAGGATGGTGACCAAGGGAAGGAGCAAATGGCCCTCATTCAATGGAAAAGGGAAGACCGCATGTTATGCTGCATGCACGGTGCGGGACTGAAGGCGACGATCTTGACAGCCTCCACGGGACCACTGACGGCGGAAGAGCAAGCCCTGGACGACCAGCGTAACGCAGACGCGTACTGTGAGTTAGCGCCACTGCTCGACGACACCAGCTTGGGGCTGATATTCCGCGACACTAAAGACAAAGGCCGAGAAAGCCTGGAGGTGTTGAGAGAGCATTACATCGGGCGAGGAAGACCCAGAGTCGTGGCCCTCTACATAACACTAACGGGACTGAGGAAGGGGCACACCGAGACGGTGACCGAATACGTCAACAGAGCTGAGCAGTCCATGACGGCATTGAAGAGTGCAGGAGAAGCACCAAGCGATGGGCTAATGATGGCGATGGTGATGAGGGGACTACCGGAGCTGTACAAACCGTTCACACTCCTGGTAACACACGGTTCAGCGGACATGACGCTGGGACAGTTCAAGGCCAAGTTAAGAAACTTCGAGGCCTCAGAAGATACCCACCCAGCCGCCGCAGAGGCGGGAGAGAGGGTGCTGAAGGCCCGAGCGACGCCAAGGGAGAGGACCAGGACCACGGCAGAACTGGCGCGTTGGCGATGCGGAGAGAAAGGCCATCGGAGAGGCGACTGCACAAAGACTGTCTGGTGTAGCTTCTGCAAATCCACGGGGCACACAGACAGAGCGTGCATGAAGCAACACGACCAGAGCGAGCGATACGCGCATGGACAAGATGACGGCCATGGACGAGACGGTGGCTACGGACAAGATGGCGGCTGTGGACAAGATGGCGGCAGCGGACACGATGGCGGCGACGGTCGACGTGAGACGGATCGAGACGACGCCCGGAGAATAACGGGACAAGAAGACTTCGCTTTGGGGGCGCGGACAGCGTGCATCGCCAGGCCGGCACAGCTGCAGCGGGCCCAGAGGAAGGGACTGATCGTGGACACAGTTGCGTCGTCCCATGTCATCAACGACAGGAGTCGGTTCAAGAACTTTGACAACACTTTCCACCCGGAGAGGCACATCATGGAGCTGGCAGACGGGAAGCGCACCTATGGGTTGGCGCAAGAGAGAGGAGACGCACAGGTATGCCTCACGGACAGTGGGGGGCGCCGGCGTACAGTGACGTTAAAGAACCCTCTCTACGTACCATCGTTCCCACAAGGACTATTCTCTGTAATAGCTGCTACTGCAAGCGGTGCCAAGGTATTCTTCGATAAAGGTAAACATTTTCTTGTAGAGCCTGACGGTACACGGTTTGACATAAAGATGTACCAGAGAATGTATTATCTGCAAACAGAGTGTAATGACAACGACAAGTGTAATGATAATAATGATATGTGTAGTGTGACGGCCAGTCACAATATTCAGACATAGCACGAGATTATGGGTCATTGTAATTACAAGGATTTACTGAAACTGCAAGCAGTGACAGAAGGCATGCACATTGAAGGTGAAAAGCGTAGACCTGACAAAAAATTTGTAGTGTGCAAAACGGGGACGTTTACTCAATCGAGAAACAGAAATCCCACAGAAAAAGTAAAGGTACCACTTGCACTAGTTAATACGGATCTAGCCGGTCCAGTAAGCAACGAGTCCATAGGAGGCTTTAGATATGTACAGTCTTTTACAGATGTGTGCACAGGAGCAGTGTTTGTTTACTTTCTCAAAGCAAAGAGTGACACACTCCAGGCCACGGAGAAATTCCTGGCAGACGTAGCCCCTTATGGTAACGTAGGATGCTTGAGGTCCGACAACGAAACCGAGTTCACAAACAGAGAGTTCCAATCACTGTTGAGAAGGTACAAGATAAGACACGAGACGTCATGTCCATATCCCCCACACCAGAACGGAGTGGCAGAGAGGAAATGGCGCACCCTTTTCGAAATGGCTAGGTGTAAGCTAGTAGACAGTAACTTACCTAAGAGCCTATGGCATTATGCGGTGCAAGAAGCCGCTTACACCAGAAACAGGTGCTTTAATAAGCACACGGGCACCAGCACTGACAGGAAAGAAGTGTAATCTAGCTAGAATGCACCGATTTGGATCAGTGTGTTATGCGTACCTGCAGGACAGGGGAAAGCCCGAGTCCAGATGTGTAAAAGGACTCTTTGTAGGGCACGACAAGGGAAGCCCCGCTTTCCTAGTTTATCATCCCGGTAAAGGGAGAGTGCAGAAACACATGCTAGTCAAGTTTGTCACAAAGACAACATGTGAGACCGAGACACAGACAGAGGAGCCAGAGCTGGACTCCAGAGTAAGGTGTGTAGAAACAGAGACACATCAGCCCAGTGTACTTAGCACGGTCGTGCAGGCAGACAGTCAGCCACCCCCAGAGGGCGATGACAAGGAGCACCCGAGGGTGACGTCAAGTGCCCCAAGCAGTGGGAGTATCCCTCAAGGGAACACAAACCCCCAAAGTATCTGACAGACTATGCCCGGAAAGGGAGTGACAAGGATGACAGTACACTCACCACCGTTGATTACTGCTACAGGGTAGTCAGTGGGGTACCCCCGACCTTTAAGGAGGCCATAGTGTCCCCCGAATCAAGTAAATGGGAGAGAGCAAGGGATGAGGAGATGAGGTCCCTAGAGGACAACCACTCCTTTACTCTAACCAAGTTACCAGAGGGCAGACAGACAGTGGGAGGGAAATGGGTGTATTCAACCAAGTTACCAGAGGGCAGACACACAGTGGGAGGGAAATGGGTGTATTCAATCCAGGAGGGTATTGAAGGCCACGACAAATACAAAGTATGGTTCGTAGCTAATTGCTTAAATGCTGAAGGAGGGTACTCCAGGTTTAAATACGGGAGGAGTAGAATACGGGTTTAAATACCTGAGTGGATTCCATGTTTAAATACTGAAATGGATCCTATGTTTAATTCCTTATACAGAGGTGGATGACTTACCATGTTCTAAATGATTTAATTATGTGGAAAAGATCCTGAGATGTTTTGACTGATGTAAGAGATGTATAGAAAAGTTGTGGGCCTCATTTGTTAGACAACCTGTACTCGCCCTGACCTATGTTTTTAGCCTCATTTGTTAGACAACCTGTACTCGCCCTGACCTATGTTTTGTAGTGAGTAAAAATTGTCACAGTATTTTGCTGACCCCACAGAGAAGCATTGAACTACGTCAAAAACATGTTTTTCGTTATCCCAGAGGTGCAGCAGATGAACAGCTGTGTTTTTAGAAAGGGCAGCAAGGGTTTAGGACTTAAAGCCCACAGTGATACTATCAACCTGTGAAGCCGAGTGTATGTTTCTAGCTATGACAATGCAGGAATGTGTTTATCTAGAACAACTACTCGAAGTGATGGACACCTATGTATATATGCAAATGTGTTTATCTAGAACAACTGCTCGAAGTGATAAACACCTATGTATATATGAAGACTGTTGTTTATGAGGGCAACCAGGGAACCATTGTGATTGCTAGGAACCCAGTGTGCCGACATAGATGTAAACATGTCGATATAAAATATCATCTCATCAGATCTGTCATCAGAAAAGAAAGAATGACACTGATTTATTGTCCAAACAGACGACATGGTAGCAGACACTATGAGGAAACCTGTTCCAAATTGAAATTGAAGAGATTTGCAGAGGTCATGTTTAACGTGTAAATATTGACTGCCATACTCTTTTGATGTTTTGGATTGTATTATTTCCTTTGTAAAATGTTTTTCGGAGAAGTTATCCAGTATGCTAATACAACCCTAAGTGGGAGTGTTGAAGTTAGAGGTTCTATGTAGGATTGTTAGTAACTGTCTAACTGCATATATGTAGTGGCCGACTGTCATTCCTGGGTGTGCTGACAGTCGTCCACGATGCACCCGCTAATGTGCCTTTTCACCAGGGGTGTAAAGTACTTGAGTAATTGTACTTCGTTACAATACTTAAGTACTGTTTTGGGGGATTTGTACTTTACTCGAGTATTATTAGGTTTGTATACTTTGTACTTTTACTCCATTACATTTCAGAGAAAAAATACATACTTTTTACTCCTTACATTTAAAATGCAGACCTACAAAGTACAAAGTACAAATATCACAGGTCCAACCATTTAATTAGTATATTTTAATTGTTTATCTGGTCGAACTAACGTTAACGTTATTAATCCTGCGACCGCAGGTAAACAGCCAATCAAATCCCCATCAATGGAAAATGAACCCGCCCATACCCATGCTGATTGGTCCTTGTGCAACACTAGAAAGCAGGGATCTTTGATTAAACACCTGCTATCAGAAGAATAGACAGTCAGATCCGCATTATGCTGTGGTTAATATTGTGATATTATTCAGGGTACTCCAGTATTCTGTCTTCTGTCTGTCTTCAGCATTGTCTATCGCAGAACACATTCCATTGTGGGCAGAGTGTATACTTGGTTTCATTCCAGCCTTGCCTAAACACCAGCTGATGATTTCACTAATTGGCTCACCTCTTCAACTAACTCACCTGGTGCAATGTATAGTTAAAATGAAAACTTGGCCCACGATGGAATGAATTTGAGACCCCTGGTCTATCCCTTTCAAAAAAAAATTTACTTTTACTTTTTAGTACTTAAGTACATTTAAAAGTAGGACTTTTTGACTTTTACTCTAGTGTGTTTTTAGCCAGATACTTTGACTTTTACTTGAGTCAGATTTTGAGACGGTACCCATACTTTCACTTAAGTATAATTTCTGGGTACTTTTTACACCCCTGCTTTTCACGCTGTACCAAAGTTGTGATGTTGAATGAATTGAATGTCCAAAGTTGCCGCTGGTTCGGTTTACAGGGTTTATTGTTGTCCAAAGGTAAATTATAGTAAATGAAGGGTTAAACAGAACAGTCGTCAATTGCTCCGTGGTCAGTTCCAACAGTGAAACAGAAAGGTAAATCCTCAGCAGGTGCATAGGATCATCGTAATTAGCTAGGATATTTATAGGAGTGGGCTGTAATGGATGGTGAGCCCCCTAGTGTCCAAACATAAATAAGACAAGTCTAAACAGTGTATGGTTCTAATATATATATATAATATAATATATATATATATATAATAATAATAATAATAATATAATAATATATAAATCCACCAAGTTGGTTTCTGTCTCTACACACCGGCCCCTTAACCCTTTCTCTGCCACGCTTATGTACATCCTTATACCATCCTCTGCCAGCTCTATTTGTCTATGGAGAAGTTCCCCTTCTTTGCAGGGCTATAACTTTTTAAATTGTATTGCTAAATTGACATTACTATGGCCCATTCAATGTCAATTATCTATCGTTTAGGATGTAGCAACGTTCTACTTTTTCATTCACATATTCATACTAAAATACGGTCTAAAGTATAAATATGTTTTTATCGTTTTCTGCAGCATTCTGCAGAACGTGATTTATAGTCCTAAATGCATTATCTTGATGATCAAATACAGTTTGATAGCGATCGGCACCAGATAAAAAATTTCAAATGTACGTGCTTCTAGAAGTTACTACTCATCATCTGATGTTGACCGGATGGGGGGGGGGGGGTCGTTTATAATTCCGTGGCCAACGTTAGATGATTCATGTAGTGTGGGTGATATGATCATCAGAGCAGTTTGTATCGAACACGGTAATAATAAACGCTGAAACTTACCCCAGTCTCCTCGGGCCGTTGGGCGATGAGCGTGGAGCAAAAAGATTGCTATTATGGGATGTTGAAATATGCGATCCATTTCCAGGTTGTATAATAGTATATACGTCCAAATCATGTTGTTTATCGAATTATTGGCAACGGATCGCTATCCATTGTGTCGAGCTTGAGTCCCGCGAGCGATAGTGGCCAGACCGAATATGGATGAGCACCAGTTCCTGCTGCTCATTTCCTGTTTGGGCGATCCGCCGATCGGCCACCAGATGGTGCTCTTGAACCGTTGGAGAGTTGAGAGGAGATCAACAGGGGATCTCAAGACTCCGCGGTGAAATATGATTGCCATCACAGATTTTTGAAATATTGATCTCAATGACGTGTTACGGTGTCATTGGCAGATTACGTATGGCGGAGAATGACGTGTTACGGCGTCCTTGGTGATTAAAGGGTTAATTGTGCACCAAAACACAATTATAAAATCATATATGCATCAAAGAGGCAAAGAAGCCGACATAACCTATAATCAATGTCAATGTCCTCAATAATCAATCATTTGAATAATCAATTTCAAATCATAGTTCTAAACATGAAGAAGCTTGACTGGGTGCTGGTTTTCGCTTGTTGCCCCTGTGCATGGGACGAACAAATCAGTTAGTGAGTCAAGTAACAGTCAATAACATTCAAAATGTTTCAAAGCATTAGGCTGTTGGTCAGGCTCCGGTCCAACAACCGGTTCTGTTATTATTATAAACATACAAAATCTATTTGAGCCAATAGATAATAACAGAGCCATATAGCTCTGATAGGCTATATGCATATGTCTATTCAATGTTTATTCATTGTTCAACAGAGCCCTATAGCTCTGATAGGCATATAGCCAATGTCTACTGGTTGTGACCTTCCATCAGAGTCATCAGGACTGTCGGCGGTAAGTCGGTCAGGAAGTCTCAGCTGACTTTCCCAGGTTTCCCTGCTCCGTCTTCTCTTATAATTCTTTCTCTTGGAAACTGGCATGATTGCAAGTGTTTGGTCATCACCGGCCCCGGTAACACCATGGGCTTCCAGAGAAACCATTCCACTGCCGGTTGACATACCCGTCTCAACCGTCTTTTGTCCTTCATCCTCTTCATCTTGTGAGGTTCTCCTCTCCCTGGACCTTTAATTCCTGTTCCCTGTACTTTAATTCCCTGTCTCCTCACTTCACTAGCCCCCACCCTCGCGTTCGTTTGCTCTTCAGCAGCCACACCCTTGGACTACCTCAAGTTCAAGTTTCTTTAATAGTTGTCATACAGAAGTACAGAATACTTTTGTACAAAATGCTTCTTACTGTTGCGCTCCAGAGACTGTGCATGACAAGATAAGTATGAAATAAAAACATAGTAAAAATTAGAAGAAAAAAAAAGAGGTCACAGTGTTCAGTTTAGACATATGTACAATGTTCGTAGACGTAGTTACCATACAATATACAATACTGTGCAGTGTACTAATATACAATACTATATAGTGCAAGGCATAAATGGACGAGGTGCAGTTTAGGTACAATTCACAGTAGGTGTACGAGTTGTAGTGCAAATCCTTTATCAATAAATATAAAGTGTAAGTGTGTTTGTGTGATCTAAAGTGTGGAGAGTGGGTGCTGCAGTGTGTTGTTTGTTTGAGTGAGTGTGTGTGTGCGTGTGGGTGTGTGTGCTGTGTGCATTTGATGGTTGTTGCATAGTGATTATTGTTCGTTTAGCGATTATTGTTCGTTTAGCAGCCTGATGGCCTGGGGATAGAAGCTCCTTCTGAGTCTTTCTGTGCTCGCCATAAGACTCCGGTATCGCTTGCCTGACGGCAGCAGTTCAAAGAGGCAGTTGTTCGGGTGGCTCGAGTCCTTAATAATTCTCTTAGCCTTCCCCTTGCACCGCTTGTTGTAAATGTTCTGGAGGGTGGGAAGCCCCCCTCTAATTGTGCGTTCGGCTGAACGTGTCACTCTTTGTAGTCTGCTACGGTCTTGTGCAGTGCTATTCCCAAACCAGGAGGTGATGTTGCCGGTCAGGATGCTCTCTATTGTACATGAGTAGAAGTTCCTAAGGATCTTCTGACTGACTTGGAACTTCCTTAGGCGCCTGAGGAAGTAGAGGCGTTGTCGTGCCTTCTTCACAACACTGTCAATGTGTGTGGTCCATGTCAAGTCCTCGGATATGTGGGCTCCGAGGTACTTGAAACTGTTCACTCTCTCAACTGGTGCCCCGTCGATGCTGAGGGGGCTGTAGTCCTTGACCCCCGACCTCCTGAAGTCCACAATCATCTCTTTTGTTTTGCTGACGTTCAGGGAGAGGCAGTTCTCCTGACACCACTGTGACAGGTTCTCTACCTCTTCCAGGTAGGCCCTTTCGTCGTTGGCAGAGATCAGGCCCACCACTACTGTGTCATCAGCAAATTTGATGATGGTGTTGTTGTTCCGCTGTGCTACGCAGTCATGTGTGTACAGGGAGTAGAGGAGGGGGCTCAGAACACAGCCCTGGGGGGCCCCTATGTTGAGCGTGATGGATGAGGAGGTGCAGTTGCCGGCTCTTACCACCTGGGGTCTGCCCGTCAGGAAGTCCAGGACCCACTGGCACAGGTCATAGTTCAAGCCCAGGTCCCTGAGCTTGGCTATGAGTTTGGAGGGGACTATGGTATTGAATGCTGAGCTGTAGTCGATGAACAGCATTCTCACATAGTTCCCCTTCCTCTTGTCCAGATGTGATGCTGCTGTGTGCAGCACATGGGCTATGGCGTCCTCCGTGGACCTGTTGGGGCGATATGCAAATTGCAGAGGGTCCAGGTTGATGGGGAGGGAGGAACAGATGTAGCCCTTCACTAGCTTCTCAAAGCACTTCATGGCTATGGAGGTGAGGGCTACAGGGCGGTAGTCGTTGAGGCAAGCGGGCGTAGATTTTTTGGGTACAGGGATGATGGTGGACTTCTTCAGACAGGTGGGGATGACGGCCTGTTCCAAGGACAGGTTGAAGATGTCAGTGAATACCGGGGCCAGTTGGTCGGCACAGACTTTTAGGACGCGGCCGGGGATGCCGTCCGGTCCTGCTGCCTTCCTGATATCCACTTTTTTAAAGATCCGTCTCACCTCATGCTCTGTTACCCTGAACACTGAGTCTCCATCAGCAGACCCCCCCCCCCCCATTGCCGTGGTTTGTAGGCTGGTGTTGTTATTCACAGCCTCAAACCTCGCATAGAAGGAGTTGAGATCATTTGCTAAGGAGATGTCACTGTTCAGTTTGAGGGGGGTTCCTTTGTAGTCTGTCATTGTTCTGAGGCCCTGCCACATGCCTCTAGAGTCAGCCTGTTCAAACTGAAGTTCAACTTTATCCCTGTAACGCCGTTTTGCCTCTATTACTGCTCTCCTGACGTTGTATCTTGCCAACTTGTGTTCTTCCATGTTGCCTGTCACCAGCCCGGTGTTGTATGCTGATGTGCGCACTTTCAGAGCCTCACGGACGGATTTGTCTACCCAGGGCTTTTGATTTGGGTAGATATTAATTTTGGTGGTGGGGATTATTACTTCTACCTGAGTACAGACATAGTCAATCACCGTTTCGGTGTATTCGTTAATATTGGCTGTGTTATCACGGAATACACTCCATTTTGTGCTTCCCAGCACTGCTTGGAGTGACTCCACTGACGTCACGGCCCAACGCTTAACCTCTCGCGAGACCACCGGCGTTCGCTTGATACTCTGTTTGTACTTAGGCAAAAGAAAAATTGCGGCGTGATCGCTTTTACCGAATGGACTAAGAGCCTGTGACTTGTACCCATTCTTAAATTGCGAGTATACATGGTCTAATATGTTCTCGCCTCTGGTGGGACAGGTCACATGCTGATAGAAATTCGGCAGCACCTTTTTAAGACGCGCGCTGTTGAAATCCCCCAAGACCAAAATGGCCGCGTCAACGTTAGCTGCCTGGAGTTTGTTTACCTCGTCGTGAAGTTTTGAAAGTGCGACCTCAGTGTTCGCGTGTGGTGGAATGTACACTCCGATGAGGATGATGGACGTTAGCTCTCTTGGGAGGAAGAAGGGTCGACATTTTATCGTGATAAACTCCAGGTCTGGGGAGCAGTGGTTAGACATTTCCTTTGTGTTGCCTAAATCGCACCACTCCTTGTTTATCATGAAGGCAATGCCGCCTCCTTTCTTCTTTAGTGACTCTAATGCCGTCCGGTCTTTTCGTAGAACGAAGAAGTGGTCTGCCGGTTCTATTGCATGATTCGGGACATCTGGACTCAGCCAAGTTTCTGTGAAACAGAGGACGTTACAATCCCGAATGTCCCTCTGGAATTGGATCCTTGCTCTGATGTCGTCCAATTTGTTTCCTATCGATTGCACATTGGCCAACAATATGCTGGGCAATGTGGTTCTGTGTCGTTTGGACCTCAGTCTGTTCCGGACCCCGGCTCTCTTTCCTCGTCTCCGCGGCGGCTTTTGGTCTTGTCCGTGGCCGGCATAACAAAGGATCTCGGCTGGCCATTTCTGCTGTTCAGCGATCCGATCCAGAGAGCAATCCAAACGGTAAGTTTTTCTTAATCCAATGTCAATGATTGACTGACGGTCATACACATATAATGCACCAACAGTTGGTGCAAATAAAACTCCTAATACTATAAAAATTAACAAAATAAAGCACAGTCTCGTCGGAGCGATCAGAAAGGCAGCCATCACAGCAGCGTCAGTTCCTGTTCCTGTCATTATGTGTTTGATTGGTCTGGTGCCGAACACACACTTCTAGTTTCAAGTATCAATTACCTTCACGCACCTGACGTGTATTTCGAATTAGTTCCCCTTTGGGCTTTAAGTACCTCGCTCTTCCCCTCTGGCCTTGTCGGGTCGTTCCGTATCATATCTCTATCACCTAACTCCTTCGGGAGGTTCCCTGTCTATAGGCTCCTACGGGAGTTCTGTTTCTGTCTGTATGCTGTTTTATCTCCGGCGTGAGACGAGGTGCAAGCTTTGGCCACCTGTCGCCGTTGCCTGGAGGGAGATATTGTACTGCGCTCCCTAATTCTCTACGGGAGGTATTCCAGTGTTCCACCCCAGACCTCCGCGCCAGATGCACTCAAGCCTTCGCCACCTGTCGCCGTTTGCCTGGAAGGAGACACCGCACTGCGCTCTCTAAACCTCTACGGGAGGTATTCCGGTGTTCCACTCCAGACCTCCGCGCAGCAGATGCGCTCTCCGTACCGGCACGTACTCAAAGCAGACGCGCACCATCCAGACCTCCAAGCCTGACGCGCTCTTCACTCCAGACGCGCATCCAGACGCGCATCCAGACGCACTCCAGACGCGCATCGCTTCCTAATACTCTACGGGAGGATGCGTCTCTCCGAGCCGGCGCGCTCTTCCGCGCAGACGCGCTCTTCACTCCAGACGCGCATTCAGACGCACTCCAGATGCGTCCTCCGTACCGGCGCGTACTCCAAGCAGTCGCGCACCACTCAGACCTCCGCGCCAGATGCGCCCTCCGTACCGGCGCGTACTCCAAGCAGTCGCGCACCACTCAGACCTCCCCAGGACAACCCGTTCCCCGTGGCGACGCGCTCGCCCTGTTTGATCCTGCTCTCTTTACGCACAGCGCCTGGCTGCCGAGAGGATCCTGCAGAGCGGCTCTGACGTCACTGTCAGATTCCTCAGACGAACCTTCCCGGGAGAAGCTGCAGAGCAGCAACATTCTTCTAATGCTTGTATCCCAGTCTTTGTCTGTTTTCCACTTTCTAGCCCTCCTAGTCCTCTCTGTCCCCAGCCCGCCTCCGCGGGCCTCTGTCCCTGTTTCCCCTCTCTAGTCCTCCCTGTCCAGTCCGTCCAGTCCGTCTAGACCTCCTAGTCCTCCCTGTCCAGTCCTTCCAGTCCTCCTAGTCATCCTAGTCCTCCCTGTCTAGTCCTTCCAGTCCTCCCTCTCCCCAGCCCGCCTCCGCGAGCCTCTGTCCCTGTTTCCCCTCTCGAATCCTCCTAGCCCTCCCTGTCCAGTCCTCCTAGTCCTCCTAGTCATCCCGTCCAGTCCTCCTAGTCCTCCCTGTTCCGGCCCTTGTTCCCTTGCCCTGTCCTGTTTCCCTTAGCCTTCCCCTTAGCCAGCTCGCCTCTTAAGGGCACTGTGCCGTTTTCTGTGTGTTTCAATAAATGCCCAGTTCTTGGCTTACTCTCATACCTGTCTTGTGTTGTGCGATTGGGGTTACAAACCATAACACATCTTCATCAGATATCAGAACACTTTTGTCATGGTGTTCAACTGAACACGCCTCCTTTTCTTCTGATACTTCTATCTTGGTTCTGCTCTTTCCCGTTGGCTTGCCATTTCCTCCAACACTCTTGACCTCAGCAGGTCCTTGCAGAGTAGAGCTACGTTTTGGGAGATGCACTTCTATGCTTGTTTGATGTAGATCAGTGTGAGACTGAGGGGCTTGGGTATGAGAGGTTGTTGGCAGCACATGCCGGCTTCGACCAGCAGGGGCAGCACATCTTGTTTTAGCAGTATGGCTTGGCCACTGGTCCACCTCTTCTACTCCATCGTCTTCCTCTTCTTTATCACTGTCCTCCTCCTCGTCTTCATCACTGTCCTCCTCTCCTTCATCACTGTCCTCCTCCTCTTCTTCATCATGTTGACTATGCAGTTTGTTTTCGTCATCGGCGTCCTCTTCTTCATCATCGACGTCATCGACGCCGTCCTCTTCTTCATCATCGACGTCATCAACGCCGTCCTCCTCACCACCATCATCATCATCATCATCGTCTAGTTCATTCTGAGGAACAGTCTGAGGAACAATCCACTCCTTGGAGGGAACATGAGGCGCGATCGCTTTGTCGTCCTCTTCTTCATCATCATCGACGTCATCATCGACACCGTCCTCTTCCTCACCGCCCACATCACCATTGTCATCTGGTTCATTCTGAGAAAGTCTCTGGGTAGGACCCATCAGGTCACCCTCCACCATCCACTCCTTGGAGGGAACATGAGGCGCGCTCGTTTTGTCGTCCTCTTCTTCATCATCATTGACGTCATCATCGACGCCGTCCTCTTCCTCACCATTGTCATCTGGTTCATTCTGAGGATGTCTCTGGGTAGGACCCAACAGGTCACCCTCCACCATCCACTCCTTGGAGGGAACATGAGGCACGATCGAATAGTCATCCTCATCTTCATCCTCGCTGCCCTCTTCTTCATCGCTGTCCTAATCTCCTTCATCACTGTCCTCTTCTTCATCGCTGTCCTCTCCTCTGGACTCTGGACTCTGTATTTTGTGCTCGCACTCCTTGGAGCTGAAATCAACACAGTGATTAGTAAAAACATTATCATTGGCCGGTACAATGTTGCGCCTCTCAGCCAAGACTCCCATCGATGATGCCCGCCTGGCCACTTGCTTGGCTGCTCGCTCGGCTGCGCGCCTGGCTGCGTGTTCGGCTGAGAGCTTTTCTTCTTCCAATTTCCTATCACTTTGTTGTTTCTTTATCCTGCTTTCCAACTCGTGTCTCAAATCTTTAAGGTTTACATTGGCAAGGGCAGTTTCATGTTTCCAATTACTTTGTTGTTTCTGAAGCCAGTTTACAGTGGCAAGGCGTATAAATAAGCATTCCTTTTCATCTTCAGCCTTTTTTAGCCTAGAGCGTACCCATAAGCTTTCCTTTTCATCTTCAGCCTTTCTTAGCACGGCTTCTTCTTTAATTGCAATTTGCCTCTTTCTCATCTTGGCTTCAGATATTTTGTTATTTATTCTTTCCAATTCCAGTTTCAAATCTTTAAGGTTTAAAGCGTTTAAATGGGCATGGCATACCTTTTCAGCTTCAGCCTCTCTTAGCACAGATTTGCTGGTTTGCCTCTTGGCTTCAGGCATTTTTACTGTATTTATTTTATTTTTTACATATATTGTTTGTATATATATTACATATATCACATGGCGACGTGGTGTGACGTCAGATTAGTTTGTCAATGTACCGACGTTATTTAGTTTCCACACGTCGAGAGTGACTTTAATTGGAATGGTTCCACACTTATTCTCTGTTGCATTGTCCACTGCTGTATGTATCGGAATTAAATCATACAGTCCATTGCGTCATATTTAGTGTCCAGTTTCCACACGTACATACAATATTAATTGTGATGGTTCCACATATCAATACGGCGCATAGTCCGTTCCATTATCCACAGCATTAGTTTGTCAATGTGCCGACGTTATTTAGTTTCCACACATCGAGAAACATTAACTGCAATGGTTCTACTTATTATGGCATCCACGTTCCATAATCCACAACATGGCAATTAAATTCGTTTGTCAATGTGCCGACGTTATTTAGTTTCCACACGTCGAGAAACATTAATTGCAATGGTTCTACTTATTCTCCGTTGCATAGTCCACTGCTGTATCAGAATTAAATCAGTCCATTGCACCATTTAGTTTCCACACGTCCAGACATTATTAATTGCGATGGTTCTACTTAATTCTAACACGGCAAATAGTCCGTTCTAATCCATTCCACAGTATCGCAATTCAATTAGTCTGACGCTGTCTAGTTTTTCCACACGTCGAGTGCGACTGACAACATTAATTGCAATGGTTCCAAATATTACGGCGTCCAATACGTTTCATAATCCACAGCATCACAATTAATCAATTTGTCAGTCTGGCGTTATTATACTCAACAGCGTTCGCACGGAAGCGCAACAATGTAGCAATGTCCCGAGTCACATTTCATTCATAAATACAGCAGCGTCCAAACAATTCCACTTCACGGTATGGTTCTAATATATATATATATATATATTAGGGATGTCCGATATTATCGGCCAACCGATATTATCGGCCGATATCGGCAGTAAAATGTGATATCGGAAAATATCGGTATCGGTTAAAAAAAGAAAAAAAACAATAACAATATTTGTTATATATATATATATCCAGTGAAATTATTAGTTACCTGAAATTATTCCGTTTTTTGGACGGGGAAACCCTGCATATATCGGTATCGGTTGATATCGGTTGATATCGGTATCGGAAATTAAGAGTTGGACAATATCGGAATATCGGTATCGGTAAAAAAGCCAATATCGAGCATCCCTAATATATATATACGACTTGGTGGATTTATATATTATTATATATATATATATATATATATATATATATATATATATATATATATATATATATATAATAATAATATAATAATATATAAATCCACCAAGTCGGTTTCTGCCTCTACAATATATAACTGTTTCCACTAGAGGGCGCTCTAGGCGGAGCCACTCAAGATACCACCAGGTGGCGAGTATAAATAGAGATGTCTCCTCCCCCTCTATCTCTTTCTCCACCAGCCTCTCAGTGAGAGGAGAACTCATGTGCTGCTGCTCATACCATGTGAATGAATAAACCACACCGCTTAAAGACTAAAGATAGAAACCATGCCTCTTGACCACGTTATTGTCGCCCCATAGCCAGATTCTGTCAACTCGTCTCGTTTAAACTCTTCCGCCTGTGCGGTCCGTCGGCGGACCGCAAATGACATAATGGTCATAAATCAATATTTCTGGACTGTTCTATAAAACTAGCGATTTTTATTTCAAACGTATTCAAGTATAAACATCATGAACATGTCACAACAGCATTTAGAATGTATATTATCATCAATACGTTAGTTTAGGAATAGGTTAAAGTGCTATATAGATAGATTTTCCTCTTTGGAATGTCTGTATAATCCAGGAGACGCGACCATTTTGTAAAACCTTGAACCATGGGAATTGTAGTTTTTTTGCTTCCATTTTGTGGCGGACATCCACAGGTCTGGTTCTGTGTTGACGCTTTTTAAAACTACACTTCCTGGAAGATTCTATTGAGTTCAAGGTTCATAGTACTTTTAATTATTTCAATAACTGCTATTATTCGGGATAATTCTACCACAAAAGGTAACGTTTATGACAAATATTGAAAGGTAGTTAGTTTCTCTTCCCTATTGTTAGCATCTAGCAACAATTAGATCTGAAATTAGTTTCAAAACGGTTGCACTAATCAAAATAAAAAGCTACTGTATTTACAGTAGATTTCATTATCTGTTCTCATGCACGCCTGGTGATACTAAATCCAAATTGAACTCGGGCATTTGAAAGATAATATATGTATATATATATATTAGTGCTGTCAATAGATAAATTTTTTTATTAATTAATCTCACAATTTTCTGTAATTAATCTAGATGAATCTAGATTAAAAATCGAATTTTTCTACTTAAGACCGAAGCTTGTAACATATATTTACTTGAGTAAAATCATGGAATTAATGTCAAATCAACACAAAGACAGTATATTTAGATGCAAAGACTATTTTAATAGCTTTCTTTGAATACAGTTTCTCTCCTGTGAAATACAAATGTTCAATGCAAAAAAAGAACAAGCAAATTATACTGCTGAAAGTTCAGAACGTTGAAAAATGTTCACTCCATAGATTAATCTAGATAACATTTTTTTAATGCTTTAAATAATTTAAATTAATCTCCAGAGTTAAAGCATTAATTTTGACAGCCCTAATATATATCAATCTTTCTTTCACCAATGTACAAACAGAGAATCAAAAGTACTCCTGTAGTCTCGCGAGAGGTGCAGAAATGGGATTTGACGTCAGAGGAGACGCTCCGGTCTGCGTTTCACTGCAAAGACTGGAATGTGTTCCGCGACACAGATAACATTAATGTCTACACGGAAACAGTGCTGAACTATGTTTGTACTATGGTGGAAGAAACAATCCCCACTACCAAAATGAGAGTTTACCCAAATCAAAAACCCTGGGTAGACAAATCCGTCCGTGAAGCTCTGAGAGAGCGCACCAAAGCATACAACGACGGCATAGTGGCAGGCAACATGAATGACCACAAGGTGGCGCGATACAACGTAAGGAGGACAGTGTCAGAGGCCAAACAGGGATAAAATTGAACTCCAGTTTGAACAAGCTGACTCTAGAGCTATGTGGCAGGGGCTCAAAACGATGACAGACTACAAAGGCGCCTCCCTCAAACTGAACAGTGACATCTCCTTAGCAAATGACCTCAATACCTTCTATGCGAGGTTTGATGCTGGTAATAACAACACCAGCTCACAAGCCACGGCAATGGGGGGGGGGGGGGTCGGCTGCTGATGGAGGCGCAGTGTTCAGGGTAACAGAGCATGAGGTGAGGCGGACCTTTAAAAAAGTGAATATCAGGAAGGCAGCAGGTCCGGACGGCATCCCCGGCCGCGTCCTAAAAGTCTGTGCCGACCAACTGGCCCCAGTATTCACTGACATTTTCAACCTGTCCTTAGAACAGGCTGTCATCCCCACCTGCCTGAAGAAGTCCACTATTATCCCTGTACCCAAAAAATCCAAGCCTGCTTGCCTCAACGACTACCGCCCTGTAGCTCTCACCTCCATAGCCATGAAGTGCTTTGAGAAGCTAGTAAAGGGCTACATCTGCTCCTCCCTCCCCATCAACATGGACCCCCTGCAATTTGCATACCGCCCCAACAGGTCCACGGAGGACGCCATAGCCCATGTGCTGCACACAGCAGCATCACACCTGGACAAGAGGCAGGGGAACTATGTGAGAATGCTATTCATCGACTACAGCTCGGCATTCAATACCATAGTCCCCTCCATACTCATAGCCAAGCTCAGGGACCTGGGCTTGAACTATGACCTCTGCCAGTGGGTCTTGGACTTCCTGACTGGCAGACCCCAGGTGGTGAGAGCAGGCAACTGCACCTCCTCATCCATCACCCTCAACATAGGGGCCCCCCAGGGCTGTGTTCTGAGTCCCCTCCTCTACTCCCTGTACACACACGACTGTGTGGCTCAGCGGAGTAGCAATACAATCAGGGGAGGAAACTAACTTTTTGGCTTACCAGCCAACTGGCGGGTATCTGATTTTTTTTACCAGCCAAATAGATTTTTTACCAGACAAAAGAAATCGCTAATTGTGATAATTACTTCTTTGTACGTCTTCGTCTAAATTGATTTTCAATCATAGTAAATTAATCACACTGTCTCTACTCTTCAAAATATTACATCATTAAATCACATATTAACATGAAAGAGGGAACTATTCTGGACTGGGTTGGGCTGAACTGGGCAGTGAAAGATGCTGGGTTGGGCTGGTCTAGGTTATACTGAATGATGAATTGAAAATGGGGGACCCTGATGTAAACAAGACGAAAGTCTTTCTCTGGTCTGCATCCCCTTAACAATTGCATGTATTGAGCCGTACTGTACTGTACCCATTCTGCAATCTGTTAAATAAAGTTTTCATTCATCACAGCTCAACTACTAGGAATGTGTGTCTGACTCTTAAGTGCAGGAAATATTCATCAGAAAGGGGGGACATGATGGAGGGAATGGAAAGAGCAGGTTTGACAGGAGCAGGGTTGAAGGGATTGATTGATTGAAAAGTTTATTAACAGATTGCAGAATGGGTACAGTACAGTTCAATACATACAATTGTTAAGGGGATGCAGACCAGAGAAAGACTTTCGTCTTGTTTACATCAGGGTCCCCCATTTTCAATTCATCATAACATATTGGAGTGTGGAGGAAGTGGACAAGGCATTAAGCAAACAGGACTGAAATGGGGGACCCTGATGTAAACAAGACTAAAGTCCTTCTCTGGTCTGCATCCCCTTAACAATTGTGTGTATTGAGCTGTACTGTATTGTACCCATTCTGCAATCTGTTAATAAAGTTTTCAATCAATCAATCAATACTGGGTTGGGCAGTGAAAGAACCAAGCATTTCACTGTAATGTAATAGCTAAATAAAACAACTTGAACTTGACTTGTTACATTTGCACTCTGGTTGTATGCCAAATGTATTCTGGTTGTACTGTACTTGTGCTGTAAGATGACAATACATTGGAACCGAATCGACAACGCTAGGGGTTCAGCAGGTGTGTTCTGAATGCCAAATATGACAACATCACCGTTGTGAAGGGCATATGGGCGAGTGGTGATATGCTGGGAAACCCGGTAATAATAAAATGTCACTCGGCTGCATTTAAGCAAAGCCGCTCAGTATAGTCGTCCACTATGTTGAATGCGCGTTATGGTAGCTTGTTACATGCTAGGTAGCTAGCCGGCTAATGCTGGTTGACTTGTCATTCTCATCCGACTCGAAGGAGACGCGTCGCGTGCTGTTGTTCGCCCCCATGTCAGACCGCACCGATATCCGAAAGCGACGACTCTACATGCAATTATTTTCATCCACTCATGTGTTTTTGTAAGTTTGTCTACGTTGTCAAGCCGGCTGCCGGTGGCAGGAGTTTGTAGGTCTGCGCGCAGTGGTCTGTCCACTTCCCTAGATGGGCGGCATCTTCTAGAAAACGAGTGTTCATTGGAGGAGCTTAGAGCGCATCTGTACAACGATGATGTTCATTGGTTATGGTCTGATTATTATGTGGCGCAAATGGGAGGAATCAAGGGGGGAGTCAGAGTTCGGTTTGTGCCAGTGAGCGAATCAGCAGATTGCAGAATGATTTTTTTGTTTTTTTTTGTAATTACTAGTACTCGCCAGACTGGCGAGTGCTCTTCATGAATTACTCGCCAAACGTAAAAAATACTCGCAATTGGCGAGTAAAGTGGCCTAATTTCCTCCCCTGAATACAATCATCAAATTTGCTGACGACACAGTGGTGGTGGGCCTGATCTCTGCCAACGACGAGAGGGCCTACCTGGAAGAGGTCAAGGTCCTGGCGGGATGGTGCCAGGAAAACAGCCTCTCCCTGAACGTCAGCAAAACAAAGGAGATGATTGTGGACTTCAGGAGGTCGGGGGTCAAGGACTACAGCCCCCTCAGCATCGACGGGGCACCGGTTGAGAGAGTCAACAGCTTTAAGTACCTCGGAGACTACATATCCGAGGACTTGACATGGACCACACACATTGACAGTGTTGTGAAGAAGGCACGACAACGCCTCTACTTCCTCAGGCGCCTAAGGAAGTTCCAAGTCAGTCAGAAGATCCTTAAGAACTTCTACTCATGTACAATAGAGAGCATCTTGACCGGCAACATCACCTCCTGGTTTGGGAATAGCACTGCACAAGACCGAAGCAGACTACAAAGAGTGACACGTTCAGCCGAACGCACAATTGGAGGGGGGCTCCCCACCCTCCAGAACATTTACAACAAGCGTTGCAAGGGCAAGGCTAAGAGAATCATTAAAGACTCCAGTCACCCGAACAACTGCCTCTTTGAACTGCTGCGGTCAGGCAAGCGATACCGGAGTCTCAAGGCGAGCACAGAAAGACTCAGAAGAAGCTTCTATCCCCAGGCCATCAGGCTGCTAAACGAACAATGAATGAACACTACACAACAACAACCACCATAGATCCTCCCCTACACAACAACAACCACCAAACGCACATAGCACACACATCCACACGCACACACTCACTTTAAACAAACACACTGTAGCACCCACTCCACACACTTTATAGCACACACCCACTTTAAACAAACACACTGTAGCACCCACTCCCCACACTTTATATTTATTGATGAAGGATTGCACTACAACTCGTACACCTTACTGTAAATTGTACCTAAATTGTACCTCATCCCATTTCTGCTTTGCACTATATAGTACTGTACATTAGTACACTGCATAGTATTGTATATTATATGGTAACTCAGAACATTGTACATATGTCTATACCGAACACTGTGACCTCATTTTCTTCTTCTAAACCTCATGCTATACTATGTTATTTGATACTATCTTGTCTAGCACAGTCTCTGGAGCGTAACAGTAAGAAGCATTTTGTATGAAAGTATTCTGTACTTCTGTATGACAACTATTAAAGAAACTTGAAACTTGAAACTATATATATATATATATATATAAATGTGCGAATTGGCTATAATAAGGTAATTTATAAACCTGCTATTGTATATTCTATAATAATATTTCAAATTGCATTGGTCCAGATGGGAGAATTCAGTACAGTATCTACAGAACCTTCTGTTTAATCATCTTCCCTGTATTTCCTTAGATGTTGTACACATGATCTCAAGAAGGTACTGAACGAGATCAGTGGCAGTTTTTAATGTTTGGTCATTATTCACTGTCAAAGATGCAAAGAAAAATCATAATTCATATTCTCCTTTGTTTCATCACAATTTAAGCAAGCCTAGTAATAGACACAATATTTCTGACACTGAATACATTCACTGGGGTCCATAGATGTCCCTAGATACCAAGAATATTCGAATGGCCCTTGTAGAAGTGGAGCAATATTCCATTTACGGTATATATTTTAGGCGGATTTTCAGAAAATAGGCTCCGGGTGGAAGAGATTAAAACAAATAAAGCATGGTGTACCTTTCTGTGCGTATTCATCCACAATCTATAGCTCAACATGAAAATATTCGCAATTAATCGTAAAGGTAGAAAAATAACAATGTTTATGTTTTCGTTCACTGCGGAACTACACTCACTTTGGCGCTGCTGACTGATGTCACCACAGCATAGACTCCTGGGCCCTCATTCATCAACGTGTTCTACGCACAGATTTGTGCGTAACCCGTGCGTACGATCATTTCTAAGCAAAGTGTGGGATTTATCAATTTGAACTTGTGCTTGACTTTGTGCGTATATTTAAGCACAGGTCGGACCATGCGTAGCTGGCGCCGGTGGTAGAATATTTTTACAACGCGGAAATAAGCACTGACTGCGCTCCGCGTAACTCAACTCGTTATTATTTTGCGCATATATTGCAGAAATACTGGAAAGTTTTGATTATATTTAAAAGGCTTTGCCATTGTTAAACGTAATAAGTGGAACCCTGAAGCTGTAAGCAGAATACAAGTCATATGAACACCCACAATATAGTGTTCTTCCCCCTTCCTATAAGAAAGAATAAAAAACGCATTGCAACGAGAACAGACTGAGGTTATTTGTTGAGTGTATGTGTATACAAAACCCTTGCAATAAATGTGTCTTAAATGAATGAAAAGCATACATTCTCTGGACACAGAGCATATATCGTGTGGGTGATATCATGACTTGTATTCTGCTTACAGAATTTCACTTATTTAGTTTTACAATGTCAAAGCCTAAATCAAAACGTTCCCGTATTTCTGCAATCTATGCGCAAAATAATAGCGAGTTGAGTTCTAACAAAGAACGTATTACATGCTGGTAGGCTGATAGAGTAAACTATGATATCAATATGAATATGATATGATATAAAGGTATACTGGTCCGTCCGCGAGGATATCGAGGACTCGAGTAGGATAGCCATTAAATGCAATTTGAGAATATAGGCTAAAGCGACGGCCTATAGCCTATACATATTATTTAATGTTTTCATAAGCGTAAAGATACAACAGCTAGATTAATGATCAAGTTAGTTTACTGTGCAGGGTTTGCAGGGCTGTGCATTGTGCTATTATATATGCGCAAGTTACTGTTGCATAATGTAGGCTATGGCTGCTATTATTTATGTAATTCATATAGGCTACCTAATAGTATATGATTTTTAGAGGCATCTATTTTGTTGTCGGTATTAGGCTAATACCGACAACAACAGGGGGGGACCCTGATGTAAACAAGACAAACGTCTTTCTCTGGTGTGCATCCCCTTAACAATTGTGTGTATTGAGCCGTACTGTATTGTACCCATTCTGCAATCTGTTAAATAAAGTTTTCATTCATTCATTCAAAATAAATGCCTCTAAAAATCATATTATAGCCAATCGAACACAACTAATAAAGGCATTCATATTACAGCACAGTTATAATGACACACCACCAACGCCAAACAGTGGTCAACGAACGGTCTTTATTAGTATTTTGAGCTGTCCAGGCAGAATTGCAGCAATGGTCTTAGGGAGCTGTTGATATCTGACATCACTGTGTACAAGTCAGCCTTTCATTTATCCCATAACACACGGGTTGTGTCTTCTTGGTTCGGCAGCGCCTCAGTGAACAATCTCCTGTGAAGTTTCTCAGAGTTCCGCTCGGGTCAGTCCATTATTTCACATCCCATGGGGGGTGTTTCATGACCATATATGGATAATCATGCACGAGCATTGACGGTAGAACAAAGAGGTATTTATCAACACGGAGGAGCGTAGGACCTGTGTACGCACGGTTGATAAATCCCAATATTTCTGTGCGTGCACACATTCTAAATTCTGTGCTTACGTATGAAAATAGAACACTTTCTGAGAAGTGTTAATAAATGAGGGCCCTGGCTTTAGTCGCAGACCTAGGATCAGATTTCCCTTACATTCCATAAGCTTAACAATTCATACAATGGGAAAATAACTGACCCTGAATCTGTGGCTAGTATCTGTTTCACCCAACACTAGTGCTCCGGTGATCATAACCATTTATCTCTAAAGCTAACCACTATTTTTAAGTATAACGCAATTTCGCTGCATATTAAATCACTGTAAATACTAATGTAAATCATTGTTTCGTTGTACATATTGTGTATAGTTTATAACGTTATTGTTTTTTACGTAACGTTAGTAGCTTGCTAGCTGGCATTCCCGAAACTCCTCTACATGCCCCGATTTAAAATGGTTCTCTCCTCTTTGTATACTTTTGTCCTCACCAACAAAGTATTCTGCCAGGGAACTTATGGACACGACAGTAGACAATTGCTAACGTCTATACGTTAACTTTAGCTAGGTAACGTTAGCTAGCGTGGTATCAGCTGGCCATGATGTCTATTAGGCGACAACACTGAACGCCAGCCATTTTCCTGCCGTACACTGGCAAGTGTAGTTCTTTTTTAACAATAAATTAAAAAACGTATAACTACCTTTATTTCAACCAAAAATGCTTAACCTGTTAAGCTGTAGGAATATTTCGCCTAAAGGTACATGCCTAAGTAAATGGAAGATTGCTCCACTTCTGCAAGGTCAATTTGCATGTTCTTGGTATCTAGGAACATCTAGGGACCTGGGGGTATGTATTTCCAGTGTCAGAAATATTGTGTCTGTTACTAGGCTGAGTAAATTGTAATGAAGAAAAGGAGAATATAAATTATGATTTATTTTTGCATCTTTGATGGTGAATAATACCATGTTAGATCTGCGGGGTACGAGAAAATGCTCACTGAGCTCATTCACCACCTTATTGAGATCATGTGTACAAAAAATCTAAGCAAATGAATAAAGGGGAGATGATTAAACAGAAGGATTTGTAGATACAGTCATTAATGATAATGGATTTTAATTATAAATTAATATTTGACCTTGAACTTGACCTTGACCTTATTATGGCCAAATCATACATCTATGGATAGGGGAAATGCTCCTCTTTCCAATGGCAGGGTTGAATCTGGATTTAGTAATTTCCTTGCGGTTTTACGATAATTAGCATTTTCCGATAAATTCATATTTCCGATAAATCGTATAAAACATCGGTAAAAATTAAAATATACACTTTGACTACTGTTTTTGATAGGGTTATGGTCTTTACTCTTGGCTACAAAAAAAAATATTTAAAAACATTAACACATTCTGCGCCATAAACGTCGTACAACGTGTTTCAAGTTCATGCGAATTCATAATTCCCTCACGGAGCCTGGTATGATGCAGTGGGAGCATGCACAACTCTGCAACGCTTCAATACTGCCACCTGGTGGATGATCGGCGAGTTGCCAAACCGGAAGTGGATCTCTTGTGATCCCAGTGCATCTTGGAAATGCGTCCGGCACTCGCATATTGTCGCGGGACTCAAGACACACACCATGTATATGGATCGCTGCCATAACTCAATAATCGATATGATTTGGGCTGTTATTATTATTATACAAACCGGAAATGGATCGACTCGATCGCCATCAAATAAGTGGGATCTTTTTGCTCCAGTCTCACCGGCCAACGGTAAGAGGACACTGACGTCATTTTCAGCGCGTTTGTTTATTATTATCCATGCAAACTGCTCCGATCAATATATCACCCATACTACATAAAGCATTTACCGACGATCACGGAATTATAAACGACCCCCCCCCCCCCCCCGTTCACCCGTGCATGATCAGTCATAACGTTTAGGATCATGTACAGTTGAAATTTTTAATATAGCGTCTATCGCCAACAAACGACATTTGATAATCTATATATGCGTTTATGCCTATATCTCACGTTCTAGGAATTACTGCAGAAAACGATAAAAACATATTTATATTCTAGACGGTATTTTCGTATGAACCTATGAATGAAAAAGTAAAACGTTCCTACATCTTGAACGATAGATAATCGATGTTGAATGGGCCATAGTAATGTCAATTTAGCAATACAATTTAAAAAGTTATAGCCCTGCAAAGAAGGTAAACATCTCCATAGGCTTAGACTGGTGGCAGTGATCAAACATTGATGGATATAAGCGTGGCAGGGAATGTTTTAACATCCAAGGGCCCACATGTGGACGATTCTTTGCCGACCTCTAGTGGCTCTGGTGTGCATTTCTTTTAATACAATATATAGATAGAATTAAAGCCCTATTTGTTGCCTGTCGATTGCCCTTTCAGGTGACAAAATCCGTTCAGCGGTTCTCGAGTTACATGCCGATATGTGAGGCGTGCCCCAAAGTATGCAAAAGTACACATTACCACCCCCGACTCCCGGGGCTTTAGCTCCGTCAATCATTTGGCGATCTCGAAAATCTTTGCACAGGGTTGTAGCCAATGAGTGTGGCTTTCCAATGATACCCCATGATATGATAATTGGGGATCTAATACGGTCTCTATTGATCGATTTATGATAAAGCTGTTAAGGCTTAACAGGTAAACAATAATGTTAGTGGTAGAAGGGAACTAATTTTGTCAAATTTCCATGCTGCAGAATTGTTACAATAGCCGATAATCCATTTTCCCATTGATGAATCCCTATAGGGGTGGAATAACCAGTGACGTGACGTCAGACTACACCTCCCTATTATCGGCTATTGTAATAATTATGCCTAATCAACATTGGCAAGCTTTCCATTTTTGCACAAAATGAGTTCCCTTCTATCACTAACATTATTGTTTAAGCATTTTTGGTTGAAATAAAGTTAAAGGTTTTTGATTTGTCGTTTAAAAAGAACTACACTTACCAGTACTGTCGCCTAATACAGCCAGGAGTCTACGCTGTGGTGACGTCAGTCAGCAGCACCAAAGTGAAGTGTAGTTCCTCAGTGAATGAAAACATAAACATTGTTATTTTGCTACTTTTATGATTAATTGCGAATTTTGTTGATGTTGAGCTGAATACACGCAGAAAGGTACACCATGCCAATGTGCATGCTTTATTTGTTTTAAACGAGACGATTTAGAAATGGGTCCATTGGAAATACATTGCCATTTCAAGGAGGGTGGACCGCGGGGGAAACACCAATGACGTAACCGCTACACCTCCCTATTTGATGTTGTTACATGGACTTTAAGCCCACGATTGTTTTCGGCGCTGATTGACAGCGTAAAATGATACGCCTGCAAAGCGCCTTGAAATCGGAGAACTGCGCCAGGATCTGAAAAAGGAGATGACGAGGAAGCAGGCCCTGACTCGAGAAAGAGGAAATGGGAGGGATGTCAGAGAGAGAGAGAGAGAGAGAGAGAGAGAGAGAGAGAGAGAGAGAGAGAGAGAGAGAGAGAGAGAGAGAGAGAGAGGGGGGGGGGGAGAGAGGTGGGGGTTTAGGGAGGCCATTTCCCTTGGTGACAAAATTTGAATCTTGTATGCATTTGTACTACATCTTGGTGAAGGCTGCATACTAATTATTTTAACCTATAACTGAGTATGTGTGTGTGTGCAATACATGTGCGCATGTAAATGCGCATGTGAATTATGGATGGTAAATAACTGATGAAACATGTTAAGATAGAGTCACCTCTTAGGAGGCAAATGGAGCCACAGCACGGCAGAGAGTGGCCTTGAAGCTGGATCAAAGCTGCAAGCAGAGCTGTAATATCTTGTGGAATTTAATCATGTCAGCCACCAAGCTCTCTCTCTCTCTCTCTCTCTCTCTCTCTCTCTCTCTCTCTCTCTCTCTCTCTCTCTCTCTCTCTCTCTCGCTCTCTCTCTTTCTCTCATTTTCTGTATTTTTATGGTTTGAAATGCCACTGCTACCTTCTGTTTGTTGTAATTCATCAAATTCAGCCACGGCTGCAGCATTACTCAGCCTTTCCTAGGCGGGAGTTGCTGACATGGATACTGAAATGCGGTAACAGAAACAATATCAGCATAATCAACCCATATTAAACGCGGGCCGACGTCGGATTGTCGATCATGTGTCCAGCCTCGCACACACCTCCCCGCTGTAGTGATATGATTTAGCTGCAGTGGACGTGCCGGTGCTTTAGTGTCTGTCCGCCTGTGCCTCTCTTGTTGGACAAGTCCCGTGAGTGGCCCCTTAATCCACCCGAGTCGCCTCTGGGTCGTGAGGCTTTGCTAAGTGGCCTCCATTTACTCATGGCTACAAGCCGCATGTGTCTCTCGCTCTGGAAAAACATCCTCTTCTGTTGTAAAAGAATGGGATAAAATAAACCGTCATTGAACAATACTGCCTCGTGTCATTAATCACACCACACATCCCATAGATCTTCAGACAAATGGCCAAGAACTTTTTCCGAGCGCTTGGGGAAAGAACGGCTCATTATTAGGATCAGAAGCTGGAGGACTGTTGGATCTATTTGTATCCATAATCATTGGACTTTAAGGAGTGCCTCATCAATCAATGACGCGTTTGTAAGGATTATTGAACTCTGACTCAGCCTCAAGGCAGCAGTGAGAGGGGTCCGCACAAAGAAAAGCAGTTACGCCGCGGGTTAGTCCATGCCGCTTATAATGTGAAAGGAAGGATTCTCAACCATGTACTTTGTGGCCGAATTGGGACTGGGGAGTCTCCCGGCCTCCCGGAAATATGGCATAGATGAATACGTTGTGTATTCTGGAGGTAGATATTTATCAGGGATAACCATGCAGAGTGCTATGGCTTCTAAGCTGGGAGCACATCCCGCTCGTGACTCGCATCTCAGACATTCCTATGTCTGCTAATGGATTCTCTGTTCCTGTCGATCATACGTCTTTTTCTCCTCTTTCATTCTCCTATTTTTTTTATTTCCCTCTATTGAAGCCACAGATGAAGCACATAACTCGCTTGCTGTTGCACCCATGGCCTTCTTTGATTCTCCATGTTTTACAGTTGTTGTCAATCGTCATTCTCTCTCTCTCCATTTCACATCCACTGTTTCTGTAACCATCTCCTCTCTCCCACCCTCTTTCCCCTCCCATTCCATTTCTCTCTCTCTCTCTCTCTCTCTCTCTCTCTCTCTCTCTCTCTCTCTCTCTCTCTCTAATGAGTGCAGCTGAAGGTGGGGCTGGCCGGAGGTGAGCTAGAGTGAGCCAGGAAGTTAATGAGGATAGCGACCTTGCTTTCTGCCTGGGGTAATGTTAGAGATAGAGAGAGAATGAATAAGAGAAGGAGAGAGAGAGAGGGAGAGGGAGTGAGGTAGAGTAAGGGCCATAGAGACAGACAGCGAAACAGACGGGAAAACATTTTCCATCGATGAATTCAGTCGATGCACAAATGCATTCATTTCTAATTGTGCAATGTATGAATGTCAGACCGGGTCACGTGTCTCGATCAAAGCTGGTGGAATGAATGAAGGGGCAGCAAAACCAAAGCTAGTTAAATTATCTTCATTCATGTTACCTTTATTGACACTATGAAGTGATTGCGATTGTGATTTTTTCTCCCCTCTTCATCTCTCCATATTTCTCTCGCTCTCGCTCTCACTCGCTCACTCCGCTCCATCTTTCCTCGGTTGCCTGTTTCCTTTGTTACACTCTCCCAAATCAATCTCTCATTTTGTTTCGGAATTGATTCCGCCATCTCTTATCGTTGACGCCATCCCCCAATCGGCTTCGCCCACCTCATGCACCTCTATCTCCCTCCCGCCATCTCTCTCTCCCTCCCGCCATCTCTCTCTCTCTCTCTCTCTCTCTCTCTCTCTCTCTCTCTCTCTCTCTCTCTCTCTCTCTCTCTCTCTCTCTCTCTCTCTCTCTCTCTCTCTCTCTCTCTCTCTCTCCCTCCCTCCCTGTATCTTTGTCTCTATCTATCCCTCGCTGTCTTCCACTGCAACTCATTTTGAATGGGCCTCTTTTTTTCCCTTCTTTTTTTGCTCTGCTCCCTTTCCTTATTGGTAACCTCCCCAGAGTTGTGGAACAATGTTCTGATTGGATGTGCACAGCATTCTTAAGCAGAAAATACCTTCCTGGAGAATTACATAGTGCAGGGTTGTGCCACGCATAAGATATAATGCTGGCAGAGGCGGTGGCAGTACGTCATTTCCAACGGCACTATGATATACAATACAATGGATGCCTGAGATGTATTACTGCTCATCCAGATTTTCTTTGTACACAGTATGAGGTTGCATTGCAAAGTATTGCAGCTCACTTTTTCCAAATTGTTCATACCACATACAGTACACATATGTGTTTTTGGGTACCCTACACTTTGTCATTCAACAGCACAGTGAAAAACATCTGCATATTAGCTTGAGTAGGGCATTTGTTATTTCTTGTATGGCAATTAGAAATAGTAGCGTCTTCTTACACTATACAGCTGAACTAGGCCCATCTTCCTGCACTAAACAGGTCAACTAGTCCTGTCTTCCTACACTAAATTACTGAACTAGTCCTGTCTTCCTACACTAAACAGGTGAACTAGTCCTGTCTTCCTACACTAAACAGGTGAACTAGTCCTGTCTTCCTACACTAAACAGGTGAACTATTCCTGTCTAACTGTCTTCCTACACTAAATGACTGAACTATTCCTGTCTTCCTACACTAATCATGTGAACTAGTCCTGTTTTCCTACACTAAACAGGTGAACTAGTCCTGTCTTCCTACACTAAACAGGTGAACTAGTCCTGTCTTCCTACACTAAACAGGTGAACTATTCCTGTCTAACTGTCTTCCTACACTAAATGACTGAACTATTCCTGTCTTCCTACACTAATCATGTGAACTAGTCCTGTTTTCCTACACTAAACAGGTGAACTAGTCCTGTCTTCCTACACTAAACAACTGAACGAGTCCTGTTTTCCTACACTAAACAGGTGAACTAGTCCTGTCTTCCTACACTAAACAACTGAACTAGTCCTGTCTTCCTACACTAAACAGGTGAACTAGTCCTGTCTTCCTACACTAAACAGGTGAACTAGTCCTGTCTTCCTACACTAAACAACTGAACTAGTCCTGTCTTCCTACACTAAACAGGTGAACTATAGTCCTGTCTTCCTACAATAAACAGGTGAACTAGTCCTGTCTTCCTACACTAAACAGGTGAACTAGTCCTGTCTTCCTACGCCAAACGGCTGAAATAGCAGGTTTAACGTCACACACACACACACTCCTTGTCTACCATTAACCTCAGAAGAGGTTATTTTTCTAACAAACAAGTATGGGAGAGGGCAGGTATTGATTTACTATACCCTCAAAGTGTTAGTAAAAAAGTCAGAGAGCCTTGCAAGCCATTGAGTTGTGATATCTTTCGAGGCGGTCTTTAATGGTTCTCTCTCCATTAGCTGTGGCAGCAGTTGCTCGGAAAACAACCCCCCCCCCCCCCCCCCCCGAACAAGTTATGGGGTGTTAATCTTCTGATTGATGGAGGAATGAATGAGACATGTTAAACAGTTTTTGGAGTCGTAGGGAGAGGGGGGCTGGGGTGGATGGAAGGCCAAATAATTGTATTCTCAGTGGATAAAACTGAAACATCCATAGGCGTCCATCGTCACATACAAACTTGTATGTGTGTGTGGTGTGTGTGTGTGTGTGTGTGTGTGTGTGTGTGTGTGTGTGTGTAAATTGAAAAATATACTTTTTGTTGGTAGTTGTGTGCTTCTTTTATGTAAATCCTTACAAAAGTGCCATGGAAAAGAGACAACAGTCAGCTATCTGTGCTGTATAATCAGACAAGAGATGACTTATCCATTTCTCATGAACGAGCAACACTCCCAGACAACGTGACCAGTCTCCAGCGTATGAGCACAGAGGTATCATCAATCTGTGCCATAGAGAATTTTCTCAAAAGACTTGTGCTGTGTGTGGATAGCCTTGTGAGAGTAGGAAAGAGAAAAGTGTGTGTATGTATGTGGGGGTGGCCCGGGTGGGGGGTTTAGAGGTGAGAAAAGACAGAGTGAGTGAGTTTTGGAAATGCAATAACTTTTGTGAACAGCTGAAGTATTAAGGCTTTCCAAATGACGGTGATAAGTCTACAGCACATTAAATGTATCCGGAAACCGATTCTGCTCTCCTGAGAGTGAACCCAATGGCTTTTAAAATTGATTATTTGCAAGCACCTGTGTTGCTAAGTGGAATGGAATGTACGATTAAATGTTTGATTGTTTACGGCATTTCACCGGCTCTCCGTTTACCATGGCCCATCAATACCCTTTAAAGAGTAGTCTCTCAGATATGTTCTGCCTTAATGGCACCAGTCGTGCTGCCTTTCGCTTTGGTGCTCGGATTGGTGCCTAGCGAAATCATTAATTGAACTGTATTGTCATTAGCTTCTCCGCGCAACCATCGCAATTATCACACCGGCTTGATTTGTTTGTGTGTCGATCACGGGTCCTGCCCAGCTTATTTCCAGTTTCGCAAGAGGAGTGAGAGAGAGAGAGAGCGTTTTGCCCCCCACCCATCTGCCCTGCTCCGGCTTAATCCCCTAACATACCACTTGTTTTGCCCATTAATTATACACGTCCTGTCCGTCTTTTCAAGGACTGCGGACCGTTTATCAATGTACTCTGGATCGAAGACTTCACTGGTGATGTGAAATCTGTCCTGGCTCTACCAATCAATGAAGTGTCTTCTTTGATATCCCATCTTGCTCTCAGCACCCCTGGCCTCTCTCTCCCCCTCCTTTGACCTCTGTGATCTGCATTGATCATATACATTTAAATCCTACTTCCAATGGTCCTAAAGTACCTTTGTAAATATCTTGGTAACGTTAGTATGAATCTTATTCGTACTAAAACATTTACAAAAATCCTCCTCCGGATTCCCGAACGCGTGAAAATTTCTCTGTGCCCAAAATCATTGCAGATGGGTCATTGCACTCGCCATACCTTGGCAAATAAAAATGTAAAAAAAAAAAAAAAAATTGATTTAGATTTCGAATGTCCACATTATGAACGAAGCTTCGAACTATTCGGTACAGCCCTAGCATGTTTTGATATTGTCAATTATCTCACTTTTACTAGGTGACTTTTGCTGTGACTAACTGAAATATGCCCCAAAAAAAGGGAAAATGGACATAGGGACGTTTTTTTATCAAAGGGCAGCAGAGACAAGTGATACAGGGACACAGGTAAGGTCTGGCTTAGTGATTATAATAGTGCAGTTCAGCATTCAGTAACCCATACTTTTTGTGAATGTGTTTTTGATACTACATTCTGTTGAACACACACCTCAAAACCGTACCTAAGGAAAATTGGCTCAATTGCAAGAAAAGTAATAGACAGTTATGATATTACATTCTGCATAATTCGTATGCAAAATATTGTGGTTCCCTGCTTTAGTCTGTTGACACATTTTTATACTAAAAATGCTTGTGTAGTCCTGTGTCATACCTAAATGTCATAACTGAATTGTATAGAAACAACTCACCAAAAGTGACTATTGCACATATTACGTAACCATTGACTACAAGAAGGCTCATTAACTTGTCAATGTTACACAATAAGGAGACGGCAGCCAAAGTATCTAAATAAAGAATATTTTAATTAATAGTTACCATGGTTTTCGTAACTGAAATGAACATCAAATAATAAACAGACAAACACAGGGCTATACAGACAGGATCAGCACCAGACGGAAGGGATGACAGACTACTTATACACAAGGGAATGACGAGACAACACACACCTGGGGTAATGGTAATTGGGTACACCTGGGGGGAAAACAATAGGGACTACACACCATGACAGAGGACTACATCTAGACATGACAACTCACATTATAAGCGCCTGATCAGGGCACAAACATACCCCCACATAACGTTAGGTTATGACTATAACCAAGTTCTGTTAGTTAGGGGCGATGCTTGGCATCGCCTTCTGCACTATCTCGCGTACGTGCACGCGTACTGAATAAACCACAAATGTACCTCTAATACCAGTATTAGTCTGACCACACCCCTCATCAGCTTACCTTCATAAGCAGGTGTGTGGTCACCTGCTCTCCTCCTTCCCAAGCTTTCACCACAAGGTGAGGACAAGGGCTGCAGCGGCGTCCGATGCCAAGCATCGCCCCTAACTAACAGAACTTGGTTATAGTCATAACCTAACGTTCTGTATCGTTAGTGGCTTAGCTTGGCATCGCCTTCTGCACAAGGGAGGCCAAGCGGAGCCACTTGGCTGACAAATACACCCCGCTGACAGCCCCCCAAAACCATCAGAACAGGGAGGGCCGAGCCCCCCCGACCCCCCCTAATGGAGGGTAGCCCCCCTATTAGGGACGTCACGGGAGGGCGACGGACCCGACCGTGCGAAGAGGCACTCAAGCAACTCAACGCACAGGGTGAGCAGACCGTGGCTTGACCCACGACTACACACACGCACAACCCGCATGCCACCCGGGAACGAACGGAGGAACAACCTCGTTACTGCCCCCAGAATCACGGGGTCAAGGGCAAACCCAACCCCGTGGCAAGGCCGTAGCAGCGGAGCACGAAGGAAGACCCAGACCCACCAAAAGGACTGGACTCCCTGGAATGGGGGCCCGGAGAAGTCCATGATGCCAGCATCAAGACCCCACCAGGTGGGCACGTAGTGCCCCGCCCCCCACATCGCCAGCGTATTCGGACAAAGGCCCCTCAGTTACTGCACCTGGTATTCCCAGGCGGAACCAACCAGGCCAGTAAGCCGAGCGGGCCCCGTCCCCCCAATAGTACACCGCCTGGCACACTGACCCTGCAGAATAGGCAGTCAGCATGGCCGTAAGCACACAAAAAAAAAAGGCTAACCAACGGAAGCAGGCAGCGCACCGGGGAAAAACCAGGCAACAGGCTGTTAACCCTAGCCGGAGACTGCGGACGAGACAGGCGCCAGAGGGGACAGCTGAACACAGCCGCCCCGGCGGAAGGAGCGTAAGCTGGCGGTGTTGCATGACCAAGCCTCCATTTAACAACCCCCACCCAGAGGGGTCGAGGCAGAGAAGGCTGACACGATTGGCAGACGTCATGAACGTGCAGGGGCACCCTCAACCGGTGAACCCGGGAGTTGACACTGCTCCAACACACCAGGGAATCAACCACCTCGGTGTTACCCAATGCGGTGGTTGTTCCTATAACCCCTCAAGAAAAAACTCCAAAACACACCTGCGGGTATACACCGGCTATACCGCAGTACAAGTGTTTCAGTTTCCAAAAAGGGTTAACCCAGGCCTACGGGTCGCAAACATCACTTCGGACCGGGCCTGGCGGTACGGGAAGCACAGGGTCACCAGAGGAGGTCAAAAAACCACCCCCACAGGCCCCTCTTCGCCATGCGTGAGAGAGGAGCGAAAAACAATGGAGAACCAGCCCCTAAGCACACCGTACCTGGTATTCCCCGGCGGTCTCCCAACCAAGTACTAACCAGGACCAACCTGTGTAGCGGCCGAGATCCGACGAGATCGAGCGCGTACAGAATGGCATGGCTGTAAGCCATGACGACAGTGCTGAGTAAAAACATACCCAACCAGGGTCTCCATAGCGCTTAACCCTGTGACACCCAGACCGACCTGGCATTTTTCCCCCTGAAAAAAGCCCAAGTCCCTCAGGGTACCAGAACAGCAGATCTGCATCCCCGGCGGACAACGGGTTCAACTGATCTGGACCAGCGTGACCAGAACCAGTCCCGTGCCCTAACCACGCCGACATGCCTACTCCAGGAGAAGGGCAGATATGCGTGTTGATCTTAACATGAAAAGAAGGCGCCACCCAGACGTCGGGACGAACCGCGCCTGGTGGCCCACCCCAAGGGCGTGAGACCCCACTACATATGTTCAGATCCATCCCGTCATCATCCCCCAGACATGAACGAGGATCCGTCGACAACCCACCCAGGTCATGGGATGTGGTCGCCGGAAGAGGAAAAACCCCCATCTCAGTTGCTTTATAAAAACGCTGTTTCAACCACAAGCAACTAAGGCGTGCCAGTCAATCGCCTGTTTACAGCGAGCTAGCACTATACGTGCGTCGGGACACACCCCCATCAATGAACAGGCTATTTAGACCTGTCATTGAATCCCCAAGGCGCCCAGGGGAACGACAAGAGGGGTGTGACACTCCCTAACTCCAACACTTCTGGAATAGAAAGAAGGAAGCATCAACAGTATGTATCCCAGTCTACACAGCCGGGGTAAAAAATGTTCACATTTTTACATCCCACCACCCTCCCATAGGAAAGAGACGGGGATCCCCAGAGAGACTTCCCACGCGAGCTGTACAGATTGAAAAGAATATATTGCACCTTGAGCCATGTAAAAAACTGGTTTTAGGGCCTCCGGGGAAGAGGCACCGAACCCATACACACTCAATAAACGAATTGAATCGAATATACATACAATAGAAAAGGACCCTTCTAGAGGGTCCACTCACTTTGACAATCTGAGGAGGAAGGCTCTGTACTCTGATGGAGGCTTCCTCACATGGATCACATGGAAGAAGGAGTCCGAACTCACAGAAGGCCTGAGTAGGCGCTTGGTGAGGAGGAGCCCTGACCACCCCCCCTGAAAACAGATCCATCACATGGACCTGAACAGCACACGGAAGTCCTACCAACAGAGACGCGCACGGTGACGTACTCTATGGCGGGGGAATTCCTGCGGTGCACACGCCCAATATACCAGGCCGTGGGACCAGGAACTCCCTCCCCCCCCCCCCCCCCCCCCCGTAACGTGCCGAACCGCCACGTGACGGGAACCTTGAAGGACAGGGGGTGTACCCCTGACCGACAGAACAATGGGGAGAGGAAAGGTTACCAGTTCACCCCTTTACGACCCCACACCCATGATACGACGTAACGACAAAAAGAGAATATGACACAGTCATAGTCAGCTCTATGAAGCGTTTCACAGCTCCACACAGCGCACGAGCTAACCTGCTATCTGATTTTTACTAAGGAAAAACACAGAATAGAGAGGGCTCTAAGAACCCCGGTCCAACATACACATGTGCTTCTGTGGCCAGTACAACCCAGTTGTAGGTCACATGACACACACAACCCATCATCATCACAATGAGAGAATACATCATTCTTGATTAGTATCGACCACAGGCCTTGCTTAAGCACACATGACAGCAACCAAACCAATTTCCCTTTAGGAAATAAGTTTCTCCAGCAGATTTAGCACAACCTCAGCAATCAAGCTGAGAGTTACATCGTATCCCTACCACACAAAAGACACAATTAATGCACAACATGTCTGATAGGAGGTGATAAAGTCCCCAGGGAACCGGGGGGGGAAAAACACAATCCTCCTATTTTACCCTCAATACGGCCAGTTAAAACAGGAAAACCTGTTAATGTGTGAACTCACTGTCCATTGTCATTACAGTCTGAGAAAGAACATTCTTTTACTCACTCGTCACCAAGCATAGCTTCATAGGTTAGTTGCCTTAGTAGTGAGTACACGGTACACATAAACACCATGATGTTTCTCACACAACAACCAGATCAATACATCACGACCTGCACGGAGAAGCTACTGCCAGTGACAAAAACAGCTCACACACAACCCGCAACGTATCTCAAATGCATTGCAACAACACACGTTTTGGGAAAAAACACCGTCATTCACAATACATTTAGCAAGGTAAAACCAGAAGACGTGTTATGAGGGTCTGGCCAACCCCGTACCTGCCCGGAACGCAGATCAGCGAAGTGCAGTCACAAGCCACCGTGGAACACAGCCCTCTTTGTTGACGCAATCCCCGTCTAGGCTCAGGCAGGGTTGACGAACATCCCCTGTCAAGGATGACGTCGTGGTCAAGAGTGTAAAACATGTTAAAAATCAAAGCACGTTCAACAGAATAGCATCAAGCTAACGGCTGCTCCAACCGATCGGGTGCTATCGCTTCCGCTCGCGAGACGCCGATCTACGACGCACGCGATCAGGAGCGAGCTCCCGGCGGCGCGCGAGAAGCCAAGCTACCCCGCGCCAGGCCACCGACCGGCTAACCGTAAGCTATGAACATGTAAACAATGACATAACACTCACCCAGACAGGCCGCCGTTCTGAACCCTCCTCACTTTTTAAGAGAAAAGAGAAAACAAGACGTCAACACCGCTTCACAACGGTGACATTAACACGTCCGGCGGAATCAGCACAGTACCAACTGGCCTGTATAGCTGACTTTGAACATGAATCTGCCGCTATCGCACATTACATGCACATATCCCCTCGTGAAGGAATACTCTCATTTGGATATGAAAGATGGGGTCTTAACACGGTGACAGAGAGAATCCACTCGTCCAGAACACACAGGGATCACCAGTGTCAATGGTCGCGGCCCACTAGTTAAAACTATAATGGTCGCCAGACCAAGGCCTTCTGTCGCCTAGACGGCTAAACAAAGGACCCTAGCCTGGGGCCGGTTTCCATAAACTTTGTCTAGTAGCCCCCATAGCACTAACAGACAAGTGGAGCCCGCCAGCAAACACTACTCACCCAACCTGGAACGCACCGCTCCTCACAACAGCGGCATGTCCGACAGTTCAGCTGTGGCCTGACAGGTTTCACCCCAACAAACACAGCAAGGAACTGCAGTTGAGAAGCATGCAGCGGCGTGCTCCCAATACGAAAACCGGTGGAGGGTTTGTAGAATGATCATCATCTTCTAGACACTCCAGTACGAAGACAATATCGCCGTATTTTCTCGAAAATAGTGAGAGAGAAAATAAAGATATGATGTCAACGTATCCTTGTTTCCCAAGCTGTTCCTAATCCAATTTCTTCCATCATGGTGTCAAGTGTGGGGATCTACCGAGGCACCTCTTCCTTGTGGTGAAAGCGAGAAGGAGGAGAGCAGGTGACCACACACCTGCTTATGAAGGTAAGCTGATGAGGGGTGTGGTCAGACTAATACTGGTATTAGAGGTACATTTGTGGTTTATTCAGTACGCGTGCACGTACGCGAGATAGTGCAGAAGGCGATGCCAAGCTAAGCCACTAACGATACAGAACAGCACAACTGATTTGACAAAAAAAATCCACCTAGGGGGGAAACCTTCACCCCCCCCCCTCCTCGCCATACCTTGCCTTTTAGTGAAAGGACGCCACTGCCATGAATGAAAAACAACACTCATTCTTAAACTGGAAGCGTGTTCTCGTACACCTGCATTTGCATACAGACACACCCCAATCTCAAAATTGTATTAGATTTAATTGTATTGTCATTATACAGCACAAATACAATACATCCAACCAGAGTGCAAATGTAACAGTAAAGTGCAATAGTAACATACAATGCACAGGTGATTAAACTGGGAATACTACTGAGTAATTGTGCATACTTTTTTTTTTTTTATATTTTTTTTATTATTGCAAAACAAAAATTATTAAAAGTCAGTACTCAACACATAATGCATATTGAAACTTTCAGTCAAGGTGGTTAAAATACATGTAAGTACAGAAACAAGATAAAACAAAAATAGTCTATAATTTTTAATTGTGCATACTTTTGACAATAAATAAAATCAGAATTTGTTCTTACTTGCTTGCCTGGGTAAATAAAGGTTATAGAAATGTAAAAAAAAAAAAAAAAAAAAAAATATATATATATATATATATATATATATATATATATATATATATATATATATATATATATATATATATATATATATATATATATATATTTTTTTTTAAAACCGATACAGATATTTTCCGATATCACATTTTAATGCCAATATCGGCCGATAATATCGGTAGGCCGATAATATCGGACATCCCTAGTTTTAACCATCCACAACAGAATACTGCAGTCCAAATGTATTTCCGATGCTTGATTCTTCTCTCAGACCGACGCAATGTCTTGAACTATTATGTTTATTGGCGACGCGAGTGTAGCAGAGTGTAAACAAACACGCCCACAACGTGTCTCCGCACACGCACAGTTCTACGCACACATCCAGGGACAGCATCGCCTTAGGTGTGTTGTCTTCCTTGTTAGCATCTAGTACGTGTAGTAATCGTCTTATGTTATCAGTGATCACGCGGCCTCTTATGAAGCCAGTTTGGTCCGGATGAATTAAAGACGTCATATGCTTTTGTAGTCTGATGGCTAATACCTTAGAGTACAGTTTGATATCGGTTCCGAGGAGGCTTAGAGGTCTATAACTACCGCACTCGGTGGGGTCTTTGTCTTTTTTAAGGAGGACTGTTATGAGTGCAATATTGTCATTCTTATGGAAGTTCCCCTCCTTGACTAAGTATAAAATCATATTTACCTCAGTCGGTGTCCAGAACGTAACAGGGCCGCACTTTCAAAGTTACACGACGAGGTAAACAAACTACAGATAGCTAGCGTTGACGCTGCCATTTTGGTTCTGGGCGATTTCAACAGCGCGCGTCTTAAAAAGGTGTTGCCGAATTTCTATCAGCATGTGACCTGTCCCACCAGAGGCGAGAACATATTAGACCATGTATACTCGCAATTTAAGAATGGGTACAAGTCACAGGCTCTTAGTCCATTCGGTAAGTCCGATCACGCCGCCATCTTTCTTTTGCCAAAGTATAGACAAAGTCTCAAGCGAACGCCGGTAGTATCGCGAGAGGTTAAGCGTTGGACCGTGACGTCAGAGGAGACACTCCAAGCTGCGCTTGAATGCACAGACTGGAGTGTATTCCGTGATAACACAGCCAATATTAACGAATACACTGAAACGGTGCTTGACTTTGTCTGTACTCTGGTAGAAGAAACAATCCCCTCTACAATTAGAATATACCCAAATCAAAAGCCCTGGGTAGATAAATCCGTCCGCGAGGCTCTGAAAGTGCGCACATCAGCCTACAACACCGGGCTGGTGACAGGCAACATGGAAGAACACAAGACGGCAAGATACAACGTCAGGAGAGCAGTAATAGAGGCAAAACGGCGTTACAGGGATAAAGTTGAACTTCAGTTTGAACAGGCTGACTCTAGAGGTATGTGGCAGGGCCTCAGAACAATGACAGACTACAAAGACACCTCCCTCAAACTGAACAGTGACATCTCCTTAGCAAATGATCTCAATTCCTTCTATGCGAGGTTTGAGGCTGTGAATAACAACACCAGCCTACAAACCACGGCAATGGGGGGGGGGGTCTGCTGATGGAGACTCAGTGTTCAGGGTAACAGAGCATGAGGTGAGGCGGACCTTTAAAAAAGTGAATATCAGGAAGGCAGCAGGACCAGACGGCATCCCCGGCCGCGTCCTAAAAGTCTGTGCCGACCAACTGGCCCCGGTATTCACTGACATCTTTAACCTGTCCTTGGAACAAGCTGTCATCCCCACCTGTCTGAAGAAGTCCACCATCATCCCTGTACCCAAAAAATCTACGCCCGCTTGCCTCAACGACTACCGCCCTGTAGCCCTCACCTCCATAGCCATGAAGTGCTTTGAGAAGCTAGTGAAGGGCTACATCTGTTCCTCCCTCCCCATCAACCTGGACCCCCTGCAATTTGCATATCGCCCCAACTGGTCCACGGAGGACGCCATAGCCCATGTGCTGCACACAGCAGCATCACACCTGGACAAGAGGCAGGGGAACTATGTGAGAATGCTGTTCATCGACTACAGCTCAGCATTCAATACCATAGTCCCCTCCAAACTCATAGCCAAGCTCAGGGACCTGGGCTTGAACTATGACCTCTGCCAGTGGGTCTTGGACTTCCTGACGGGCAGACCCCAGGTGGTAAGAGCAGGCAACTGCACCTCCTCATCCATCACCCTCAACATAGGGGCCCCCCAGGGCTGTGTTCTGAGCCCCCTCCTCTACTCCCTGTACACTCATGACTGCGTGGCACAGCGGAACAACAATACAATCATCAAATTTGCTGATGACACAGTAGTGGTGGGCCTGATCTCTGCCAACGACGAGAGGGCCTACCTGGAAGAGGTAGATAATCTGTCACAGTGGTGTCAGGAGAACTGCCTCTCCCTGAACGTCAGCAAAACAAAAGTGATGATTGTGGACTTCAGGAGGTCGGGGGTCAAGGACTACAGCCCCCTCAGCATCGACGGGGCACCGGTTGAGAGAGTGAACAGTTTCTTCTTTTTTTTTTAACTTTTTTTTTTAGCGTTTATCGCTTTTGTGGTCAAGCATGACCGACAGATACAGGGTGAAACGGGATATAGAGCAGGGGAAGACATTCTGGCAAATGACGGCGGGTCCGAGAATCGAACTCGGAGTCCACCAGATCCGTGACGCAGCACGGTTTTCCCCGACGCAGAAATAGCGCCGAGATATGCAGTGAGCTACTGGAGCTCCCCTAGAGAGTGAACAGTTTCAAGTACCTCGGAGCCCACATATCCGAGGACTTGACATGAACCACACACATTGACAGTGTTGTGAAGAAGGCACGACAACGCCTCTACTTCCTCAGGCGACTAAGGAAGTTCCAAGTCAGTCAGAAGATCCTTAGGAACTTCTACTCATGTACAATAGAGAGCATCCTGACTGGCAACATCACCTCCTGGTTTGGGAATAGCACTGCACAAGACCGTAGCAGACTACAAAGAGTGACACGTTCAGCCGAACGCACAATTGGAGGGGGGCTTCCCACCCTCCAGAACATTTACAACAAGCGGTGCAGGGGGAAGGCTAAGAGAATCATCAAGGACTCCAGCCACCCGAACAACTGCCTCTTTGAACTGCTGCGGTCAGGCAAGCGATACCAGAGTCTTAAGGCGAGCACAGAAAGACTCAGAAGAAGCTTCTATCCCCAGGCCATCAGGCTGCTAAACAAACAATAAACACTATGCAACAACCATTAAATGCACACAGCACACACACCCACACGCACACACTCACTTAAACAAACAACACACTGCAGCACCCACTCTCCACACTTTAGATCACACAAACACACTTTATATTTATTGATAAAGGATTTGCACTACAACTCGTACACCTACTGTAAATTGTACCTAAATTGCACCTCATCCCATTTCTGCCTTGCACTATATAGTATTGTATATTAGTACACTGCATAGTATATTGTATATTATATGGTAACTCAGTTACGTTTATTCTGCATCGAACATTGTACATATGTCTATACTGAACACTGTGACCTAATTTTTTTTACTTCTAATTTACATGCTATACTATGTTATTTTATTTCATACTTATCTTGTCTTGCACAGTCTCTGGAGCGTAACAGTAAGACGCATTTTGTATAAAAGTATTCTGTACTTCTGTATGACAACTATTAAAGAAACTTGAAACTTGAGTAGGGGCGCTCGAATACAGCTGGTGACAATGGCCCGACGCACAGCTGTCTGTTCATTCATCAGGAGGAGCTCCGCGCTCCACAAAGCTTTTTGTGGGGGAGAGAGAGGCAGAGAGAGAATGGACAAAATGCACTGCAATGGGGTATATTGTGTTCTGGCCACGTGTTTTGGCTAAAATACATGTATTGTATGCCTAATTTTATTAAATGTCCTTTTGGCGCAAGCAATTGATAACTGTCAACATTGGCATGGCGCGAGCTCTCGTGTTAAATTCTTTTTTTAAGCAGCCGCTTTTATTATGAAATTCGTAGCACCGCTTTTATTAGGAAACAGGAAACACCTCCACCAATGTCTTCACCTCACCTCACTAACTCACTATACGATCACAACTGTTATTGTAATGCTTTTTGGTAACAATAAGTTTACACGCAACGTTGCAATAATTAAAGAGTTAAAACCTGTCAAATCAGCAGTCAAATTGTATATTTTCAGCAACGTTTGTTTACCAACGATTTTAACTGTTATTAGTGTAATATAACATTATAGATTCTCAATGCCTTTTCTGTGTGAGACCGTGTCTTAGTGGAATTATCGACATCTCCGAAAACCTAGTGCCTTGGGTTTGAATCCTCCTTTTTGTATTTATATAATTCATTTATAAAAATTAATTTTTTTGGTCTATTGTGTTATGGCCATGTGTTTTGGCTAAAATACATGTATTGTATGCCTCGTTTTATTAAATGTCCTTTGGGTGCAAGCGATTGATAACTGGCTCTACCGTTAGAATGCCAAGCTTGTGAAAATTAGTATTAGCTACAATTTATTCATGTATCTAATAGAAGAAGAAAAAAAGTCTTTATTTATCCCAATCTGTTTGTAATAATCTTATATATCAATGGAAATTGTGTGAACCATCTCCACTAATGTCTTCTGATTAATAATACATGAATAAATGGCTAACTACTCACCCGTAATGCAATTAATAAAACCTATGGTAACTTCAGGAGAAATGGAATCAAACTTACATGATATTCATATCCCATTATGCAAACAAACTTTGACATAAAATGTAACTAGACTCTGCCAAGTTTTCCCTGGTTAAAAAAAGACTTCCAATATTAAACATAGGGCTGTATCTAACGTTAGAGCAATTAACGTTAGATATTTTCACGATAACGCCAGTTAGTTGAGTTAATTTATTATGTGCGACCACTGCAGAGCACTAACGTTAACTAACTTAACGTTATAACTTAGCTAAGCAGTATTGACATGTTTCACCATATTAGGCTACAGTAGGCAGCTGTATGCTAATGTTAGTCATTGTGAGATTAATAGAGATTGTCGACTGTTAAACAAAACCTACCGTGCTGTTTTGTGCTGTTTTGTTCTGTTGGTATTCTTAATCCACTTCTGGCGAATATCTTGGTCATCTGCACAAAGAATTGTGTCCTCTATCGACGCAGATCAGTCAATGCTCTCTCTCTCTCTCTCTCTCTCTCTCTCTCTCTCTCTCTCTCTCTCTCTCTCTCTCTCTCTCTCTCGCTCTCTCTCTCTCTTGTGCCAATGTTGACACAATGGCGACTTCAATGTTGGTTAGTTGTTATCGCCCAAAGGACATTTAATAAAACGAGGCATGTACTGTATTTAACCAAAACACATTGCCAGAACACCACCATTTCATTTTTATAAATTAATTATATATAAAAAAAAAAAACAGGATTCAAACCCAGGTCACCAGGTTCAGAGACATGGCTTAGACCACTACACCACAGGCCCACAGATAAAATGCAATGAGATTCTATCATCTTATATTTGACTAATAACAGTTAAAATCATTGGTAAACAAACGTGATGCTGAAAATATACACCTTGACTGCTGATTTGACATGTTTTACTTAGTTTTAACTAATATTACGCGTTTCCTCGCCAACAATTGAGCGCCAAACACGTAATAATATGTTTTTAGATCCTTTGATATTTTTCCTCTGATCCCTGTTCTAAACCATCATCCGGATCATTATATGAGTCCCTGGCTCGTTTGCCCACGTTGGAATTGCAATGCCGATCGAATATCACCAGGTGGCAGTATCGCCTACCTTCTGAACTCTGATAGAAAGGGAACAGGAGAGTCAATGAATGAACCGGACTATCGAGACTCGCTCTGAGTTGGAGGAGCTCTTCCAAAGCAATCGCTAGCAGATCTGCTCGCCTCAAAACCTGATTGATTGATTGATTGAAAAGTTTATTAACAGATTGCAGAATGGGTACAGTACAGTACAGCTCAATACATACAATTGTTAAGAGGATGCAGACCTGAGAAAGACTTTCGTCTTGTTTCCATCAGGGTCCCCCATTTTCAATTCATCATATGACACACACGACATACAGATAGACAGTACTGCTACATCTATACATTTATGACATACCAGATTTTCAAATACAGTACTGTTTGTGATACTAAAAAAATCCAGAAAAAGAATGTATATACATTTGACATAGAAACTGTGCATTGGGGGAGGTTGGGTAGGTGGGGTGGGGCTGTACATTGGAGGTGGGGGGGGGGGGGGGGGGTGTTGGGTAGGGGGGGACACACTGTACATTGGAATCAGGGGCGGAGCTAGGGGGTGGCTACTGGGGCTCAAGCCCCGAATGTTTTCTGAAAAGCCCTGAATCTATTTTAAATTTTTTTTTTTTTTTTTTTTTTTTTGACAATTCATCATTGTTACATGAAAATATGTTTGCACCAGATTTAGCAGAAGCTAATTTCCATCTGTGGTCTATCCAGCTGCTAACTGTATTTGAGTGAGTTAAGTCTTGGTGTCATGGTAGACTCAGACCTAAGCTTTAAATCACAATCAACAAGTTGACAAAAACTTAATTCTTCCACCTTAGAAACATAGCTAAAGTACGGCCATTTATAAATCAAAAGGACGCTGAAAACCAGATCCATGCCTTTATCTCAAGCCAACTCGACTACTGTAATGCACTCCTTACCGGCCTCCCGAAAAAATACGATGATAACTATTTTATTGCAATGCACTATTGCATTATTTTATTCTATTTTACTAACTATTTTATTGCACTGCACTATTTTACTTTGTATCAGTGAATCATAGACGCCTGGCCATAAGAGCATTCGGAGCATCTCTGCTCTCCCACTATTGAACTTGGGGGAGCAAAGGTATGATCTTGCTCCACCACTTTTTGATCATATGAAAAATATGATATATCCCCCCCCAATATATAAATCTAACCATAACTATGTTATGGTTAACTGAGTTTTATAGTGAAAAGAGCAGCTTTATTGGTCAAGATTGAAGGCTCTATATTGCAGGAAATTGCACGTACAGGTTAATTAAATTTAAAAAAAATCTGCCGTGGAGGGGGTCGTGCCTGACCCCCTCCAAAACAACCCTTGCCTGCAAAAAAATAAGAAATTATAAAAAAAAAAAAGTAGAAATTAAAAAAAAAATTAAAAAAAAAGGGGGGGGGGGCTTTCTGGGCTAAGCCCCGGATCTCCTATAATCCTAAATCCGCCCCTGATTGGAATACTGACATACATTTGACATAGAAACTGTACATTGGAGGAGGTTGGGTAGGTGGGGTGGGGTTGGGTGGGGCTGTACATTGGAATACTGACAAAGCCATGCTTGGTCTTTATTGTACAACTGGGTTAGGACATTTGTAGGGGCCAGTTTTGAATTGCAGTCTCCCGTAGGTGTTCTTTGAGAGTGTTTTTGAAGGTGGGTAGTGATTCACATTCCTTTACAGCTTTGGGTAGGGCGTTCCACATTGTTGTGGCATAATTGCGAAACGTGTTTAGTCCCTTGTTTGAGCCGAATCTGGGTTTTACATGATTTGTGGAGCTCCCTCTGGTGTTGTGATCGTGGTATTCACTGACCTTTGGGAAGTATTTTGACACTACTACACTACTCTAAGCCATCCTAGGTTGGCAAAGTCTGCAGGGGTGAGGTGGGTTCTAGGAGTCAGGTCAAGCAGTAGTCTGACTAGTTTGTTTTGAGATGTTTGTAATTTGGTTTTTAGTGCCTTTGAGGTGCTTTGGTACCATGAGGTGCAAGCATAGTCGTAGTACCCTTGAATGAGTGCTCCTGCCAGAGTCTTCAGGGTATTCTTGTTTACCAGGGAGGAGATCCGGTACAAGAATCGAGTTCGTTGATTGACTTTTTTTATTACATTGGATGCCATTTTGTCACAGGAAAGATTAGCCTCTAGGATGGAACCCAGGTAGGTAATTTCGTCTTTCCTTGTGACAATATTGTCACCCACTGTAACTGAGAAGCCGTCGGTTTTGCTGAGTTTGTTATTTGAACCGAAGAGAATGGACTCTGTTTTGCCCATGTGTAATGATAGTTTGTTGTCGGCGAGCCATATGCAGATTTTGCCTAGTTCCGAGCTGAGGGTTTTTTCAACCTGTAACTTGTTCTTGTCAGAGACCAGCAGGGCTGAGTCGTCCGCAAACAGGAACAAGTTGCAGTCACAAGCTGACGACATGTCATTTGCATAAATTAGGAACAGTAGTGGTCCTAGTATGCTTCCTTGTGGAACACCACAGTTCACTGTGAGGGGGGGGGATAGGGTACCGTTTACCTCCACCATCTGTTCTCTCCCCTCCAGGTAGGATTGTATCCAGCTCACTGATAAACTATCAAAACCAATTGCTTTTAGCTTGTCTATCAGAATGGTGTGATTGACAGTGTCGAAGGCCTTTTGTAGGTCTAGCATGACCATGCCGCAGTATTTGCCCGCGTCCACCTCTTGCTTGATGTGGTCGTTCAAATAGAGAAGGCATGTGTCAGTGGAGTGGGATGTTCTGAAGCCAGATTGGAATTCGTAGATTCGATTTTTATCCGTAAGGTACTTTTCGACCTGTTCGTATACTATTTTTTCCATGACTTTCGAGATGGATGTAAGGATAGAAACAGGGCGGTAGTTGCCTGGGTCTAATTTGCTGCCCTTTTTGTGCAGGGGTGTTACTCTCGCTATTTTGAAGTCCTTGGGGACGTGTCCCTGTTTTATGGAGAGGTTTATTATGTGTGTGATGACTGGGGTGATGGCGGCTGCTGAGTCTCTGAGGAATTTGGAGGGGATGTTGTCATGGCCAGTGGCCTTGTTCGGTTGGAGGGCGCTCAGTTTATTGAGTACCTCATCTGTAGTTACCATTTCCAGTTTGAAATCGTCTTTGTGGACGCCTAGGTTCTTGTAGTATGCTACCTATAGTGTCCCGTAAACACGTGTAATTACATCATTGGAATTATTCTTTTTGGATTACCTTCTGGCTAAGGTAAGGACCCCCTATGTCTATTTTACCGAACCTCAAACATGTTTATGTAACGATCACAGTTCTGTGTTTTATCGGACATAAAACATGCTCGACAAACGCAATTGCAGTTTTGAGTTAAAACGACCCCCCCCCCCTTGATAATTTTGTGAAGGCACATGTGTACATGGTATACACCTTTGATTTGGAAGTATTTGGGGTTTCAGGGGATCAACCAGAACGGTTTGGGCTTATTGCATATTGTAACTGAGGGGTTACAAAACCCTGACTGTATTAAAGATTGTGATAGATTAAACCACTGCTAGTTATGTACTTTAATTACTGGCCAGACAGTACATCAAATATAGATGGTGAACACCCACAAGAACACGGCATTGACAAGGAAATAGTATTTGAGGGTATTTTATTATTATGCAACATTAGGTTACAGAATGAGAATTAGGGTCGCGCTTGTATGGCGAAGAATATGCGTAAAGTCAGTCAATAGCATGAGTCACTAAGAATAGCAGGAATCCTACGATGGGTCTAAGTTGACACCACCTGTCGTATAATAGCAACTATATAAGGCAACGCTGGTACCGCCTGGAGACAATGGGTTCCCTCCGGGGGTGTAAGGCCTGGAGGGTAGAGGAATGTTCGGATACTCAGTCTGATTCAATGAGGAATAAAGAGACTCCAGGTACAGGAGTCGGTCCTTGTAAATCCCTTGATCAGCAGCAAAGCAATAATTGTAATCCAAATGCTCGATAGCACTGATGACAGCTAGCCAGCCTCCGTCCACGAGGCCAGCCCGAGTTGTAATCCTCACGAGGTTGAATCCCAAACGATAGTGGAAATCAACGATGCTCTTCTCCGGGTAACACGTTCCAAATCAATATAATCCAACCAGTAATGGTTCTGCAATCGCCGACGCCGATTCTCCTGTGCACATGTCCAACGGTTCTCCGCCTAGGACTCCTCGGGTGTGGGCGACGTATTTAGGCCACACACCCTGGCTAAGTACACTAGCGAAAGACACGACGAACCGCTGGGTAATGCTACACACGAACGAACTGTGGCCGCACGATATACAATAAATGAACGACTATTTACTTCACATTAGATTAGGTCGAACTTGACGTTACTACATTAAACTCTGATACTTTACTATTCTATTCGCACATGTTCTCAACGCACGAGTTGCTCACTTCACCACGATGAACTACGTTGGCTTGTTTAGATGGACAAGCAGGTTGAAGTTAACGTACTGCTGTGCGCACCTTGCGCTGTATATATACTTAAGTGACTATCTAGTCCCAAACCGCAGTCTTTGTCTGGTATCAATACGCTGTCTCCGGGCATGTTCTGACATGCCTGAGCTTGTCTTTGAACCTGACGTTGGGGGCCTGCGAGCTGGCGCCTAGGGGCGCTGTCCAATAAGGAGAGTGAATATTACTCTGGTTTGAACGCAGGTAAAGGGATATTCCGTGTATATATAAATAATATACAAAGTATATCAAACAATAAAGGTAGATTCTCAGTTTTAATCTGGCCCTTCACAACAGCCGCCTCCTAATTAGTCTGCACCTAATTAGTTAAGGGAGACAGATTAATAGCCCAGTCAACTGCTCAATGTCTGTTGTGGGGAGTAGGGCAATCTACAAAGTCAGTGGGTCATGATCGTCATCAGGGGAGTCAGGGAGCCTCGGCAACTCTATCAGCCTCGCCACGGGTCGGGTGTAGGTCCGCCCCTGGACAATAACTTCTGCCGCTCTGACCTTTCCGTCGGCACCAGTGATCACTTTGCTTACGCGGCTGGCCGGCCACATAGCTCGGGGTAGTGACTGGTCTATGATCATAACGACTGTGTCCACTTGTATGTTGTCTCTGTCCTTTACCCATTTCTGACGGGTTTGGAGAGACGGTAGGTACTGGAGGAGGAAACTGTTCCAAAACTTGTCAGCCAATATTTGACTGTACCTCCACATTCTTTGGCCGTTCGCTTCTTCAGGTATGTACACCGCCTGTGGAAGCGCAGGGTCCAGCCGCCCCATCAAGAGAGTGTTGGGGTGACTGGGTCGACATCTGCTACATCACTTGAGACATACTCGAGGGCGTTGTGCTCGCCACTTGCGGCAGTCTAGACAGGTCCGCTGGAAGCAACGTACTGCTTCTCTTCCTTGCAGTATCCAATAACGACATCGGATCTCAGCGAAGACTCTCTCTGCCCCAGCGTGGTGCACATCCTCGTCGTATTTCTTTATGATGAGCTCAGTGACCTTGTGTCGGCTGTTGAGGACTATAGGATACTTGACGTCATCCGTTAAGTCCGGGGCCCGTCTCAGACGACCACCCACCCTGATGAGGCCATGGGTGTCGCGCTCAGGGCCCAAGTGGAGCAGTCTGCTGTCTGAAGGGATTGGCTTTGTTCCCTGCAGGCAGTCTAGCTCATCGGGGAACGAGTCTCTTTGGGCTCGCTGTAGCAGAAGGAGTTCTGCCTCTGCGTAGTTCGATGCGTCAATGTCTGTAGTGGGGGGAACCTCAGGGTGGTGCCACAGGAATGTTTTTAGCTGCGCACTCTCAAAGGTGAGGCAGTCGTCTATGTTAGGGTCAGTGGGGACTGGGATGTGCGTCAACCCACAGAACATAGATTTCTTGATCTCTGCCTCCTCTTGACTAGCCTCCCGTGGGGTGGGGGTAGGCCACTCCTCCTCCGGGAGCTTGAGGAACTCAGGACCGTCACTATAGATATTGGGACGTGTGAGGTCATCTAGGGACATCCCCCGTGTGATGACATCGGCTGGGTTCTGTTTCGTGTCCACGTACCTCCAGCACGCTGATCCTACCAGGTCTTGAATCTCTGTGATTCTGACTCCCACGAAGACCTTGTATCTACAAGAATCGGACTGGATCCATGTGAGTACGGTCATGGAGTCTGACCACAAGATTGTTCTTTGCACCGGGATGGTGAGTTCACGTTGGATTAACGTGGCGAGTTGCGCGCCTACCAGAGCTGCGCAGAGCTCTAGACGCGGGATCGATTGTTGCTTGCGGGGGGCTATCCTTGAGCGAGCCAGGATGAAGGCTGTGTGTATTTCTCCTCCCTCCTCTCGGGCCCGCAAGTAGGCCACCGAACCGTAGGCCACTTCCGAGGCGTCACTGAAGACGTGCAGGTCCATCTGGCACGTCTCCAGCCGCACTGTGGGTGGGAAGTAGCTCCGGCGTATGTTCACATTTTGGAGCGAGCTGAGTTCTCTCTCCCACTCTCTCCAGGTGGAAGCTAGGTGGTCGGGTATGGGGTCGTCCCAGCCCTGTTCCTTGTCCCACAGCTCTCGTACAATCATTTTCGCCCGAGTGGTGTAAGGTAGGATACACCCCAGCGGGTCGTATTGACTTGCGAGTGTTCTGTATACGCTCCGTCTGGTGGTCGGTAGAGGGGTCGACCTTCCCTGCTCCGGGGTCAGGGGTGTGTATTTGTAATGGAGCGAGTCTGTTTTGAAGCGCCAGACTAGGCCCAATGTCATTTCCTGTGCTTCACCTGGGGTGGTCGCCATCCAGGTCTCGCTGCTTGCTGCCTTTGTCTCTGGGGAGAGGCTGCGAAGTACTTGAGGCTCACTGCTGGCCCACTGCCGGAGATCAAAGCCGCCTTTGATCAGTGAGGCGTGGAGCTTGAGCAGGAGGGCTTCGGCTTCTTCTGGCGTCGAGACGCTTTGCAGACAGTTGTCCACGTAGAAACTCCTCTCTACACTTTGTCTGACCTCCTCGTCAGCTTCGGGGTCTTCTGTCACATGTTTTTGCAGTGCGAACATAGCACAGCATGGGCTGCATGTGGTGCCGAAGGGGAGGACCTCCCATTGGTAGATGGATGGTTGCTCATCGTTGATCCTCTCTCTCCATAGGAACCGCAGCAGGGGCTTGTCCTCCTCCACTAGTCGCACCTGCAGGAACATCCCTTTGATGTCGCCGCTGATGGCCACCTTGTCTTGGCGGAAACGTAGTAGTACGCCGAGGAGAGAGGGGCCGAGTGTCGGGCCGGGCAAGAGTTCTTTATTCAGATTCTGTAGTCCGATCTGGTAGCTGCAGTTGAATACAATGCGATCCTTGCCGTTGTGGTGGACCTTGTGGTGGGGCACGTACCAGGATTCAGTCGTCTGGTCGGCCTCTTGAATGTCAATTTTCTTTATGTGTCCCGCTGTTTCAAGTTTCAAGTTTCAAGTTTCTTTAATAGTTGTCATACAGAAGTACAGAATACTTTTGTACAAAATGCTTCTTACTGTTGCGCTCCAGAGACTGTGCATGACAAGATAAGTATGAAATAAAAACATAGTAAAAATTAGAAGAAAAAAAAGAGGTCACAGTGTTCAGTTTAGACATATGTACAATGTTCGTAGACGTAGTTACCATACAATATACAATACTGTGCAGTGTACTAATATACAATACTATATAGTGCAAGGCATAAATGGACGAGGTGCAGTTTAGGTACAATTCACAGTAGGTGTACGAGTTGTAGTGCAAATCCTTTATCAATAAATATAAAGTGTAAGTGTGTTTGTGTGATCTAAGTGTGGAGAGTGGGTGCTGCAGTGTGTTGTTTGTTTGAGTGAGTGTGTGTGTGCGTGTGGGTGTGTGTGCTGTGTGCATTTGATGGTTGTTGCATAGTGATTATTGTTCGTTTAGCGATTATTGTTCGTTTAGCAGCCTGATGGCCTGGGGATAGAAGCTCCTTCTGAGTCTTTCTGTGCTCGCCATAAGACTCCGGTATCGCTTGCCTGACGGCAGCAGTTCAAAGAGGCAGTTGTTCGGGTGGCTCGAGTCCTTAATAATTCTCTTAGCCTTCCCCTTGCACCGCTTGTTGTAAATGTTCTGGAGGGTGGGAAGCCCCCCTCTAATTGTGCGTTCGGCTGAACGTGTCACTCTTTGTAGTCTGCTACGGTCTTGTGCAGTGCTATTCCCAAACCAGGAGGTGATGTTGCCGGTCAGGATGCTCTCTATTGTACATGAGTAGAAGTTCCTAAGGATCTTCTGGCTGACTTGGAACTTCCTTAGGCGCCTGAGGAAGTAGAGGCGTTGTCGTGCCTTCTTCACAACACTGTCAATGTGTGTGGTCCATGACAAGTCCTCGGATATGTGGGCTCCGAGGTACTTGAAACTGTTCACTCTCTCAACTGGTGCCCCGTCGATGCTGAGGGGGCTGTAGTCCTTGACCCCCGACCTCCTGAAGTCCACAATCATCTCTTTTGTTTTGCTGACGTTCAGGGAGAGGCAGTTCTCCTGACACCACTGTGACAGGTTCTCTACCTCTTCCAGGTAGGCCCTTTCGTCGTTGGCAGAGATCAGGCCCACCACTACTGTGTCATCAGCAAATTTGATGATGGTGTTGTTGTTCCGCTGTGCTACGCAGTCATGTGTGTACAGGGAGTAGAGGAGGGGGCTCAGAACACAGCCCTGGGGGGCCCCTATGTTGAGCGTGATGGATGAGGAGGTGCAGTTGCCGGCTCTTACCACCTGGGGTCTGCCCGTCAGGAAGTCCAGGACCCACTGGCACAGGTCATAGTTCAAGCCCAGGTCCCTGAGCTTGGCTATGAGTTTGGAGGGGACTATGGTATTGAATGCTGAGCTGTAGTCGATGAACAGCATTCTCACATAGTTCCCCTTCCTCTTGTCCAGATGTGATGCTGCTGTGTGCAGCACATGGGCTATGGCGTCCTCCGTGGACCTGTTGGGGCGATATGCAAATTGCAGAGGGTCCAGGTTGATGGGGAGGGAGGAACAGATGTAGCCCTTCACTAGCTTCTCAAAGCACTTCATGGCTATGGAGGTGAGGGCTACAGGGCGGTAGTCGTTGAGGCAAGCGGGCGTAGATTTTTTGGGTACAGGGATGATGGTGGACTTCTTCAGACAGGTGGGGATGACGGCCTGTTCCAAGGACAGGTTGAAGATGTCAGTGAAAACCGGGGCCAGTTGGTCGGCACAGACTTTTAGGACGCGGCCGGGGATGCCGTCCGGTCCTGCTGCCTTCCTGATATCCACTTTTTTAAAGATCCGTCTCACCTCATGCTCTGTTACCCTGAACACTGAGTCTCCGTCAGCAGACCCCCCCCCCCCCATTGCCGTGGTTTGTAGGCTGGTGTTGTTATTCACAGCCTCAAACCTCGCATAGAAGGAGTTGAGATCATTTGCTAAGGAGATGTCACTGTTCAGTTTGAGGGGGGTTCCTTTGTAGTCTGTCATTGTTCTGAGGCCCTGCCACATGCCTCTAGAGTCAGCCTGTTCAAACTGAAGTTCAACTTTATCCCTGTAACGCCGTTTTGCCTCTATTACTGCTCTCCTGACGTTGTATCTTGCCATCTTGTGTTCTTCCATGTTGCCTGTCACCAGCCCGGTGTTGTATGCTGATGTGCGCACTTTCAGAGCCTCACGGACGGATTTGTCTACCCAGGGCTTTTGATTTGGGTAGATATTAATTTTGGTGGTGGGGATTATTACTTCTACCTGAGTACAGACATAGTCAATCACCGTTTCGGTGTATTCGTTAATATTGGCTGTGTTATCACGGAGTACACTCCATTCTGTGCTTCCCAGCACTGCTTGGAGTGACTCTACTGACGTCACGGTCCAACGCTTAACCTCTCGCGAGACCACCGGCGTTCGCTTGAGACACTGTTTGTACTTAGGCAAAAGAAAAATTGCGGCGTGATCGCTTTTACCGAATGGACTAAGAGCCTGTGACTTGTACCCATTCTTAAATTGCGAGTATACATGGTCTAATATGTTCTCGCCTCTGGTGGGACAGGTCACATGCTGATAGAAATTCGGCAGCACCTTTTTAAGACGCGCGCTGTTGAAATCCCCCAAGACCAAAATGGCCGCGTCAACGTTAGCTGCCTGGAGTTTGTTTACCTCGTCGTGAAGTTTTGAAAGTGCGACCTCAGTGTTCGCGTGTGGTGGAATGTACACTCCGATGAGGATGATGGACGTTAACTCTCTTGGGAGGAAGAAGGGTCGACATTTTATCGTGATAAACTCCAGGTCTGGGGAGCAGTGGTTAGACATTTCTTTTGTGTTGCCTAAATCGCACCACTCCTTGTTTATCATGAAGGCAATGCCGCCTCCTTTCTTCTTTAGTGACTCTAATGCCGTCCGGTCTTTCCGTAGAACGAAGAAGTGGTCTGCCGGTTCTATTGCATGATTCGGGACATCTGGACTCAGCCAAGTTTCTGTGAAACAGAGGACGTTACAATCCCGAATGTCCCTCTGGAATTGGATCCTTGCTCTGATGTCGTCCAATTTGTTTCCTATCGATTGCACATTGGCCAACAATATGCTGGGCAATGTGGTTCTGTGTCGTTTGGACCTCAGTCTGTTCCGGACCCCGGCTCTCTTTCCTCGTCTTCGCGGCGGCTTTTGTTGTTGTCCGTGGCCGGCATAACAAAGGATCTCGGTGGGCCATTTCTGCTGTTCAGCGATCCGATCCAGAGAGCAATCCAAACGGTAAGTTTTTCTTAATCCAATGTCAATGATTGACTGACGGTCATACACATATAATGCACCAACAGTTGGTGCAAATAAAACTCCTAATACTATAAAAATTAACAAAATAAAGCACAGTCTCGTCGGAGCGATCAGAAAGGCAGCCATCACAGCAGCGCCAGTTCACTGTGATCAGCTTGTCGATCTCAGCGCGGTACACAGTGGCTTGAGTGGTGTCTTTGGCTAGACGCCGCTCGGTGTTCAGTAGATATCGCTCTGTCGCTTCTTTTGAGGCGTGGAGGGTGGGCATACCCTCTCACCTCAAGAGTGGAGTTGCGTATCTCATCACTCCGTTGACCTCGACTCTCTTTGTCTTCTGCTCGAGGAGGGCTATGGCATAAGTGTCTTCCTTTGAGCGAACGAGTTTCTTTTCATTCTTAAAGGGCATCGCGTCTAATGTCCATAGCCTCTCGACGTGCTGCAAGAGGGTGGTGTCTTCTTTGTTTATCCTCGTGTAGAGGCAGCGAGTGGCTGTCGGTCGGTTGGAAGACCCGGAGAGGGGGCCTTGTAGTGTCCAACCCAGGCGGGTCTCGACCGCTGCTGGACAGCCTCTGGGCCCGATGTGGACCCGGTCCATTGGGACGATGAGGTGTGCGTGGTCGGATCCTATGAGCAGGGTCGGGGTGGCGTCGTCGATGAGCGGTATAGGTAGTTGACGTAGGTGCACATATTTTTCCATCAGCTTTGGGATGGGGTAGGTGTACTGTGACAGGCCTATGTCGTGGCTGGTGAAGGCGTTAGTGATGCTATACTGCTTCTCGGGCTGCCCGACCGCTGCTATCGTGAAGGAGACATTTTCACCCTTTATGGTCTTCAGGTCTCTTCTAATGGTACGGATTGTCATTGTTTCTTCGCTCCCCCGCAGACCCAGCCGGGCTGCGGCGGATGCGAGGAGGAGAGTCTTTTCTGACCCATCGTCTAGGACGGCGTAAGTGTCCATGACCTTGTCCTCGTAGCTTAAGAGCACTCGGACCACCTTCAAGAGCACTCGGGAGCTCCCGCTCTTCGCAGGGTCTATGTACATGACGTTCACTCTCGAGCTGCTTGGGGGTACGGGTTTCTTCTTGTTGCTGTCGTGTAGGACCTCCAAGTGGGCGCCGTCGCACTTGCTGCATCTTTTCTTTAGGCAGCACTCAGCTGCCATATGGCTGCGCGCGCAGCGGAAGCAGCGGCGGTTGGCTTTGATCCACTGACTCACCTCGTCAGCTGTCAGCTTCTTGAAGGTGTCACATTGAGACAGCCAATGTTCATTTTCACAGTACTGGCATACAATCTTCCACTTCCCCTTGGTCTGGGGGGTGCTGTGGTTCTTGTGCTGCGGCACTGACTCGGCCTGGTGCATAACTGTCACTGACCGGCGGTTATCGTTGGACCTCCGAGGTCCATCTCTTGGGCTAGAGCCACTCCACACGAATGTGTCCAGTCGTAGACTGCTAACTTCCCTTGCGAGGAAAGCAGCCAGGTCTAGGAGGGATGGCTCTGGGCCGTTGGGGTCACGGTGGTCTCTCTGCCGCCGAAAACGCTCTTGACGGGCTGGAGGGAGCTTCTCCAGTATCCGCTCCACATTAGAATTTGCATACAGTTCATATCTCCCCTTCTCCTTTTGGGACCCCAGCATCCCCACGAGGGATTGTACCTTGATAGAGAGGTCATCCAGTGCTCTATTGTCTTTGGCTGGGGGGAGGCGGTCGATATCCCGTATTTCTTGGATCACGTAATCCCATATGCGTCCATAGCGCTGGTCGAGGGCCACCAGAGCCGCGGAGTATGGGGTGCTTGAGTTGGAATATGCCAGCGCTATATTATGCGCTCTGGGCACCTTGAGATGCTTGAGGAGGATGGCATATTTGTACGACTCGTCGTGGACATCGGACATCATAGTCTCCAAACACATGCGTAATTCCATGTACTGTGCTCTGTCCTCGCGCGTAAAGTCTGGGAACGTCGGTGTACCAAGGTAAGATGCCATGGATGGCTGGTACATTGGTGAGCGTAGGGGAAGAGGCCTCCTTGGCGAGTCTCCCCGTACGTGTGGTCGTGGGTTAGTACTTGGTGGGTACCAGAGGCCGGGTCCCCAGGTGCTGTTCCTCGGTGCTGACTGTACGTCAAACTCACCCGTGAGTTGGGTCGGGGGTTTGTAGTGCAGTGACTCAGGGCTGAAGTCGGGGCTGTACTGGGCCTCCTGGTCCAAAGTATGTTCGTGCTGGTGGGCTTGATATTCCTCCTCTTCCTCTTCTAGGTCCTGGAGTCTTCTAGTTAGTCTCTCGGCGACGTAGGCCGGTTCTTCCCGTTGGCTGGGTCTCGTATGGACCGGTCGGGAAGGGGGCTCGGAGACGTAGACAGGTTCCTCCTGTTGGCCGGGTCCCGGGTAGCTTTGTCGGGTAGGGGAAGGTGCCCTAGACCCTTGCCGTGATGATCTCCGGGAGCTCCGTGCGGAGAGAGGGGGTGTCGCCCTGGCGATCAATTGTTCTATCATCTGCGCCTGCAGCCGGTCGCGCTCTGCTTCGCGCTGCGCATTGGCGGCGTCGCGCTGTGCATTGGCGCGGTCTCGTTCGATGTTCTCTTCCGTCTGAAGGCGCCTCTCCTCCAGTCTGATGCGGTCGTCCTCACTCCTTTGTTGCGCCTGGAGGCGCTCTCGTTCAGTTGCAGAGTGTTCGCGCTCACTAAGGGCTTGCGCTTGGAGTTGCGCGTGAAGGCGCTCTCGTTCCGCTGCAGAGTGTTCGCGCTCGCTTAATTGTTGCGCCTGGAGGCGCTCTCGTTGTTCGCGCTCGCTCATTTGTTGAGCCTGGAGGCGCTCTCGTTCCACGGCAGAGTGTTCGTGCTCACTTAATTGTTGCGCCCGGAGGCGCTCTCGTTCCGCTGCAGAGTGTTCGCGCTCACTAAGGGCTTGCGCTTGGAGTTGCGCGTGGAGGCGCTCTCTTTCCGTGGCAGAGTGTTCGCGCTCACTAAGCGTCTTTGCTTGAAGCCGGTCGCGCTCACCCTGGAGTCGGTCTCTTTCGGTTGAGGCTGTCAGCGTGGCGATCAAGGCTTGCGCCAGTCTCTGGTCCGCCTCGCTGGGGGATGACACTGACGGAGGTGATCGGGTGCTGACAGGGCTTGTTGGAGATCTGTTCTCCTGGCGCGCTCCGAGGTCTATCTCCTGGGCGCGGTACTCTTCTCTTGGTTGTGTGTCGGGTTCTATCCCTGGAGCGCTTTCTTTATCCTGGAGCGCTCCGGGGTCTATCCCGGTGACGCTGTCTGGAGGTATAGTCACGTCATGTCCCACTTGGTCCCCCCTGTGAGCTAAGTCAGTTTCGTTTGAACCCACTGGGATCTCTACTGGCAGGGTCGCCAATTCGATAGGATTGGACATGCTTAAACTATCCGATTTATCCGTATTTAACGTCTGTTTAGATAAGCTAGGGGGTAGAACGAAAGCGAAGTCCTCCAGATATGGAGGTAGCTGACGTTTGCGCTGCGGGCGTTCTAGCTTAGGGGAGCCGCTTGGAGAGTGTTCACCGCTGGCCATGTCACGTTTGCGCTGCGGGCGTTCTAGCTTAGGGGAGCCGCTTGGAGAGTGTTCACCGCTGGCCATGTCAATATTAATATTATATTAAATATTACACTGATACCCTCCGGCTCGAAGGACCAATTGTAACTGAGGGGTTACAAAACCCTGACTGTATTAAAGATTGTGATAGATTAAACCACTGCTAGTTATGTACTTTAATTACTGGCCAGACAGTACATCAAATATAGATGGTGAACACCCACAAGAACACGGCATTGACAAGGAAATAGTATTTGAGGGTATTTTATTATTATGCAACATTAGGTTACAGAATGAGAATTAGGGTCGCGCTTGTATGGCGAAGAATATGCGTAAAGTCAGTCAATAGCATGAGTCACTAAGAATAGCAGGAATCCTAAGATGGGTCTAAGTTGACACCACCTGTCGTATAATAGCAACTATATAAGGCAACGCTGGTACCGCCTGGAGACAATGGGTTCCCTCCGGGGGTGTAAGGCCTGGAGGGTAGAGGAATGTTCGGATACTCAGTCTGATTCAATGAGGAATAAAGAGACTCCAGGTACAGGAGTCGGTCCTTGTAAATCCCTTGATCAGCAGCAAAGCAATAATTGTAATCCAAATGCTCGATAGCACTGATGACAGCTAGCCAGCCTCCGTCCACGAGGCCAGCCCGAGTTGTAATCCTCACGAGGTTGAATCCCAAACGATAGTGGAAATCAACGATGCTCTTCTCCGGGTAACACGTTCCAAATCAATATAATCCAACCAGTAATGGTTCTGCAATCGCCGACGCCGATTCTCCTGTGCACATGTCCAACGGTTCTCCACCTAGGACTCCTCGGGTGTGGGCGACGTATTTAGGCCACACACCCTGGCTAAGTACACTAGCTAAAGACACGACGAACCGCTGGGTAATGCTACACACGAACGAACTGTGGCCGCACGATATACAATAAATGAACGACTATTTACTTCACATTAGATTAGGTCGAACTTGACGTTACTACATTAAACTCTGATACTTTACTATTCTATTCGCACATGTTCTCAACGCACGAGTTGCTCACTTCACCACGATGAACTACGTTGGCTTGTTTAGATGGACAAGCAGGTTGAAGTTAACGTACTGCTGTGCGCACCTTGCGCTGTATATATACTTAAGTGACTATCTAGTCCCAAACCGCAGTCTTTGTCTGGTATCAATACGCTGTCTCCGGGCATGTTCTGACATGCCTGAGCTTGTCTTTGAACCTGACGTTGGGGGCCTGCGAGCTGGCGCCTAGGGGCGCTGTCCAATAAGGAGAGTGAATATTACTCTGGTTTGAACGCAGGTAAAGGGATATTCCGTGTATATATAAATAATATACAAAGTATATCAAACAATAAAGGTAGATTCTCAGTTTTAATCTGGCCCTTCACAACACATATAATGCGTTTTATCTCGCAATCTATGGAAAAAGACTGGATTATCTTGGAAATGGACGATGTTTAGCGTGTAATAAACTACAAACTACAGTGTGTAGAAACTATTTTTTACATGTTGGACTACAAATAGTGTCTGTCAAATGAGCCATACTATTGTCTCCATAGCTATAATATAGAATATACAATAGTGTCCGCAAAGATCGTGAAATACCGCGAAAATGGTCATGAAATCCTGGCACTAGACAGTGAAGGATGGGGGAAGCCTATGGCGCTCAATGTGTTAATTATTAATTCTTTAATTCAGCAACAATAATACATAGTCTGTAGACATAGTGATATGGCGTGATGTAAAATTTTGCGGTCTCGTTGTGAGCCTCTTTGATGAATGAAGTTCTGTTTCGTTAAGGGGCTCTGCTTGGCATCACTACTGCACTTCCTCGCGTACGTGCACGCGCACTGAATAAATTCCACAATTAATTAATTAATACCAGTATTAGTCTGACCACACCCCTCATCAGCTTACCTTCATAAGCAGGTGTGTGGTCACCTGCTCTCCTCCTTCTCGCTTTCACCACAAGAAAGTGCCTCGGTAGTACCCCACTTGACGTGTTGTTAGTGGAGAAAAATTTTGTTTACAAGGAAGGAGATACGTTGACATCATATCTTTATTTTCTCTCTCACTATTTTCGAGAAAATACGGCGATATTGTCTTCGTACTGGAGTGTCTGGAAGATGTTGATCATTCTAAAAATCCTCCACCGGTTTTCGTATTGGGAGCACGCCGCTGCATGCTTCTCAACTGCAGTTCCTTGCTGTGTTTGTTGGGGTGAAACCTGTCAGGCCACAGCTGAACTGTCGGACATGCCGCTGTTGTGAGAAGCGGTGCGTTCCAGGTTGGGTGAGTAGTGTTTTGCTGGCAGGCTCCACTTGTCTGTTAGTGCTATGGGGGCTACTTGACAATGTTTATGGAAACCGGCCCCAGGCTAGGGTCCTTTGTTCAGCCACCTAGGCGACAGAAGGCCTTGGTCTGAAGACCATTATAGTTTTAACTAGTGGGCCGCGACCATTAACACTGGTGATCCCTGTGTGTTTTGGACGAGTGGATTCTCTCTGTCACCGTGTTAAGGCCCCATCTTTCATATCCAAATGAGAGTATTCCTTCACGAGGGGATATGTGCATAGGATGTGCGATAGCGGCAGATCCATGTTCAAAGTCAGCTACAGGCCAGTTGGTATTGTGCTGATTCCGTCGGGTGTTGGTAAAATCACCGTTGTGAAGCGGTGTTGACATCTTGTTTTCTCTTTTCTCTTAAAAAGTGAGGAGAGGTTCAGAACGGCGGCCTGTCTGGGTGAGTGTTATGTCATTGTTTACAGGTTCAATTGATAGCTGCTTAGCTTACGGTTAGCCAGTCAGCTGTTAACTGCTGCGTTAGCCTGCTGGGATCGCTGCATGGCCTGCTCAGGTTGGGCCTACTGTTAGCCAGTCAGCTGTTAGCTGCGGTGCTAGCATGTCGTGATCGCTAGGTAACGTTAGCTTGCTGCTATAGGCCATGGCCTGGCGCGGGGTAGCTTAGCTTCTCGCGCGCCGCCGTGGGCTCGCTTCTGATCGCGTGCGTCGTTAGCTCGCCGTCTCGGGAGCAGAAGCAGTAGCACCCGAACGGTTGGAGCGGCCGTTAGCTTGATGCTATTCTGTTGAACGTGCTTTGATTTTAACATGTTTTACACTCTTGACTACGACGTCATCCTTGACAGGGGATGTTTCGTCGACCCTGCCCTGAGCCAGGACGGCAAGGTTGCATCAACAAAGGACTGTAGTGCGGGTTGGAGCGGCGACGCTGCCCAGTTCGAACAACACAGGAGCGGCTGTGTTCCTACGGTGTCTGTGACTGCACTTCGCTGATCTGCGTTCCGGGTAGGCACAGGTTTGACCAGACCTTATAACACGTTTTCTGGTTTTACTTTTCTAAATGTATTGTGAATAACGATGTTTTTCCCAAAACGTGTGTTGCTGCAATGCATTTGGGATACGGCGCGGGTTATGTGTGAGCTGTTTTTGTCACTGGCAGTTAGCTTCTCCGTGCAAATCGGGATGTAATGATCTGGTTGTTGTGTGAGAAACATCATGGTGTTTATATGTACCGTGTACTCACAACTAAGGTAACTAACCTATGAAGCTATGCTTGGTGACAAGTGAGTAAAAGAATGTTCTTTTCTCAGCCTGTGATGACAATGAACAGTGTGTTCACATATTAACAGGTTTTCCTGTTTTTAACTGGCCGTATTGAGGGTAAAATAAGAGGATTGTGTTTCCCCCCGGTTTCCCTGGGGACTTTTTCATCCTCCTATCAGACATGTTTGTGCACTAATTGTGTCTTTTGTATGGTAGGGATGCGATGTAACTCTTAGCTTGATTGCTGAGGTTGTGCTAAATCTGCTGGAGAAACTTTATTTTCCTAAAAGAAAAAATTGTTTGGTCGCTGTCATGTGTGCTTAGCAAGGCCTGTGGCCGATACTAATCGAGAATGATGTATTCTCTCATTGTGAAAAACGGCGTTCCTCTGTTGAGTGTTTTTTGCCATTTTTTGTAGGTGATGATGGGTTGTGTGTGTCATGTGACCTACAACTGGGTTGGACTGGCCACAGAAGCACATGTGTATGTTGGACCGGGGCTCTTAGAGCCCTCTCTATTCTGTGTTTTTCCTTAGTAAAAATCAGATAGCAGGTTAGCTCATGCGCTGTGTGGAGCTGTCAAACGCTTCATAGAGCTGACTATGACTGTGTCATATTCTCTTTTTGTCATTACATCATATCATGGGTGTGGGGTCGTAAAGGGGTGAACTGGTAACCTTTCCTCTCCCCCTTGTTTCTGTCGGTCAGGGGTACACCCCCTGTCCTTCAAGGTTCCCGTCACGTGGCGGTTCGGCACGTTACGGGGGGGGGGGGGTTTCCTGGTCCTACGGCCTGGTATATTGGGCGTGTGCACCGCAGGAATTCCCCCGCCATAGAGTACGTCACCGTGCGCGTCTCTGTTGGTAGGACTTCCGTGTGCTGTTCAGGTCCATGTGATGGATCTGTTTCGGGGGGGTGGTCAGGGCTCCTCCTCACCAAGCGCCTATTCGGGCCTTCTGTGAGTTCGGACTCCTTCTTCCATGTGAGGGAGCCTCCATCAGAGTACAGAGCCTTCCTCCTCAGATTGTCAAAGTGAGTGGACCCTCTAGAAGGGTCCTATTCTATTGTATATGTATTCGATTCAATTCGATTATTGAGTGTGTATGGGTTCAGTGCCTCTTCCCCGGAGAGCCCTAAAACCAATTTTTTACATGGCTCAAGGTGCAATATATTCTTTTCAATCTGTACAGCTCGCGTGGGAAGTCTCTCTGGGGATCCCCGTCTCCTTCCTATGGGAGGGTGGTGGGATGTAAAAATGTGAATTTTTTTTACCCCGGCTGTGTAGACTGGGATACATACTGTTGATGCTTCCTTCTTTTCTATTCCAGAAGTGTTGGAGTTAGGGAGTGTCACACCCCTCTTGTCGTTCCCCTGGGCGCCTTGGGGATTCAATGACAGGTCTAAATAGCCTGTTCATTGATGGGGGTGTGTCCCGACGCACGTATAGTGCTAGCTCGCTGTAAACAGGCGATTGACTGGCACGCCTTGGTTGCTTGTGGTTGAAACAGCGTTTTTATAAAGCAACTGAGATGGGGGTTTTTCCTCTTCCGACGACCAAATCCCATGACCTGGGTTGGTTTTTCGACGGATTCTCGTTCATGTCTGGGGGATGATGACGGAATGGATCTGAACATATGTAGAGGGGTCTCACGCCCTTGGGGTGGGCCACCAGGCGCGGTTCGCCCGAACGTCTGGGTGGCGCCTTCTTTTCATGTTAAGATCAACACGCATATCTGCCCTTCTCCTGGAGTAGGCATGTCGGCGTGGTTAGGGCACGGGACTGGTTCTGGTCATGCTGGTCCAGATCAGTTGAACCCGTTGTCCGCCGGGGATGCAGATCTGCTGTTCTGGTACCCTGAGGGACTTGGGCTTTTTTCAGGGGGAAAAATGCCAGGTCGGTCTGGGTGTCACAGGGTTAAGCGCTATGGAGACCCTGGTTGGGTACGTTTTTACTCAGCACTGTCGTAATGGCTTACAGCCATGCCATTCTGTACACGCTCGATCTCGTCGGATCTCGGCCGCTACACAGGTTGGTCCTGGTTAGTACTTGGTTGGGAGACCGCCTGGGAATACCAAGTACGGTGTGCTTAGGGGCTGGCTCTCCATTCTTTTTCGCTCCTCCCTCACGCATGGCGATGAGGGGCCTGTGGGGGTGGTTTTTTGACCTCCTCTGGTGACCCTGTGCTTCCCGTACCGCCAGGCCCGGTCCGAAGTAATGTTTCGTCGACCCGTAGGCCTGGGTTAACCTTTTTTGAAAACTGAAACACTTGTACTGCGGTATAGCCGGTGTATACCCGCAGGTGTGTTTTGGAGTTTTTTCTTGAGGGGTTATAGGAACAACCACCGCATTGGGTAACACCGAGGTGGTTGATTCCCTGGTGTGTTGGAGCAGTGTCAACTCCCGGGTTCACCGGTTGAGGGTGCCCCTGCACGTTCATGACGTCTGCCAATCGTGTCAGCCTTCTCTGCCTCGACCCCTCTGGGTGGGGGTTTTTAAATGGAGGCTTGGTCATGAAACACCGCCAGCTTACGCTCCTTCCGCCGGGGCGGCTGTGTTCAGCTGTCCCCTCTGGCGCCTGTCTCGTCCGCAGTCTCCAGGCTAGGGTTAACAGCCTGTTGCCTGGTTTTTCCCCGGTGCGCTGCCTGCTTCCGTTGGTTAACCTTTTTTGTGTGCTTACGGCCATGCTGACTGCCTGTTCTGCAGGGTCAGTGTGCCAGGCGGTGTACTATTGGGGGGACAGGGCCCGCTCGGCTTACGGCCATACCGACCTGAACACGCCCGATCTCGTCCGATCTCGGAAGCTAAGCAGGTTCTGGCCTGGTTAGTACTTGGTTGGGATACCGCCTGGGAATACCAGGTGCAGTAACTGAGGGGCCTTTGTCCGAATACGCTGGCGATGTGGGGGGCGGGGCACTACGTGCCCACCTGGTGGGGTCTTGATGCTGGCATCATGGACTTCTCCGGGCCCCCATTCCAGGGAGTCCAGTCTTTTTGGTGGGTCTGGGTCTTCCTTCGCGCTCCGCTGCTACGGCCTTGCCACGGGGTTGGGTTTGCCCTTGACCCCGTGATTCTGGGGGCAGTAACGAGGTTGTTCCTCCGTTCGGTCCCGGGTGGCATGCGGGTTGTGCGTGTGTGTAGTCGTGGGGTCAAGCCACGGTCTGCTCACCCTGTGCGTTGGGTTGCTTGAGTGCCTCTTCGCACGGTCGGGTCCGTCGCCTTCCCGTGAAGCCCCTAATAGGGGGGATACCCTCCATTAGGGGGGGTCGGGGGGGCTCGGCCCTCCCTGTTCTGATGGTTTTGGGGGGCTGTCAGCGGGGTGTATTTGTCAGCCAGCGGCTCCGCTTGGCCTCCCCTTGTGCAGTAGTGATGCCAAGCAGAGCCCCTTAACGAAACAGAACGTTAGGTTATGGCTATAACCAAGTTCTGTTAGTTAGGGGTGACGCTTGGCATCAGACGGCCGCTGCAGCCCTTGACCTCACCTTGTGGTGAAAGCTTGGGAAGGAGGAGAGCAGGTGACCACACACCTGCTTATGAAGGTAAGCTGATGAGGGGTGTGGTCAGACTAATACTGGTATTAAAGGTACATTTGTGGAATTTATTCAGTGCGCGTGCACGTACGCGAGGAAGTGCAGTAGTGATGCCAAGCGTCACCCCTAACTAACAGAACTTGGTTATAGCCATAACCTAACGTTAACAGACTTTGCGCCTCCTGGCGGGCATATAACAGAACAGCAACCTGGTTTCCTAATTAATTCCCATACCGTGAGACCACCATGCGCTCGTCGCGGCAAAATGGTAATGACAACTAATGGCTGCATCTGTATGGTGAAAGGAGGAGGCTTTGGCAGTAGTAATGTTTTTGGAGAATGCTAACAAGAGGTTATGATAGGTAGTGATGTCACCAGTGAGGTTGGTCTTTTTATACTTCCTCTCAGCTGCTCTCAGGCTCTGTCTTTCTTCTCACTGCATCTGTCAGCAATGGTTGTTGTGTAATGGCTGGCAGGCCTCTTGCTTGTCGAAGGACAGGGCTGAAAGGAGGGTTGAGGTTTCCGTATCTGGGGGAGAGCAGAGAAAGTCTCACTCAAAGGTAGAGGATGTCAGAGGAGAGGGTGGAGGGGAATAGCGTATGTTGTTCAAGTTCAACTCAAAAGATTTGCTGTACATATGAAGAATAATAACAATAATAGTGATGATAATCATAGACATATTTTATATCATTGGAAAGCCCTAGTTGTTACCTTCGAAATGGTACCAGATACGAGGTACTTGTATTATATACTTGACATACCCAGTAACTAATACTCTATCACAAACCGATGTACGTTCAAGTTCATGAATCTTCTAACTGGGCCTGGGAGGGCTAAGAGGGTTAAAAGAATGTACAGCTCGTCTGGAAAGTATTCAAGTGGACCTGGAGATAATACAAATGGTGGGATTGAATGGACACCTCCCACCTCTTGCAGAGACAAGTCGCATTTCTTTCATCTCTCCCAAGGCCTTCAAGGCCGTTCCTACCGCCGCCTCTACTGCTCCATGGAGCCCGACGCTGCTATGCTCTGCTTCGTGCCGGTGGCCGGACTATACTCAAATCAAAATCAAATCAAATTTATTTATAGGGCCCGACAACACACGTTAATGTCCCCATGGGCCGTACAGGTCTTCTTTAAAGTCAAGAAGAAAACATAACAATAAGTCAAGAACAGAACAAGAACACCATAAAATCCAAACATTTTTAGATGAATGCAAATAAATGAAAGAATGCAAGCACTCCCAGACATACCCCACGCGAAGGTAAGGAAAAACTCACTAAAACCTAACAATAGGGAAAAAAGCTCCACAGGCAGTGTGGAGGAGAGAAACCTTAGAAGGGCCATTCAAGGGGGGATCTCCCTTCTTAGATGTTGGTGATAGTAGTGTTGCAGACGGACAGTTGGTAAGCATGCACTCATGTGTGTGGTGAAACACAGAAATCAACTCTAAATGGATCTAATCAGTGGATTGCATATTTTCTTCAAGAAGCAGAATAAGGCTAACCCTCTCTGCCTATTGGGACATCATAATCGGGTTACCAACTTGAAGACGTGGTCATTTTTGGATTATCGAAGCTTTTGGACTGCAATAAGAAGATTTTGGATCTGTTTACCGCGCACAGGATCTACCAAAATGAACTGATAAGACACTTGGACACTTGGACTAATAATGCATTCAGTCATTTGGACGGAGTTGTTAAAACTCACTTCACTCAAATCAATAGAGTTATATTCCACTCTATTCAAATCAAATTTAAAGGGACGTGGCTGGGATAAATTGTGCCAGTCAGTCAGCCAAAACAAATTCTTGGACCAAGGTCGAACCGAGAGCTCTGGAGTCGAAGGCCCTCTGGGAGATAAGAGTGGCGAGCGGCGTCCCACACCCCCAATCCCTAGTCCCCCCCCCCCCCCCCCCCCCCCCTTCCTCTGCATTGGCGCTGCACTGTCGGCTGCCTCGTGTGAGGGAGACCTCCCCCACCCAGGACTTGGCTTGTGCACTCCCCCCCCACCCCCCCCCCTCCCTCCCACTCCCCCCCCCCCCCCCCCTACAGCCCTGTAACAACCCCAACCCACTCCCCCCTCCTTCCGTAAATGGCACTGCCTATGACGGCTGCCAGTCTGTTTGCGGTGGTGAATATGCATATGTTTGTCTCAAGGCTCTGTACCATTATTACTATCTAAAATGTAATAATTGTGGAATATTACTGTAATGAGCTGTATGTGTATGATCCAAGCGTCCTATGATCCTCATAGGAGCATAACAGAAAAAAGCATTCCATGTGAAGGTATTCTGTATCTTTGCATGTCAACTAATAAAGAAACTTGAAACTTGAAACTAGAGACAGATACGGCAAAATAATTGACCGACACAGAGTTTAAAACACCGAGGCGCCGCGCCGAGGTGTTCTAAACGCAGTGAAGGTCAATTATTTTGCGACAATGATCGAGTATAGCTATACATTATCCCGCTTATTACATGGCTAACTTACTAACAATATACCTAATTCATTTTACACCATCGACAAGACGAGATCAAATGCAGACGCAGTTGTTCTGTGGCTCCTCTGTAATCGCCGGCAGCCGGCAGGTCTGTGGTCTGATTGCACTGATGAGTACAGCTGTGCATAATGGTAATGCTTAGCTTTCGTGACTGCGACCAAAATGCTTGATTGTGATTGGTCAATAGCGCTCTGTTACCCGTATCAGCGGTGATTATTGTGCGTTGCCCATGGCAGCGGTCAGTTATGTAAGGGATAATGTATAGCTACGAGGTCATTGTCACAAAATAATTGACCGACACGGAGTTTAGAATACCGAGGCGCCTCGCCGAGGTGTTTTAAACGTAGTGAAGGTCAATTATTTTGCGACAATGACCGCTTATTACATGGCTAACTTACTAACAATATACCTAATTCATTTTACACCATCGACAAGACGAGATCAAATGCAGACGCAGTTGTTCTGTGGCTCTGTCAGCCCAAATAAAGTGATTATTATTATCGCCGGCAGCCGGCAGGTGTGTCTGATTGCACTGATGCAGTGTGTGTCAGTGGGCTTGATTGCTTGAGCTGTGAAAAGCAATAATCACCGGTGATTATTGCACGTTGCCCGTGGCAGCGGTCAGTTATCGAAAAATTATTCACCGCTGTCAGGGGCTATTGACCAATCACAATCAAGCATTTCGGCGAATGTGAAAACGCCATGTAATAACGAGAAATAATTCACCGCTGTGAGGGGCAACCGAGCGCTATTGACCAATCACAATCAAGCATTTTGGCGAATGTTAAAACGCCTTGTAATAATATATGATATTCGAGAGAGGATAGGGTGAGATCAGGTAGTGATATTATGTGTGAAGTCCATGAGGGAGAGGTCAGGGCCTCAAACCAATCACATGCGTTATTTAAACTACTTCATGCAACTCATCAATCAAAGTAATTGTTGTGGAAGAGTGTATGGAAAGGAAATGGATTGTTGGAGAGAGAAAGTCATAGGAGAAAGCGAGAGAAAAGAAAGTTGGAGAGAGAAAGCGAGAGAAATTAAAGCAGGAGCAAGAAAATACATGACAGAATGGCAAAAAAATAAGAAAGTAGACACAGAAAATCGAGCGTTCAAGAATGAATGGACAAATCAGTCAATTATAATAAGTGGGTGGCACCACTATGAAACAACGCACAGATCTTTCGAGCAAACATACCCAGATAAATCAGAGGTGAGGGCACTGGCGGCGATATAGGCGAGGCTGCCGAGGAATCGGAACAGGAGCAGCAAGATGAGTTGGACTTGGACAACGAGAACGAGCCACTTCAGCAGTACCCCACAGACCTGGGCTTTTTTGATGAACATTTTTCAGCTGATATAAAACGGTATATCATAGTTACAGGGTCTTGTAAACCCAGAGGCCCTTTCCCAATTAATGAAAAAGGCAACCGTACAACAACACAAGCTGGTTTAAAACTGCCCCGTAGCTGGCTTTGCTACTTTCCTAAACTGGATTGTGCGTACTGCTATTTGGAGACCGCAGTTCAAAACATTACCACAACGCATGGGTGAATGGAGTCAAAGATTGGAAGAATATATCTAGCAAGATAAAAACCCATCAGTCCTCTCAAATGCACACTGTAGCTTGTGTCATATATGAACAGTGGAAAAGGCATGGCGGCACAATTGATGCGCAAATGGAGAGGGATGTGCGTAATGCAGCTCTGGAACGTATCGTTAATGTGACACTAACGCTAGCCATTTGCAACCTTTCATTCCGGGGGCACAGGGAAAGTTTGGGACAGCCGGGCAGTGGGCATTTTCTTGAAATTATCCAGGTGCTGGCAAGCCATGACCCTGTGCTGAAAGAGCTGATCAACCGGCCTGAGGGCTCAGTTAAATACCTTAGCAAGGATATCCAGAACGAGCTAATATATATATTGTCCCAGCGAGTTCAGCAAGACATTACGGCAGAAATAAACCAAGCACCGTTCTTTTCTGTGATTATGGATACTACACAAGATCTATCCAAGCGAGACCAGCTAAGCCAAGTATATAGATACATCACCATAGTAAGAAATCCGATGGACGTAGCTGTTGATGTAAAAATAACAGAGGCTTTTTTGGGATTTGAGGAGACACAAGATACTTCTGCAAGAGAGCTGGAAATTAAAATAATCGAAAGCATTACAAAACATGGCCTGGAAATTTCCAAATGTCGTGGGCAAGGCTATGACGGAGCGGCCAATATGAGTGGGGTTTATTCTGGTGTCCAGGCTAGAATTAGGGAAAAAGAACCCCTTGCAACATATGTGCATTGTGCAGCACACAACCTAAACCTCGTACTCAATGATGCAGTTAAAGACATTCCAGAGCTCAAACAGTTTTATGATACCATAGAAAATGTGTATAAATTTTTTGGCCACAGTATTAAACGGTGGGCCATGCTAACTGGCATCATTTCCACAGACGATTCATCTCACCCAGGCATCACGTTGAAGCAATTATGCCCTACCCGTTGGTCTTCTAGACATACCTCCCTTACTGCTATACGCTACAGATATGTGGACGTGATGAAAGCGCTGACAAAAATAACTCTAATTAGTGACAAGGCTGAGCGTAATGAAGCAGCGGGATTGAAGAAAGCAATGGAACATTTTAATTTCATTTGTCTAGTGGTGCTCCAGACGAAAATATTGGAGAGTGTTAATGCTGTCTCTAAATTACTCCAAACCACAAACATGGACATGCAGAAAGCCTCGAACTTGCTGGAGAATGCGATAAAAGTCTTGTCTGAGTACAGGGATGCTTTTGATGAGGCAAAGACAACCGCACAGACGCTTGCAGACAAATGGGGAGCTCATAATACCTTCGAATTAGACCCTACAAGAGTAAGAAGAAAGAAACGTCATTTTGACAAGCTGTGTGAAGATGAGCGACTATCCAATGCAGAAAGCTATTTCAAAGTAAATATTTTCAATGCCAATCTGGACATAATAATCAACCAGCTGTCCCCAGATTCCGTAGTATGCACGAGACCTCTCTCATGTTTGAGGCTCTGCACCCCATGACCCTCCAGCATGCAGGAGACGATGAGCTATATGAGAAGGCAAAACGTCTATCTGACCACTACAACAGGGACCTAGCAAATTACTTTGCCACTCAACTCCTGTCATTCAGGGTCTGTTTTAAACAAGAGATCGCTAAGGAGTCGTCAGTGTTCCAACTTGCAAAAATGCTGTTTGTGGATCATCAGTCCGTAACTTCCTCGTTCACTGAGGTGTGTACTGCCATGCTGTTATTCCTGACGTTACCTGTGACTGTGGCGACAGCCGAGCGATCCTTCTCCAAGTTAAAACTTATTAAGACCTACCTGCGGAGCGCCATGGGTCAGGAGAGACTGAGTGGGCTTGCAATCCTGTCCATTGAAAACACCAGAGCCCGGGAGTTGGACATTAAAGACATTGTCGAGGATTTTGCACAACGCAAGGCTCGTCGTATGCCATTCAAATAGGTGAGTAAACTGCCCTTTTCTTACTCTAGTCTATAATAGTATTTATTATCTGTCTGCTTTATATACCGCCGCGGCCTCACGGCCAGCGTGGGGACAGAGAGAGCTGGGCTGGCTGTTGTTCTGCAGATGGATGCTTCTCAGTTCTCACACAGACCGCAAATAAACGAACACTTATAAAATGATTTAATAGGCTAAACTTCGTTTAAAATTCTTTATTTTACACTTGTTTATTCTATTTGAATTTTGTCGACATAATGCTACGTGGCCCGACTAGATCCGTGACTCCGTTGCGATACAAATGAATTATCTATAAAAGTGGCTATCTTTGAAATCCTCACGGCCCGCACCACGTCAGTGCAGAGAACACTCTCTGTGGTGCTGAAACGTTTTTTCCTGTTTTATTCCACTATTCCAGGAATTTCCAGAATTGTGTGTGAGAGATGGGATCATAGAAGAGAGAGATGGGAGAGAGACCTGCATGACCCAACTTGGCTTCACAGTAGAAGAGAAGACAAAAGCGATTTGATCATTCTTTATTTTTTTATGACCCTCCGTGCTCCGTGACTTTCAGTGTGTACATCCTTATTGAAGCGTTCTTATTAACGTGCGTGTTGCGCACACGTGGGAGGAGGGAGGGATGTCCCGGTGCCGGGGGGGGGGGGGCCCAGCAACATGCAAAGTGCAAACTAAAAGTAGCATGGATTCTGGGTCAATGTAAGCACTCTTTCAAAAAGTAGGAATTTTTAAACGTTATTTTAGTCAAAAGATGCAGTCTACTTTTACTTTACTTGAAATTAGAAACTGTTATTTATGATTAGGCTGATGTTTTTCCTCCCGTTCAATGTGTCTTGCATGAGGAAAGTACCCCTGAATCATAGCGCAAGGCAGACATTATGATGGTTCTAGGTTGGGAATTTGATGGGAATATAGCTGCAAGTGGCAATTAGCAGGGGTCAATAATTGGGCATATGGGGCATTTAAGCTAAGCCTGATGATGGCGCTAGATAAAATATCATGGGATGACCCAAATCAATAGGGTTGTTCCTCTAGGGTTCATGAATATTCACAGCAGATTTTGTGACTACAATTAACGGGTCAAGAGATCTCATTTGAAAGTTAAAAGCTTGGCCTAATGGTGGTGTTAGAGGAAATGTCTTAGGTTCACCAAAATCAATAGATTTCTTCCTGGTTGGGTCATGAATGAGCACAGAAATGTTACGGCAATCAGGCCATTACTTTTTAACATATCCTGTTCTCAAATTTGCCTGATGGTGGAGCTAGAGGAAAAGTGATGGATGGATCAAATCTACACGTTAACTTGACAGTGTAGAATGTCCTATGTGAGGGTGATATTGTATTTATATGGTTTGTGTATCTCAAGCTCCTTATGCTGTCTGACAACTTTGGTGTTGAAAGGACAACAATTGAAAAAGCCTCAGGGAAAAAACTGTTTTGCATAAAACGGCTTTCACAGTATGACAAGAGACGTTTTGGCACCAACTAGGCACACTTACAAGCTAGGAGGCTTCATCACAGCAGATGTCTTAATTCACATTCACAACTACAATAAACCAGAGAGCTGTACAACGACCAGCCCACAAATATCAACTCTGGCAACAATATTGCAGCCAAATATCAAATGGGCGCGCATTACAATTTTAACTGACACCAAATGGATTTTCAGTCATAGCAGTTGCTTAATGTTGAAGTGATGACAGCCTGGGTTTAAAAGCTGACACTGCTCTCCAAAATGTGCATCCAGTTTTGTGGGTGGATCAATGGCCCCTCAGACCCCCAGCTTCCTGTGCACATGGGAGCGACAGTGGCTCGGGAGGTAGAGCAGTCGTCTGGTAATCCGGAGGTTCCCAGTTAGATTCCCGCTCCTCCCGGGCAGTGTGTCGAAGTGTCCTTGAGCAAGACACTTAACCCCTAATTGCTCCCGATGAGCAGGTTGGCACCTTGCATGATTGCCTCCACTGTCAGTGTTTGAATGTGTGAGTGAATGGGTAAAATATGAGGACCAAATTGTAAAGCGCTTTGGATAAAAGCACCTTATAAATGCAGCCATTTACCATGGTTCCATCAGCTACACTGCTTGGACCCCTAATAAAACTTTACAGTACTGAATCATGATAAAATATACTACTAAAAGGACATCTTAAAAATAACAGCGTCTCTCTAATAACCTGTCTCAAATTAAAGGCCTGGTTCTCTCTTCTTCTGAGGTGAATAAATAAAGGCCCTGGCCACTATTTGAGAATTCATGGTATGTTCTTCCTGCACCCCAGCACAGTCCGGTCAGCATTTGTGAACATGCACAATTCTCTCCTAAAGCTAGAAATGAGAGGGATAACCCTCCAACTGGTGATGTGGGTGTAAGAGCTCACACAAGCCATTTATTTGGCCTCATAAAAGAGTGGAGTGTGTTCACAAATACTGACCGAACTGTCCTAGGGCTCGCGAAAGAACACGTGAATTCTCAAAATAGGTGGCATTCACCTTTAACACAACATCCTTTTTGATAGAGTTGCCATGAAAAGACAACAGCTGCTGTTATAAAGCAGTTCAGCTGACAGAACGGAAGTGAACAGATTTGCTCCTCAGCGTGACTCTCATTACCATGTATTTTGCAAACGTGTGTCACCTTTAGGGTAATTTATGATGGCTGCCTCTACACAGGCATAGGGGCTGTGGCAGAGCACCACCTGTGTGGGGACATACAGACCCTCTGGGCAACACAGTGACTTTTCTTGACAACATCTTTAGCACAAGGGAATGAAGAGGACATTGGTTCCCTGTGATGAATTGATTTGTTCGATAGAGAGGGGAAATCAAACAGACGGTTGTCAGTCACACACCGCCTGCTGTGCACATGTTCATATTCATGGGATGTTGTATGTTTTATGTATTTATTCTGCTTACCATGGTCGGCATGAAAGCCCTCATTTGCATTTCAACGTCTTACCAAAGGAATTGAAGTTGCACAGAGAATGCAGACTCGTACAGTAAAAGCAGATGGTGAGACGTAGTCTCATGATTCAACCATCAACGGTGGCAAAAATTGAGGGTGAGACCTGATTAAGTCATTAATTATGAACATTTCAACCCCCACTAGTGCACATGGGTCTATTAATTTAAGAAAAAGCAACACAACTTTGAAACACAGAACATCTGAATTATGTGTCAAGTACAATTTTGTCTCCCCCTTTTATTTATATATTTAGTCAACGGTTTCAAATGACCAGTGTGATTCGCAGCCTGATTGTTCGATGCGCAGCTCTTTGATCTACTTCAAAAGTGAGCTAAACTTGGGGAAGGAAAACCAAACTGTTGTGAAGGATCAGATTAAACCGAATATATATATTTATTTATGGATATATATTTAATAGTATTTGTATATCGTTTGATATCCCCTGTATATTCCTTGTACAATATGCACTGAATATCCCTTTAGTCTACTAAACAGCCCATAATAGTTTCATTCTACCATTGGACGAGAACCTGGCGCCAGCAGCCATACCCCTAGGTTCAAGTTCAATCGTGCCGACCAACATGTCGTGGCAAGCCCGGTTCCGCGTAGGAATACGTCTGGCGAAATACGAATGGTACTATTTGTTCACAGCGCATATATATATGGCGCAAGTAAAGTAGAACTTTCTTTTTAGTCCATTAGTTCTTTACCCTTCTTTACCCGAGTTGGACGTATTTCTATTAAGCTAATAATAGTCTATTATGTATGGTGCATCGTTCGGTTAGAGTTATAAAGTGAGCAGCACCCCCATCGTTCCTGACGTTATCTGGAGTCTTAACCAGGCTGGGCAGACCACTTGTGGTGCTTGCATCCGAGGAGCTCCGGGCCAGGACGAGTGGACCTGTACATTGGATTACTTTACCCGGACGACGGCGAGCCTTCCACGGCTTGGATTATCTACATGCTTTGGGTGCTTTGATTATTCCATGGATAACGGCCAACACTGCTGAGTGTTGGAACTACCCCCCGGAGAGGAGTCCAGGTGAGACGGCGCTCTACCCCGAGTGAGGTCGCCTCACGTCTCTCCGTTGTGGACCGGCAGCTACCGTCCACCAGAGGGTCCAGCTGTATTCATCTGCGGACCGAGGTTCTGTGGGCATCGTGTTCAGGACTCTGAATTCTCCCAAGAAATCGTCGGCCAGATGGGATACCGCCAGCGGCTCTTCTAACCCCCCCTCCTACTGTCTTACAACCAGCGGGAACCCCCCCCCCCCTTAGTGTATCCAGCTATAATCATTTAAGTACCATCGCTATAGTTCCCTAAAGAACCGGGTTGTATACTTACTCCCTGCGTAACCAGAGATTGGACATTCAATGTTGATTTACCTACGAATACTCATTTGCCATACAAGTGCATTTCAAATCATAAATGTCATCAAGTGAACGTTGTATATACCCTTTGCTATATAAAATATTCGATTTGTACATTTGTGTGGACTTCGTTTCATCAGGTGGGAAAGTGTTCATCATATCTATATCATGTACTGGATGGCCAGAAGTTAAAGTACAAGAGGTAGTGGTTTAATAATACCATACTTATCAATACAGTCAGGGAATTGTACCCCTCAGTTACAATTGGTCCTTCGAGCCGGAGGGTAACTAGTGTAATATTAATATAGTGTTATTAATATTAAAATGGCCTATGATGAACACTCCACGAAACGGTCCTCCTAACGTAGAACGCCCGCAGCGCAGACGACAGCCACCTCAGTACTTAGAGGATTACGCTGTCAGTCAACTACCTAGCCTTCGACAAACGGTAAACGCGGTAAAAGTAGAAAGTAAAATTATGTCCGACCTTAACGACCAGGTTTCCCCGACCACAGAGGCCCTAGTAGGTTCTAATGTAACTGACCAAGCTCACGGTGGGGACCAGGAGGGAGCTGACATGCCTTTACCCCCCGCCAATACCGAAGAAGTAGTCCCCGACCAGCCCCGGGAGGAAGACAACCCTACAGAGAGAGAACTCTGCACGGAAGAAGAGGAGGAGAGTGCCGAGGAAATAGAGCTCCAGGACTCCCCAACGAGTACACCCAGGAGCGGCTCACCCAGGAGCGGCTCACCTCCACAACCGCCTTCCCCCAGCGAAGCGGAGAGGATGCTACAACAGGCGTTCCTCGTCAGCCTGACAGCCTCTACCGAACGCGATCGACTTCAGGGTGAACGCGATCGACTTCAGGGCGAACGCGATCGACTCCAAGCACAGCAACGGAGCGAAGAAGAGCGCATACGCCTGGAGATGAGACGCCTTCAGACGGAAGAGAATATGGCAAGAGACCGAGCAGACACCCAGCGTGCCGCTGCCGGTGCCCAAAGAGAAACAGAGCGCGACCTCGCTCTCATCCAGCGCGAAACCGAGCGCGACAGACTACAGGGCGAGCGCGACAGACTACAAGCCGAGCGCGACAAGTTACAAGCGCAGCTAATGGAGCAGCTGATCCTCATGGCAACACCCTCTCCCTCCGCCAGGGGTTCAAGGAACTCGTCGAGACAACAGTCAAGGGCAGCGTCTCCTAACCGAGCAAGCGACCCTGAACTTGACCAACAGACCAAACCTATACCCCCCGCAGACCCCCTTCCCCGACCGGTCCAAGCGAGACCCAGCTACAAGGAAGGAGCGGCATACACTGCGGAGAAGCTAAATAAACGACTACAGGATCTAGAGGACCTGATAGAGGAAGAAGAGGGAGAGGAGGAGAACCAAGCCCGACGACAGCACAGTACTCCACCGGACCAGGAGGTCCAGTACAGCCCAGGCTATACCCCTGCGGCGCTGCGCTACAGACCCCCGACTCTATTCACGGGTGAGCACGACGCACGACCAGCCCCGAGGAATAGCACCTGGACCAGCGGGCCATGGTACCCTGTCGGTACCAGCCCACAGAGAGGCGCAAGAGGAGACTCGCCTAGGAGGTCTCTCCCCCAACGCTCGCCGATGTATCAGCCATCCACGGCGTCATACATTGCCACGCCGTCGTTTCCAGACTTCACCTATGAGAATCGAGCACAGTACACGGAGCTCCGGATGTGCTTAGAGACAATGATGGTGGATGTCGCTGATGAACGCCACAAGTATGCAATATTACTGAAGCACCTGAAAGTACCGCGAGCGCACAATATAGCGCTAGCCTATGCCACCTCTACGACCCCATACACCGCGGCCCTAGCAGCGCTGGACCAGAGATATGGACGTATATGGGATTACGTAATCCAAGAGATAAGGCATATTGATCGCCTACCCCCAGCAACAGACAATCGCTCATTAGACGACCTGTCAATCAAAGTGCAGTCCCTGGTAGGGATGCTGGGAGCGCAACGGGAAAAGGGCATGCATGAGCTATACGCCAACTCTAACGTCGAGAGGATTTTGGAGAAGCTGCCACCCGCAAGACAAGAGCGTTTTAGGCGGCAGAGGGACTACCGGGATCCTAACGGCCCCGAACCATCCCTCCTTGATCTAGCCGACTTCCTGGCGAGAGAAGTCAGCAGCTTACGACTGGATACGTTCGGGCGGAGCACGCCAAGCTCCAGAGAGGGACCCAGGAGAATAAATGATGGAAGAAGATCGGTGACTGTCATGCACCAATCAGAGTCAGTACCGAGCAGTAAGAGCCACAGTACCCCCTCGAGAAAAGAGAAGTGGAAGATGGTGTGCCCCTACTGTGAGAAAGAACACTGGCTGTCACAATGTGACCTGTTCACAAAGATGAATGCAGAAGAAGTGAGTCAATGGATAAAGTCCAACAGGCGCTGTTACCGATGTGCGCGCAGTCACATGGCAGCCGAATGCCGCCTAAAGAAAAGGTGCAGTCGGTGCGACGGAGCCCATCTAGATATACTACACGACAGTAACAGAAGACGGCCTTCACCTGCACCATCGAGCGGCACCAAGGCAAGTGTCATGTACATTGACCCCGCCAGCAGCAGCGGCGCCCAAGTGCTCTTAAAGGTAGTCCGTGTGACATTGAGCTACCAAGATAAAGTCATGGACACTTACGCCGTCCTTGATGACGGGTCAGAGAAGACCCTTCTGCTCGCGTCCGCTGCGGCCCAGCTGGGACTGCGGGGGAGCGAGAACCAAATGACGATTCGGACAATAAGAAGAGATTTAAAGACGATAAAGGGCGAGAATGTCTCCTTCACTATCGCAGCAAACGGGCAGCCAGAGCGACGGTATAGGATTACAAATGCTTTCACCAGCCAAGAAATAGGACTATCGCAGTACACCTACCCCATCGCCAAGCTGATGGATAAATATGTGCACCTGCGTCAACTACCTATCCCGCTCATAGACGGCGCCACCCCGACCCTGCTGATAGGCTCCGACCATGCAGAACTCATAGTCCCGATTGACCGGGTCCATACAGGACCCCGAGGCTGTCCTGCAGCAGTCGAGACCCGCCTAGGGTGGACACTACAAGGCCCCCTCGCTAAATCTCTCAACCGAACAGCAGCCACTAGCTGCCTCCACTCCAGAACGACAGAAGAAGACACCACTCTCCTGCAGCATGTCGAGAGGCTATGGACACTAGAGACAATGCCCTTTAAGAACGAAAAGAAAGATATTCGTTCTAAAGAAGACATTTACGCCATCAACCTACTCGAGCAAGGGACAAAGAGAGTCACAGTCGGCGGAGTGATGAGATACGCAACTCCACTCCTGAGGCGAGAGGGAATGCCCACCTTTCACGCAAAGAAAGACGCCACGGAGCGCTATCTATTGAACACGGAGCGGCGCCTAGCCAAAGACCCCGCTCAAGAGGGTGTGTACCGCGCTGAGATTGAGAAGCTAATCACAGCGGGACACGTGACAAAGATTGACATTAAAGAGGCCGATCAGACGACCGAATCATGGTACGTGCCGCATCACAAGGTCCACCACAACGGCAAGGATCGCATTGTGTTTAACTGCAGCTACCAGATCGGATCCCAAAATCTGAATAAAGAGCTCTTACCCGGCCCCACACTCGGCCCCTCCCTACTAGGCGTGCTACTGCGCTTCCGCCAGGACAAGGTGGCTATCAGCGGGGATATCAAAGGGATGTTCCTGCAGGTGAGACTAGTGGAGGAGGACAAGCCCCTGCTGCGGTTCCTATGGAGAGAGAGGATCGGAGATGAGAACCCAGCCATCTACCAGTGGGAAGTACTCCCCTTCGGAACCACATGCAGCCCGTGCTGTGCTACATTTGCACTACAGAAACATGTCGCAGAGGACCCAGCAGCAGATGAAGAGGTCCGACACAGTGTGAAGAACAGTTTCTACGTGGACAACTGTTTACAAAGCGTTTCGACTCAAGAAGAAGCCGAGGCTCTCCTAATCAAGCTACGCGCCTCCCTGATCAAAGGCGGCTTTGATCTCAGGCAGTGGGCCAGCAGTGACCCGCACGTATTGCGCAGCCTCTCCCCCGCGGACAAGGCTGCCAGCAGCGAGACCTGGATGGCGACCATCCCAGGAGAAGCCCAAGAAATGACACTAGGACTAGTCTGGCGCTTCAAAACAGACTCGCTCCACTATAGACACAAACCCCTGACTCCAGAGCAGGGAAGGTCGACGGCGACACCGACCACCAGACGGAGTGTGTACAGAACACTCGCCAGACAATATGACCCGTTGGGATGTATTCTACCTTACACCACCAGGGCAAAGATGATTGTACGAGCACTATGGGACAAGGACCAGGGCTGGGACGACCCCATACCCGCACACCTTGCCTCAACATGGAGAGAGTGGGAGACGGAACTCCGCTCACTCCCAGGCGTCAATATACGCCGCAGCTACTTCCCATCCACAGTGAGGCCAGAGACATGCAAGATTGATCTACACGTCTTCAGCGACGCCTCCGAAGTAGCCTATGGATCGGTGGCCTACTTGCGTGCCCAAGAGAAGTGAGGAAAGATACACACTGCTTTCATCCTGGCTCGCTCAAGAATAGCCCCACGAAAGCAACAATCTATCCCGCGTCTAGAGCTCTGCGCAGCCCTAGCAGGAGCGCATCTAGCCACGTTAATCCAACGTGAACTCACCATTCCGGTGCACAGAACAATCTTGTGGTCAGATTCCACGACAGTACTCACATGGATCAAGTCTGATTCATGCAGATACAAAGTCTTCGTGGGAGTCAGAGTCACCGAGATTCAAGAGTTAACAGAAGCAGCGAGCTGGCGGTATGTGGACACCAAACACAACCCAGCTGACGTCATCACCCGGGGAATGCCTCTGGATGACCTCACCCGTCGCAACATCTACAGTGACGGACCAGAATTCCTCAAGCTCCCGGAAGAAGAGTGGCCTACGCCCACCCCACGGGAAGCAAGTAACGAGGAGGCTGAGAACAAGAAACCTATGTTCTGTGGACTGAGCACAGTCGCCTCCACAGACCCCAACATAGATGACTGCATTACCCTAGAGAGTGCGCAGCAAAAGACATTCCTGTGGCACCACCCAGAGATTCAGTCCACCACTGACATTTCAGCAGCTGACTACGAAGAAGCAGAACTTCTTCTACTACAACGAGCCCGGAGAGACTCGTTCCCCGATGAGCTAGACTGTCTACAGGGAGGAAAGCCCGTCCCATCAGACAGCAGACTGCTCCACCTGGCACCCGAGAGTGACGCCCATAATCTCATCAGAGTGGGTGGTCGCCTGCGGAGAGCCCCCGATCTACCGGATGACATTAAGTACCCGATAGTCTTGAACAGCCGACACAAGGTCACAGAGCTGATCATAAAGAAATACGACGAGGATGTACACCACGCAGGAGCAGAGAGAGTCTTCGCGGAGATCAGACGTCGCTATTGGATACTTCAAGGAAGAGAAGCGGTGCGACGCTTCCAGCGAACCTGTCTAGACTGCCGAAAGTGGCGCGCGCAGCCCAGCATACCACGGATGGCTGACTTACCCCCCTGTCGCCTCCGACTCGGCGACAAGCCATTCCACTCCACTGGCATGGACTGTTTTGGCCCGTTGTATATAAAGAGAGGAAGAGGAACCGAGAAGCGGTGGGGTATTGTATTCAAATGCATGACCACCAGAGCGATACATATCGAGCTCCTTCCGACCATGAGCACAGACTCATTCCTTATGGCCTTCCGAAGATTCACATCACGGAAAGGAAAACCGTCTACATTGTTGTCTGATCACGGGACAAACTTCAAAGGCGGAGAAAGAGAGCTGAGAGAGAGCTTCCAAGCTATGGGCCCAGAACTTAAGACCCACCTAGCTCCATCCCAGATTGACTTCCAGTTTAATCCCCCGAACGCACCCCACTTCGGTGGAACCTGGGAACGAGAAGTACGTTCTATAAAGACAGCCCTGTACGCCGTGATTGGGGCCCAGACTGTGGCGGAGGAAGTCCTAATGACAGTCCTCACGGAGATCGAGGGAGTATTGAACTCAAAACCCCTCGGTTACGTCTCCAGTGATGTAGCAGATGTCGACCCAGTCACCCCCAACACACTCTTAATGGGGCGGCTGGACCCCGCGCTACCCCAGACAATGTACAGGCCTGAAGAAGCGAACGGCCGAAGAATGTGGAGGTACAGTCAAGTACTAGCTGACAAGTTTTGGAGCAGCTTCCTACTCCACTACCTACCGTCTCTACAGACCTGCCAGAAGTGGGTAAAAGAGAGAGACAATTTGACAGAAGGAACAGTCGTCATGATTATCGACCAGTCACTACCCAGAGCTATGTGGCCGGCTGGCCGCGTAAGCAAAGTGATCACCGGTGCCGATGGCAAGGTCCGAGCAGCTGAAGTACTCGTCCAAGGGCGAACTTACACACGACCCGTGGCGAGGCTAATAGAACTGCCCCGACTCCCAGATACTATCGATGATGACCATGACCCCATGACTTTGTGAGTTGACTGACCCTTACAGCGGACCTTGAGTGGTAGACAGTGCGGTTAATCTGTCTCTGCTTAGCTAATTAGGTGGGACTAATTAGGGGGCGGCTGTTGTGAAGGATCAGATTAAACCGAATATATATATTTATTTATGGATATATATTTAATAGTATTTGTATATCGTTTGATATCCCCTGTATATTCCTTGTACAATATGCACTGAATATCCCTTTCGTCTACTAAACAGCCCATAATAGTTTCATTCTACCATTGGACGAGAACCTGGCGCCAGCAGCCATACCCCTAGGTTCAAGTTCAATCGTGCCGACCAACATGTCGTGGCAAGCCCGGTTCCGCGTAGGAATACGTCTGGCGAAATACGAATGGTACTATTTGTTCACAACGCATATATATGGCGCAAGTAAAGTAGAACTTTCTTTTTAGTCCATTAGTTCTTTACCCTCCAACCTAGTAACAGACGCGAAGCCTCACCCACGACGCACGTGTGGTGCAGTAAGGCCTACTTGGCCTCAGAATAGGCATTGAGATATCGTGTGGATTAATAGTTGAATTGTCATAGTTTGGCACTATACCGTCGAGTTGGACGTATTTCTATTAAGCTAATAATAGTCTATTATGTATGGTGCATCGTTCGGTTAGAGTTATAAAGTGAGCAGCACCCCCATCGTTCCTGACGTTATCTGGAGTCTTAACCAGGCTGGGCAGACCACTTGTGGTGCTTGCATCCGAGGAGCTCCGGGCCAGGACGAGTGGACCTGTACATTGGATTACTTTACCCGGACGACGGCGAGCCTTCCACGGCTTGGATTATCTACATGCTTTGGGTGCTTTGATTATTCCATGGATAACGGCCAACACTGCTGAGTGTTGGAACTACGCCCCGGAGAGGAGTCCAGGTGAGACGGCGCTCTACCCCGAGTGAGGTCGCCTCACGTCTCTCCGTTGTGGACCGGCAGCTACCGTCCACCAGAGGGTCCAGCTGTATTCATCTGCGGACCGAGGTTCTGTGGGCATCGTGTTCAGGACTCTGAATTCTCCCAAGAAATCGTCGGCCAGATGGGATACCGCCAGCGGCTCTTCTAACCCCCCCTCCTACTGTCTTACAACCAGCGGGAACCCCCCCCCCCTTAGTGTATCCAGCTATAATCATTTAAGTACCATCGCTATAGTTCCCTAAAGAACCGGGTTGTATACTTACTCCCTGCGTAACCAGAGATTGGACATTCAATGTTGATTTACCTACGAATACTCATTTGCCATACAAGTGCATTTCAAATCATAAATGTCATCAAGTGAACGTTGTATATACCCTTTGCTATATAAAATATTCGATTTGTACATTTGTGTGGACTTCGTTTCATCAGGTGGGAAAGTGTTCATCATATCTATATCATGTACTGGATGGCCAGAAGTTAAAGTACAAGAGGTAGTGGTTTAATAATACCATACTTATCAATACAGTCAGGGAATTGTACCCCTCAGTTACACAAACGGTTGCTGTTTTTTTAGCGCATGGAGGACGGGTGGGTGGTGGAAGCTGTCTGCTGTTCTCACATTCTTCTTTATGCAAAGATTCAATTCAGTGGTTGATTTATAGCGCAGCTTTTCTGGGTGAAACTCCTTGTGAATAAACAACTGTGGAGGGAGCTGATCAATGCAAATTGGGCACGCTGACCTTTTAGAAAAGTCAACACTGGGAGTCTGGAAGCCGTTCTTTATACCCCATTCTGTCCTCTGTTCCCCATTTGTCCTCTCTTCATAGCATGCTGTCCTCTCTTCATATAATTCTGTCATCTGTTCACAGCATTATGTCCTCTGTTCCCCATTCTGTCCTCTGTTCCCCATGCTGTCCTCTGTTCACAGCATTCTATCCTCTGTTCCCCATTCTGTCCTCTGTTCACAACATTCTGTCCTCTGTTCCCCATTCTGTCCTCTGTTCACAACATTCTGTCCTCTGTTCACAGGAACTTCTCCTATAACTTTTCCAGGGCTTTTGGTGCAATTCACCTTGGGTACGAGCAATTCTAAGCTAGGTATTGGCCTTACAATACCTAGCTTAGAATTGCTCGTACCCAAGGTGAATTGCACCATTGGTGAATCAAGGCTCTGGCAGAATAAGCATTGATGAGTGATGGCCCTGGTGTTCAGTCTCAAGCATTTGACACTGTGAAAGGCCCCTCTCTCAGAAGGCAGGCAATTACATTGCTTTTGTGAGGATATGTGGTAAGATAAGATAAGATATTCTATGAACATTCAACATTATAAAAGATAGAATTCACATACTAGACCGTGTTCTCATTATTGTTACATTACCAGCTCTTAGACATAGAGTAAAGAGAATATAGAGCGACCTTTGCTATGTGTGGTAACATTGACTTGAAAATGATGAACTTTAATGTGTAAAGTAACCATAATGCAAAAACAGTGTGAGCCCTTTTAGAGCAAAGTGGTTTCAACTGCTGAATAAGGAGAGTTTTGGAGACAGTGGGTGATCATAAAACCCCCACTATGCTAGAACTGTATCGCCAACAGGAACCAACCCCCCACCAGAGCAACTGCTTATCTGTGTGAACAGAGCCACATTCCGGGGGTCTGAGTGTGGCCGCTGAGGTCAAAAGATCCTTGTCAACTAAAGAAAGAGCATATTGGAAGGTTATTTGGTAGCTTGGGAGGACAACATCACCATAGGTGATTCTCTCTTATGTATATGGTGTAGACAACAGGATATTAATGTGTAGAACTGTGTATCATGTATTTCCCAAAATACATATAAGAACATTCACATTTATACTATATTAGATTAAGGTAAACGGTCAAACTATCTGTAGCACATTATTGCTTAGTGCCAACTGAAGGACACATTGAATATCACACTAATCTGACTTATTAGATAAAAAAGGGATATTTGAATGTCTTTACAAATTCAACTGTCTGTGAAGATAATGAAATATGTTCTGCTAATTCTCTGTTGAAATGTTTATATAAATAATCTGCAAATCTCTATATCATTAGTTCAGTCTGGTAAATACATGTTTTGTCATCTTATATAGAATGTTTGGTATTAAACTATGGGTAACGACTACATTGTTTTAGTTCTGGATATATGTAACTCATTACACTGAAGATAAATCTTAGAAATGTTTAATTATTCAACTGCCCATACAAGAAATGACTCTTGAGGAATTAGCCTCTCTGCCACAAACAGCAGGACGCCGGGTGTGAAAATGACATGACCATATTTGGAAGAGGCAGACCCAGGCCTCTTGGTTTAGTATCAAGACACCTGTTAGCCAGTCAGCTGTTAGCTGCGGCGCTAGCCCGTTGTGTCACTAGGCTAGGAAACGTTAGCTTGTTGCTATCAGTCGGGCGGCTGTTCGCTTAATGCTACACTGTTGAACGTTACTGTGACTATAACATGCCTTAAACACTCTGACTACGACATCATCTTTGACAGAGGATGTTAGTCGACCCTACACCCGGGTGCCATGCCAGTGAGGACTTCGTCAACATGGAGAACGGCGGCTGGGTGGCGTAGCGGACATTACCCTCGTCACCAACGCAGGAGATGCCAGGTTCAACTTCGGTGTCCCGTTAACCAGTGTTGCAGTCCTCTCTGCCTGCGCTCAGGGTGGAGGTAGGAGTCCTGACCGGACTTTAAACACTTCTTCTTTCCTTCCCTTCTAAATGTTTTGTAATAACGATGTTTCCAAAACGTGTGTTGCTGCAATACATTGAGGATACGACGCGTGTTGTGTGTGAATTGTCTTGTCACTGGTATAGCTTCTCTCTCCATAGAAAATCGGCGTTGTTTTTTACATGTGTAAAAATGAACTAGTTAGTTGTGATGAGAACATGTGTGTTCATGTAACATTTGTAACGTGGGTGAACTCACAACTAAGTGGGTTAATTAACCTGTGAAGCTATGCTTAGTGACATGTGATTGAGGAACGAATCCTTTTCTCAGCCTGTGATGACAATGAACAGCATGTTCACATATTAACAGGGGTACCTGTTCAACCTGGTCGTATCAAGGGTAAGGTAGGAGGGGTGACCCCCCCGGTTTCCCTGGGGCTTCCCCCCCCTCCTCTCAGACATGTTTGTTTACAATATATTGTGTCACTGTGTTTGTGGGGATACAATGTAACCCTCAGCTTAAGCTGCTGGGGTAGTGCTTCCGCTTGAGAAACGATTCTTTTCCTAGGGAAAAGGTTGTTTGGTCACTATCATGTGTGCTTAGCAAGGCCTGTGGCCAATACGTAATCAAGGACTTATGTCTCTCTCGTTATGAAAAACGGCGTTCCTACAGTAGTAAGAGTGTACTTTTGCCATTTTTTGTTGTGATGAAGGGTTGTGTGTGTCGTTGAGATCTACAACTGGGTTAGGTTTTGGCCCACAGAAGCACATGTGTAGGTCTGGTACCGGGGCTCTTAAAGGGGCCCTCTCTGTTCTGTGTTTTTTCCTTAGTAAAATTCAGATAGCAGGTTAGCACATGAGCTATGTGAAGCTGTTAATGCTTCATGTAGCAGGCTATGACTGGGCCATGGCTCTACTTTGTCATTACATCGTATCAGGGGTGAGGGGTCGTAAAGGGGTGAACTGGTAAACCTTTCGTCCCCTTTTCTGATTGGTCAGGTGTTAAAACCCCCTGTCCTTCAGGGTTCCTGTCATGTTGCTGTTCGGCACGTTACAGGGTAGGGGCGGGGGGAGTTTCCTGGTCCCACGCCCTGAAAGATTGGGCATGTGTACCGTGGAAATTCCCCCGCCATAGAATATGTCAATGAGCGCGTTTCTATTGGTAAGACTTCCGTGAGTTGTTCAGGTTCCATGTTATGGATCTGTTTCAGGGAGTTGTCAGAGCTCCTCCTCCCGAAGCTCCTCCTCAGGGAGAAGTGCCTTCTGTGAGTTCGGACCCTCCTTCCCAGTGAGGGAGCCTCCTCAGAGTTTCAGAGCCTCCTCCTCAGATTGTCAAGGTGAGTAGAACTTCAAAAAGGAGTTCTGCTCTATTGTATGTGTATTTGATTCAATTCGATTATTGAGTGTGTATTGGTTCAGAGCCTCCTCCTCGGAGAGTCCTAACCCAAGTGTTACATAGCTCAATGTTGCAATATTTCTTTTCAATCTATACAGCTCGTGTGGGAAGTCTCTCTGGGGGTTCCCCGTCCTCTCCTTTTTGGAGTAGGTGGACAGGGTATTGTTTAGGGTTTCCCTGACTCCTCGCCTTATAGGTCTGTTGAGTCATGGGTCGCTCACCGTCCCCTCTTATGAAGTGTGGTTGACGGGGTGGTGTTTCCCTCAGCCGCGTCACATGGGACCCATGTCCGTATTATTTTTTCTTTTTCTGAAAAAGGTAAAATTAAAAAGCGGCTTCTTGTCGTTCCCCAGGCGGCTTGGAGGAACGGTATCTGGTGTCTGGTTAGACTATCCATTGATGTGTTTTGGGTCTCGACGCGTACATAGTGCTGGCTCTGGGTGTTTCTGATAGGAATCACGCATGAGGCTGGTGCGCCTTGGTTGCTCGTTATTAAAACTGCGTTTTTATAGGGCAACTGGGATGGAGTTTGTCTCTTCCGAGCGCCAGTTTACTAGGTTTGTCTCGACGAATTCTCGTTCATATCTGGGGGATGTTAACGGAATAGATCAAAACATAGGTAGAGGGGTCTCACACCCTTGGGGTGGGCCACTGAGTGCGATACAAATGGGACCGTCTGGGTGGCGCCCTCTATAATGTTTAGATCGACGCGCGTACCTACCCCCTCTCCTGGAGTGGGGATGTCGCCGTGATTAGGGCACGGGACTGAGTCTGGTCACGCTGGTCCAGGTCAGTTAACCCGTTGTCCGCCGGGGACGCAGATCTTCTGTTCTGGTACCCTGAGGGACTTGTGCTTTTTTCAGGGGGGAAAATGCCCGGTCGGTCTGGGTGTCACAAGGTTGGGCGTTATGGAGACAGCTGTCTTAAAGGGGCTTGGTTCTCCATTCTCTTCGCCCCTCTCTTCTCCCGCTTACGCATGGCTGAGAGGGGGCTGTTGAGGTGGTTTTTATAGTACTCCTCTGGCATCCCTGTGTACGTGCCGGTCCGCCGGGCCTGGTCTGAAGTCGTTTTCGTCGACCCGTAGGCCTGGGATAACCCCTTTTTGAAAACTGAAACACTTGTACTGTGGTATAGCCAGTGTATACCCACAGGTGTGTTTTGGAGTTTTTTCTTGAGGGGTTATAGGAACAACCACCGCATGTGGTACCAAGAAGGTGGTTGATTCCCTGGTGTGTTGGAGCGGAGTCAACTCCCGGGTTACTCGGTTGAGTGTGCCCCTGCACGTTCATGACGTCTGCCAATCGTGTCAGCCTTCTCTGCCTCGGCCCCTCTGGAGAGTCTGGGTTTTTTGGTGGAGGCTTTGTCATGGTGCGCAACAATGCCAGCATACGCCCCTTCCGCCGGGGTGCTGTTTTCAGTTGACCCCTTTGGCGCCTGTCTCGTCCGCAGTGCTCCAGGCTCGGGTCAAGTGCCTGCTGCCTGGATTGAGGGATCGGCCTCTTCTGGAGGTCGTCTCCCCGGTGCGCTGCCTGCTCCCGCTGTAGTGTAGCCTCTTGAGTGCTTCGAGTTACAGCCATGCTGACTGCCTGAGTATGCCAGGGTCAGTGTGCCAGGCGGCGTGCTAGTGGGGGGAAGGGCCTGCTCTTGGATGGGCCCTGTCCGAATACGCTGGCGATGTGGCGGGCGGTGTCACTAGTGACCGCCTGGTGAGGTCTTGATGCTGTGGCGTCGTTGACCTCTCCGGGCCCCCTTTTTCCGGGGGGATCCAGTCCCTTCAGTGGGTCTGGGTCTTCCTTCGCGCTCCGCTGCTACGGCCTTGCCACGGGGTTGAGTTTGCTCTTGACCCCGTGATTTTGGGGGCGGTAACAAGGTTTGTTCCTTCCGTTCGTTCCCTGGTGGCATGCGGGTTGTGTGTGTGCGTAGTCGTGGGGTCAAGCCACGGTCTGCTCACCCTGTGCGTTGAGTTGCTCGAGTTCCTCTTCGCACGGTCGGATCCGTCTCCCTCCCGTCCTCCAATAGGGAGCGTATCCTCCATTAGGGAGGGTCGGGGGGCTCGGTCCTCCCCGGTTCTGATGGTTGTGGGGGGCCTCAGTGGGGTACATTTGTCGAGCTTCAAGCTCCCGCTCAGCTCCCGTTGTGCAGAATGACGGTGAGCGGAAGCTAACACGATATAAAACGATAGGTTATGAATATAACCGTAGTTCTATGAGTGTTAGTGACGCTCAGCGTCTAGACGCCACTGCGGCCCTTGATCTTTCCTTGTAGTGAAATGATTGAGAAGGAGATGAGTGTGTGGCCCCACCCCTGCTTATGTAGGTAGCAGATGGGGGTGTGGTCAGACGGATGTTGGTATGTAAAGGTGCATTGTGAAGTTTTTATTCAGTGCATATACACTGGAGCGAGATATGTGCAGAATGACGCTGAGCGTCACTAACACTCATAGAACTACGGTTATATTCATAACCTATTGTTAATATTAGACCAGGTTTAACCATGTGATTGCATAGTATATTCTCTTTCATTCACAAACATGACTAATATGTGTGTACAGACTTGTTTGATGTGAAAAGCCAATGTGATGGGCTCAAAGTATGGTCTTTTTCTACTTTTTTGAAATATTTTGAGTGTGTGTGTGAGCACAGCGGTGTCTGTGTTTATTATTATTTCATGAAATTGGGTAAATATCTTAATTTTACATATATGTTCATTGTGTGAAAAGCTTATAACATGAAACACTCTAGAAAAATAGTTACAGATTTAGTGACTTGTTCACCCCTAGTCCCTTTTTCTACTTCCATCCACTTCAATGTTAAAACGGCATTTTTAAGCATTTTTAAATCTGCTCTCATTCGTTAAATTCTCGATATAAATATAAAATGCAGTGTTGTACAACACAGTCAGTGAGCAAGCTTTCGACCAATCCATCAATCAAAGACCCATGATGCCGATTTCGAACACAAGGTGGCGTAACAACACTGCAGACCACCGGCTACTAACCATGCAAGAGGCCGGGGGAGGGAATGTGGCTGCTGGCTGCTGCTGCAGCCACAGTCTACTGCTCCGGTGTGTGGGTGTGTGTGTGTGTGTGTGTGTGTGTGTGCAGATGAAAGAGCAGCACGTTCCCCTGAAGTGGGCCAAAACAATATTGGGGGGGGGGGGGGTCGTGTGTGTGAGATACAGATACAGGTCATGCACAGAAGCTTCAATCATGTACGGCAAAGTGGGCCAAAACAATATTCGCGGGAGGCAGTGGTTGTTTACGCAGGTGCGACTGATGAAAGCAATTGTTCGGTGAGGTGGCCCGTTGTTTACAGTTGCCGGAGGGGGACGCGACGCTGGCCGATGAAGTTCTTCTCGAACATGCTGGACATGTCCCTCTACAACGCATTGGTGCTGTTGCAATATAACCAGGCTGGAACGTCGGGAGGAAGTACAGACGGAAGTACAGGTGGCAATCCGAGAGAGGTTGCCCCGCGGGCACCGGCGGCAGCAGCAGCAGCGGCGAGACCACCACCGTGCCGTGCGCTTAGCCGGTGGTGGTATCGCTGCTGCTGCTGCTGCGCCGGGCGCTGTGGGAAAATAACCCGAATGGAGAGGCAATGTCACATGTGCACTAAGTCAGTGTGCAAACACCACAGTGATTGCGCTTGTAACACGTGTAAAATAAAATGAAAGAAAGAAATCTATTTGTCTTTTTTCTTCAGTATGTTGTAAACGTGCGTTTCGCCATGTCCAGACCAATATGCGTAAATTCTTTTTTCTAATGAGCACATAATGTGAGTATAATGTGCAGCTGGTTGAAACGCTGGGATATTATGTATAAAATGTAGAAATTAATATTTGTATGCAGGTCGAATATACTTTGCTCACAGAGCGAGCCCACTTGTGTGAGTTCTGTCACCAGCCAGCTAGTTCACTGTGATTGGTCACGCCCCTCTGCTCCCGGCTGCTCACTGGTGAGACGAGAGAGGGCTCGCTCTACCATGGGAGGGGCTCTTGTGTTGAGAAATATACCGGCAAATAAGTACTGTACCCCCGCTAAAAATATGAGTTATAACCGGTCCTCTCTAACGTTAGACTCTCGGCTATTTCTGACCGCTATTTCTGACCGAAATAGTCTACCTTTCTTTTTTATAATGGCAGATTCTTATTCACAGGTATTTTGTCCCATTTTGATATGCTGTAAAGTATTGGAAAAAAATAATAGATATATGGTGAATATGGCGGTTTATCAGGGTTTTTTCAATAAAAACTGACATGGTATCAAACAAACACTAATTTAAGTGGTTAAAATTCGAAAATATGTGTAATTTTTTACAGATATCTTGAGAATAGGCTATGAATGTTAAACATGGGTAAAATGTTTTAAAAATAGTAAACAGTTAAAATTATTTGGCTTTAAACATGATGTATCTTTTCCTCTCTTAAGCCCAGTGAGCTCCCCCATTGTTAGGCATGCACAAAACAGCAGCTCTGTCATTGAAGTGGGAAAAGTGATTAAACAGCAGCGCGTCTGCACTCAAAAGATGGCGCGACAATATTGCTCTGATTCGCAGCGGCAACGCTGCCGCTGCCGCGGGGGTGTGCCACGCGTGTCACGTGGCTGTCGCGGCCAATCAGGCGAACCCGGAAACCGAAATCCAACTAAATCCGTTGCGGAAGTGATACACGCGGACAGGACGCCTTGTGCTCGTGCTTGTATCATGAGTTTGATGCCCTTGGAAGTCACCAGGCATGCGTTGTTCATGGGACGGGGTAGCACGGTGTGTAACCTCACTCGCTATTTGCATATCAATAGCTCCGGTCGTCAGGTGTGTTAAATACGTTCTCAGACACATTCACACCTAACCTTGTTGTGAAGACGTGTTACATTCCATTCGTAGAGGCAATTAGGCACTGTCTTTAGTCTGTGCCCAAGCGAGGGGACATTAAATGCGCATTCGCGGGAGCGCGCGCGCGCGCCGGGAGCGCGCGTGCACGTGGTGCGTGTCACCCCAGATGATTTCAATAACGCACCACTGGAAGTCACTAAGGTATGACGTAGGTTTGCTGCTAGAAGCCTCGAACCAAGGCGGTTTGGGAAGAATCCATTCCTCTGAAAGCGTTCAGGATTATTCCAGAACACATTAAAATTGTCAATGAAATTCAGTCCGTGTGTAATACAGGCAGATTCTAACCATGAATTAAAATTTAGGAGTCGACTAAAGGCTTCTTGTCCTCTGCGATAGCATGCAATTGGTCCACTGATGGATACATCCTGATATTTGTCTAGTGTGTTCATTAAACAAGTGAAATCCTCTTTCAATGTCTCTGTGCCCGTTTTCTTTCGCAGGATGTCAAACGATCCAGAGTGAATGACAATTTTTGTTATGTCCGGTCTGATGAGTGTTGGAAGTATTTCGGCCAGCTCTTTCACAGATGTGTTGTCTAGACATATATTTTCTGTGTTTGCCATCTCCACATACCTTGTTGTGGAATCTCCAATCAGTATGCAGTCTGTTTTCTGTGTGAGGTTGGTATTTTGGTATTTGGTATTTCCAACAGTTTTGGGGCCGTTTATTTTTGGATTAGGCCTAGTCTGCCGGTTCTTACCACAGTCCTGTGGCCTTGGTGAAGCCTCGCTAGCTATACCACTAGCCTTCTCAATAGCCGGCATGTTAACGCTGGTCTCGTACCTTTGGCGTCGGCTACCGCAACGTTCTCCTCGGTGCATGGTAGTCTCTTCGCTGTTTGCTGTTAGCTCAGTCTGGGTCGTGTTTGCTAGCCGCGTCGCTCGTGGCTATGTTTTCCTCATCGTCTCGTCGTTAGCGTGTGCTTCGCTAGTGTTAGTGTGAGCTCCGGTATTCCTGCTATTAGCGCCGTTAGCGTGAGCTCCGTTCCGCTCGCTGTTTGCTTCGCTAGCGTCGTTAGCCACGCTTCTAAGTCTCTTTGCTTTGGGTGTTGATATGCGTGTTTCCGAGAGTAAGTTGAAACTATTTCCTGGCGGTACCTGGGGTGAGGTAATAGTCGTGTTCCTGGTTCGTTTATTTCTCCTTTTATCCTTGACGGTTGTCCACTGCTTTGGTCTAGCTCCCTGCTTGTGCCAGGGACCGTCTTTTGGGTGGTGCTGTTCTGTAGCTAGCCTAGGCCAGGTCTCAATCATGGTATCGTTGGCTATATTTGTAGTAGCTTCAAAAATAGAGTCAATGAGTCGCTCATCCTGTTGGATTTGGTGCAGGATAGAAACTCGAGCCTCCAGCTCTACAATCCTCTTACTCATCCTCAGGCAGCTAGTACATTCTGTGGGAGAGCCGAGTTCCGGCATCTTCCCTTATTTATTGTCTTTTCAGGTTAGGCTAAACTGAAGCTAAGCTAGGTACTTAGCTGGTGATGGTGGGTCTTGTTTTCTTTCAGCCGGGGTCTTTATGAAGTATTCTTGCCTTTCATAAATATCCTCGCCTTCAGCAGTGCCCGACATAGTCCTTTGTGTGTAGCTGATAAGACGGAGACTTCTTCATCTCGCTGGTCCTCCCACGGAGAGATCTCGCTACTCGTCCTTTCGGTGAAGTACTGCGGTCATAAATCTAAATAAATAAATTCACAGTTCTGGAGAAGTACCATAGGAACTGGGAGTTAACGTACAGAGTATTTAGAGTTGAAAGGGCTATAATAAATCATTAAGGTAGCGATAGGTAGAAAAATACGGAGCGACAGTGAAAAGCAGCTTGCATGGCAGAAGCAGGAAGTGGTCCGTAGGAACCTTAGCAGACGGGACTAGAACACTAGCTGCAGGAGCTCTAGCGGACAAGACAAAATTGCTAGCTAACGAGGCTACATTAGCACTCCAAGATAAGCTAGCAGGGGCTCTAGTGGACAAGACTTGGATGCTATCAGCGGGAGCCCTAGCAGACGAGACTAAAAGACTAGCAGTTGAGGCCCTAGCGGACAAGACTGAGGCGCTATCAGCGGAAGCTCTAGCGGAAAAGGCTGAGATGCTAGCAGCAGTGGCTCTAGCGGATGAGACTGAAATGCTAGCAGCGGGAGCTCTAGTGGATGAGGTTAAAGGGCTAGCAGCAGGGGCTCTAGCAGACAAGGCTGAGGCGCTAGCAGTGGAAGCTCTAGCGGATGAGACTAAAGGGCTAGCAGCGGGGGCTCTAGCAGACAAGACAGAGGTGCTAGCTACAGAGGCTACACTAGCCGTCTGGGGTAGGCTAGCAGGGGCTAAGCTAGCCGTGGGGGCTGTGCGAGTAGCCTGGGCTGAACTGGCTGACGGGGCTACTCCAGCAGCAGAGGCCATGCTGGCAATAGGAATCCTGCTAGCTGCACTAGCTACAGGGGCTACACAAGCCATCTGGGGTAGGCTAGCAGGGGCTAAGCTAGCAGTGGGGGCTGTGTGTGTAGCCTGGGCTGAACTGGTTGACGGGGCTACTCCAGCAGCAGAGGCCATGCTGGCAATAGGAATCCTGCTAGCTGCGCTAGCTACAGGGGCTAAGCTAGAGGTAGAGGCTGTACTAGCGTGTGGAGACGAGGTCTTAGGGGTAGGGACCCTAACAGACGAGACAAGAGTACTAGCAGCCAGAGCTCTAGCGGGAGGAACTGGGACGCTAGCACCAGGGGCTCTAGTGGACGAGACTGAGATGCTAGCTACATGGGTTAAGCTAGCGGTAGAAACAGTACTGGTAGCCTGTGCTATACTAGTCGACGGGGCTACACCGGTAGCCGAGGTCATGCTAGCCACAGAGGCCCGGCTAGTATTACTAGCTAAAGGGGCTAAGCTAGCGGCACTAGCAACTGGGGCTAAGCTAGCGGCGGCGGCAGTGCTAATAGAATTAGCTGAGGTGCTAGCCACCGAGGCCCGGCTAGTGGTACTAGCTAAAGGGGCTAAGCTAGCGGCACTAGCAACTGGGGCTAAGCTAGCGGTAGCGGCAGTGCTAATAGGATTAGAGATGCTAGCCACCGAGGCCCGGCTAGTAGTACTAGCTAAATGGGCTAAACTAGCGGTAGCGGCTGTGCTAGTGGCCTGTGGAAACGAGGTATTAGGGGTAGGAACCCTAACAAGCGAAACTAGGGTACTAGCAGCCAGAGCTCTAGCGGGAGGTACTGAGACGCTAACAGCAGGGGCTCTAGTGGATAGGACTGAGACGCTAGCTACCGAGGTACTAGCGGCGCTACCTACAGAGGCTAAGCTAGCGGTAGCAGGAGTGCTAGTGGGGCTAGCTGAGGTGCTAACCACCGGTACCCTAGTAAGTGAGGCTACGCTAGCCTTCTTAGGCCTACTAACAACTAGCAGCGTGAGCTACGCTAGCTGACGGGGCTAAAGAAACAGCAATAGGGGCTATATTGCTAACAGACGGGGCTGAGGTCTTACTAGTAGTGGACGGGCTGAGGGTTGGAGCCCAGGACAACAGTCTCAGCGCTTTGGCCTTTTCCTCCATCAGGGAGTCCTGCTCCGCACTATGGGCCAACATGTCCATACGTTCGTCCAACGACGTCGATAGAAAGTCCCCTTCGAAAAAGGTCTTGATGGTGGAGATGACCTCGCCTGCTCTGACTGCAAGGTCCCAGAATGGCTTGTTCATACTGTTATGGGAAGTGTTGGTGGCGGGACCCAAGTAGTGCAGTCAGAGGAGGAAGGAGTCGGGAGACGAGAGTTGAAAAAATAATAATGTCTTTACTGAAGTCAAAACATGATGTACGAGAGAACACGGAACATAACAGAGGCTCGGCCAAGCCAGCGCGGGACAAGGAACAAAACAAAATGCTATCTACAAGACTAACCAGAAACGAACTTGGGAACACGAGAAAAACAAAGAACATCCAAAAAACGTGAGACACTAACATACACTTACTGATAACGAAAATACGTGAACAGGTCTGAAGACGAGGGCAGAGTGTAATCTCACAGGAACAAAACACTAAGACTGAGGTGAAACAGGACTGGGTAACTAACTAAACAGAGGCTAAGACAAGGTTGCGTTGGCGAGGTACTGAGACGAGAGTTGCTCCACGAGCTGATATGCGAATACAAAAATAAAAGACGAAACCGTAACAGGAAACTATGAACGAGCGCCGGACAATGGCGGGGCGAGATCCTAAATACTAAACACATGATTACCAAAATGGAAACAGCTGGGAGACTAGGGTAACAGAAACTGACGCAATGAATAACAGGGAACTAGACTAGACACTATACAAGACAGAATGAGTATGCAACCAGACAAGGACACTAGACTAAACAGGCAGGAATATTTACAGACACAAAAATCATAGGCAGCAATAAGGCAGAGATCAGACATGACAAATACATAATGATAGAATAACGGAATAGTGTCTGCCAGGAGTAGTACCGCCAAAGTCCACCGGAAGGTGCCAGAGGGTAATGTTCAGAATTGTTCAGAGTCAGGGGTGGACCACAACAATTAATGTATAAAGCAAAAGGTAATATACTTCCAGGAAACATTCAAGAACTGTTCTTTGATAGAGAGGGGGGTTATAATCTGAGGGGAGAACTCAATTTAAAAGTTCTTAGTGTACGCACTACCATGAGAAGACACTGCATTTCAATATATGGAGTGAAACTGTGGAACAGTCTGAATGTGGTGCTAAAACAATGTCCAAATATGAGACAATTCAAACTGAATTATAAGGAAATGATGTTCACGAGGTACAGCGATGAGGAAGGGATTTGACATTCACAGGTGTTTACATTTTTATTTTATTTCTTTCATGTTTTACATAATATATAGTTTTAGTTTTTTAGTTTTGCATAGATATATATTTGTTTCGTAAGGTTTTAAATTAGTACACTCATTTGAGTAGTGGAAAAGGGGTATGATTAAATAAGTGTATACTTCTTCCTACTCCTTTTCGAACATGTAAATTGAGTTATGTTTTTCTTTTTTCTTTCTTTCTTGAGATCAATGATTTGTTTTGATTTGATATTGTTTGTATTTATTTACATGTTCAAAATAAAGATTTCAAATAAAAAATCAAATGTATGAAGGAAATAGAAGCTTGAATAATTCCAGCAGGTTTAAATTAGGCGTAGGCTATAATTAGTTATTTGAATGTTCTTAATAGTCAATTAGCATAGGCTACTATTCAGTCAAAAGCCACAGTGGTTGTTTATAGAATTATTCTACTCTAATGAATATTTAATTGAGTAATATTTAATGTATTCTGGAACATTTAATACTCCCATTCATTAATTCATTCATACTCAACATTCATTCCCATAAAGTGCATAATGCAATGTATCCTATATGGATACACTGGTAAAACTGGTTTTAAATGCGCCCGTACATAAATAAATAAAATAGGACAAATAAAAAGTAGTAAAATGCAATGTGCTTTATCATTGCTAGGTGACAGCGACGACCTGATCAGACACTGGATCCTCATCCCATTCCTCAACCCTCAGAGTGCAGAGGAGATGCTCAGGCACATTCAGCCGTTGAGTGCACAGCGGGTCCTACTAATCACCACAAAGTACCAGAAAATACCCTAAAGTACCCCAAAAGTTTCAAGTTTCAAGTTTCAAGTTTCTTTAATAGTTGTCATACAGAAGTACAGAATACTTTTATACAAAATGCTTCTTACTGTTACGCTCCAGAGACTGTGCTAGACAAGATAAGTATGAAATAAAATAGTATAGCATGTAAAATAGAAGTAAAAATAGAGGTCACAGTGTTCAGTATAGACATATGTACAATGTTCGATGCAGAATAGAAGTAACTGAGTTACCATACAATATACAATATACTATGCAATGTACTAATATACAATACTATATAGTGCAAAGCAGAAATGGGATGAGGTACAATTTAGGTACAATTTACAGTAAGGTGTACGAGTTGTAGTGCAAATCCTTTACCAATAAATATAAAGTGTGTTTAGGTGATCTAAAGTGTGGAGAGTGGGTGCTGCAGTGTGTTGTTTGTTTAAAGTGAGTGTGTGCGTGTGGATGTGTGTGCTGTGTGCATTTGATGGTTGTTGCATAGTGTTTATTGTTCGTTGAGCAGCCTGATGGCCTGGGGATAGAAGCTTCTTCTGAGTCTTTCTGTGCTCGCCTTGAGACTCCGGTATCGCTTGCCTGACCGCAGCAGTTCAAAGAGGCAGTTGTTTGGGTGGCTGGAGTCCTTGATGATTCTCTTAGCCTTACCCCTGCACCGCTTGTTGTAAATGTTCTGGAGGGTGGGAAGCCCCCCTCCAATTGTGCGTTCGGCTGAACGTGTCACTCTCTGTAGTCTGCTTCGGTCTTGTGCAGTGCTATTCCCAAACCAGGATGTGATGTTGCCAGTCAGGATGCTCTCTATTGTACATGAGTAGAAGTTCTTAAGGATCTTCTGACTGACTTGGAACTTCCTTAGGCGCCTGAGGAAGTAGAGGCGTTGTCGTGCCTTCTTCACAACACTGTCAATGTGTGTGGTCCATGTCAAGTCCTCGGATATGTGGGCTCCGAGGTACTTAAAACTGTTCACTCTCTCAACCGGTGCCCCGTCGATGCTGAGGGGGCTGTAGTCCCTGACCCCCGACCTCCTAAAGTCCACAATCATCTCCTTTGTTTTGCTGACGTTCAGGGAGAGGCTGTTCTCCTGGCACCATCCCGCCAGGACCTTGACCTCTTCCAGGTAGGCCCTCTCGTCGTTTGCAGAGATCAGGCCCACCACTACTGTGTCGTCAGCAAATTTGATGATTGTGTTGTTACTCCGCTGAGCCACACAGTCATGTGTGTACAGGGAGTAGAGGAGGGGACTCAGAACACAGCCCTGGGGGGCCCCTATGTTGAGGGTGATGGATGAGGAGGTGCAGTTGCCTGCTCTCACCACCTGGGGTCTGCCCGTCAGGAAGTCCAAGACCCACTGGCAGAGGTCATAGTTCAAGCCCAGGTCCCTGAGCTTGGCTATGAGTTTGGAGGGGACTATGGTATATACCCCAAAATACCCCAAAGTACCCCAAAGTATACCCTAAAATACCCCAAAGTACCCCAAAATACCCCAAATTACCCCAAAGTAGCCCAAAATACCCCAAAGTATACCCCAAAATACCCCCAAAGTACCCCAAAATACCCCAAAGTATACCCCAAAATACCCCAGAAGTACCCTAAAATACCCCAAAGTACCCCAAAGTACCCTAAAATATTCCAAAGTACCCCAAAATACCCAAAAGAACCTCAAAGTTCCCCAAAGTATACCTAAATGTACCACAAAATATACACACTCACAATAAAATGATTTGTTTAGCCTAGCGGAGTGCCTCGTTTTCTTTCTTTTATTCTTTATTCTTTATTATTATTATTATTATTATTATTATTATTATTTAATTTGTTCTTGTTTAACTGTGGATTGTGTGTTTCTTGTATAATGGTATAAATTATTATTTTGTGTAAATTAGGTTGTACGCCGACCATTAAGTAAATACTTGTTTAGTTTAGGAATAAGGGGCAGGTCTATCTATTCCGCTTCCTGCTCCTTTTGTCCATGGAATGATATTTATGATTGTGTAATGAAGAAACTCTGATTGTATTGATTCCATGTGGCAAATAAAAACTCTGAACTGAACTGAACTGAACTGAACTCATGGTACCTCTAACATAAGGTTTACTTAGCCATAATGTGAATTAAACCATTATGTCAATTTCTTAACAAGATAGCACATCAACATCAAGTGATGGTGTGGTCCCAATTCACATAGTTGGTTCCAGGCTTCATACTCAAACATTTAATCTACTTTATGGCCTCTGTAGAAAGGCATGGACTTAATAGCCAGATAGTCTTTGCATGATAAGTCTTACTGATGACATTGATCATGTGTTTGAGTGTTAAAATACCTTTGGATGAACTCCAGTGTGGATGATCCAATGGAAGGATACTCCAGGTTGAAGACATAGTAGCTGCTACCCCATGCAAAAAGAATGGGTGTGGGCCCATCACAACTTGTCCCTCGATGGATAGCATCCATCCAGCAGGCTTCATTGTGTCACCTGAAATGAACAGATACCCCATCATGCGTTATTGTGGATAGGTACATTCCTGCAAGGACATGACACAGAACCCTCCAGTTCAGGTGGACAGCACTTTTCTACTCCACCATCAGATGGGTATAGGCTATACTTATCAGCCTGTAAAAGCTTCAGAGTCCCTGTGCAGATCGAAAAATCCGGCTAAAGGACAAAGCAACTCCTAGCCCTCCGGTTACAAGTGCAGATGGAATGGAGAGATGTCAGCTCAGGATATTATTTATAAGCGTCATATTTGTGCTGTATCACAAACTGGACTTGATGGGAGTGCAAGAGATGCAATGCCTTCTGTCAGATTTCCACCCTCGATGCAAAGGAACACATAAGCTCTTTTTCAGTATCCTATACCTCATTGATAGTGGAGCAGAGTCTATAGCAGAGTATATAGCCAACCAGGTCAGAAAAGCAGGAAATCCTGTATAAACAGGAAAAATCAATTGCAGATAGGAAAATCCGGCTAAAGGACAAAGTAACTCCTAGCCCTCCGGTTACAAGCGCAGATGGAATGGAGACATGTCCCGCTCTGAGCCTTACGAGATACTTCTATCTCCTGTGATACCTAATGTATCTCCCACGAATAAAAAACACATGCACCCCACCTGTATGGGGCCCCGCCCCTTATGGTGGCACCACCCATATAACCATGACTCTGGTCATGAAACACCCTTCCTCTATTTTCGTCCCAGCGTATTGGATGCGTGCACCATACGAGCTAGCGGAATGAAAAGATTAAGGAAGATTAATAATGTTGAGGGCTTACCGGAGAGTTGTTTTTCCCTGGATTCTCTGGAGCTTGTTTCGACGACACATGAGACCTATGCTGGTGGTTCCTCGGCTGACGGCGACGGACCGAGGGGCAGCGTACAAGGTTTGGCTAACGGGTCGGCTTGTACAAAGGTGAGGTCTGTGTCAGTAGGCGTCAATGTCGGTGTTGGTCGTGCTGTGGAGTATGTTTCGGCACCGGGGCCGGGGCGGCTTGGCGATCGTTCCACTGTAGTGGGCGATGTCTTGGCGATCCTGGAACATGCTGTTGACGCTAATGCTAATGCTACTGCTACTGCTAATGCTACTGCTGCTTCTTCTGCTAACGCTGGTGTTGACACTGGAATGTCTAATAATCCCCGCCGCGGGATTCCGCTTTTCCCTCCTCTTGCCAGCTTCATTGATGAAGGTCAGTCGGTGGTGGGTGTGGGGGGGTTCGCTGAGCTCTATTTACCTTTTTTGCGGGTGAAGGGGCTGACGACGGGGTGCAGCCCGGGGGTACCTTGGCTAAGTAGCCAGGTAGCTTCTTTTTTGTGCCCAGGCGGGGATGAACGACGTTCCGCCCGGCCGTTGCTTGATAGCATGTCGGCTCGGAGGGTGGCAGTATGGACGAATGAGTGGTATACTGCTGCAGGATGGCATTTAGCGGCGGCCAGTGTTGTGGCTCAGCTGGCTACTTTCCTATCCAAGATGGCGTCGGGTTGTAGGTCTTTGGGTCCAACCGACACTATGAACGTGATTCATGTTTGTGGTGTTATAGAGATCTTGACTCAGTCGCAAGCTATAACTGCGGGGAGGATTCGGATGCTATCGACTTTGGTTGTTAGGCATCTTTGGTTGGAGCAGTCTCCTCTTGGGGAAGAGGATAGGTTTTCTCTCCTCACGACTCCTTTTTCCACAGATAGTCTTTTTGGGCGTTCTGTGGAGGCGCAGGCGGTTTTTGATTCGGGTCCTACACCGCCTCACGCTGTGCAGCCAGGGGTGGGAGCACGGTCTCGTCAACGACTGTGGCGAGATCCTCGACAGGCGGCCATGTTTCCCCCGCCAGTGGTGCCCTGGTTGGAGAATCGACAGGGTATCGCAAGGCCGACAGTCTTGGCGGCCGAGGGATCGGCCATTTTGGGTGATTTCGGGGTTGGTAAACCACCCCGTCGTCATTTTGCCGCGAGCAGCCCGCTCCCCGTTCAGTCCGCTTTCTGTTACCCTCAGAAGCGGGGCTCTGAGTGTTCTCCTTTGGCTGCGGGCCGCGAACCTTCTTTGAAGCGTATGCGGCCCCATTCTTCACTTCTCATGGAGACAGGGGCTGACACCCAGTTGATGGCTGAGCCTGGGTCTGTCCGTGAGAATGTTCCGTCGTCGCGTGGTTCCTACACCGCAGGTTGTGGGTGGGTGGAACCTGGTGTTACAGCTGCCACTAGCTCCAGTGGTCAGCAGGGGGACTCGGTGCCTCTTCCGTTGAATGCTCAGCAGGGGTTACCCCGGCTTCGCCCTCGCCAGGCGGGGTATCGCGCTGTTGCCTCCCACTCCCGTCAAACCGGCAGTGGTCTGCAAAGGAGAGGCTGGCGTGATTTGAGTGGTAGCAATATCACTGCAGGGCTTCGGCGTGTAGGAGCCCATGGGGTCCTCAGGCCTTGCGTGTCTGGCTGCGGAACGGCTCCTCAGCGTGTGCTGGAGGGGTGTTCAGGGGGTGAGTGTGTGTCCACAAGTTTGATGACCACTCCTCCCGTATCAAACCGGCCCTTTCTGTCGGGGTCCCCCCTTGGGTGCTTTGCACGACGGGGGGGACCGGGCCAATTATCTGCTGTTCCTTGCGGCCCAGCGTCAGTTGACGGCGGGGGCGCTGTGGGATTATATTCACATATGGCGACGGGAATGTCCCTTGAATCGGTGGATGAGGAGAACGTTAGAGGCGGGGCTGGTTTTGCAGTTTGCGCGGCCCCATCCTCCGTTCTCAGGTTTGGTGCCGACCCTATTGTTAGGGTCGGGCGCGGTGACAGCCCTGGCCGACGAGATCCAATCTCTGTTGGCGAAGCAGGCCGTCGTTGTGGTCCCGAGAGAGGACGCAATGTCAGGCGTCTACTCCCGTTATTTTCTGGTGCCCAAGAAAACTGGGGGGGTCAGACCTATACTGAATCTGTCCATGTTCAATCGGTTGATTGTAGTGAGACCGTTCAGGATGTTGACCGTCCGACTCCTTCTGCTTGCTGTCAGGAGGAGGGACTGGTTCACCTCCATAGACCTGAAGGATGCGTATTTTCACATACCCATTTTCCCTCCTCACAGGAAGTTCCTACGGTTCCTGTTTCAGGGCGTAGCGTACGAGTACCACAGAATGCCGTTCGGTTATTCTCTGGCTCCCCGCACATTCACCAAGTGCGTGGCGGCTGCTCTGGGGCCTTTACGTCGTCGGGGGATACGAGTTCTGTTCTATCTCGACGACATTCTGCTCCTCAGCCGTTCAGAGGAGGTTGCCAGGTCTCATACTCGACTGGTGGTGGAATTCCTCACCAGCCTGGGTTTTGCTGTGAATTGGAAGAAGAGTACCCCTCTTCCCAGTCAACAGGTGGAGTACTTGGGCTTGACATTGAGGTCGAAGCCCATGCTTGCGACCCTCTCGGAGCAGCGTCGGGGGGATCTCCGTCACGCGCTCGGGGGTTTCCGTCTGGGAGGGACGGTTACGGCGCTGCAGGTGATGCGTCTGCTGGGCCTTATGTCGGCGGCCCACACGGTGGTTCCTCTTGGCCTCCTCTTTATGAGGCGGATACAGAGGTGGTTTCTCTCTTTGAGAATAGATCCGGTGTGGGGCAAAGGGAGACGGTTGACGGTTCCTTTGTCGATATGGGGGGATCTCGCCCACTGGGGGAGGCTGGGTATCCTCTCCGCTGGGGTCCCCATGGGCAGCAGTGGCTCCCACGTCACGGTTTTCACCGACGCCTCTCTCACAGGTTGGGGAGGGGCGTTTCGGACCCATGCAGTGGGGGGCAGCTGGACGGGTCATGCCGACCCGGCTGTCCTGCATATCAATGTGTTGGAGTTGAAGGCGGTCCTCCTGGTCCTCAAACGGCTCGGCCACCTGGTGGTAGGCGAACACGTTTTGATCAGGACGGACAATGTGACGGCGGCGGCGTATATCAACAGGCAGGGTGGGACTCGTTCCGCCCGCCTGCTCCGGGTGGCGCGCAAACTGTTGCTATGGGCATCCCGCAGGCTGCGCAGTCTGCGGGCGCTCCACGTTCCTGGTACGGAAAATGTGGCGGCGGATATAATGTCTCGGGGCGGTCCTCGTCGCGACGAGTGGGAACTCCGCCCCGACATAGTCGGACAGATCTGGGATCGGTTCGGGAAGGCCTCGGTAGATCTGTTTGCGTGCCGACGTTCTCACAAGTGCCCCTTGTGGTTCTCGCTCAGTCGAGCGGATCATCCCCCCTTGGGGGTGGATGCCTTCTCGACCTTTCCATGGCCGCCCGGTCTTCTGTACGCCTTCCCTCCTGTACAGCTGTTGAGTCAGCTGTTGGAGCGGATACGGAGGGAGCGCAGGACGGTGATCTTGGTCGCGCCGGACCGGGGCACGTCAGTGTGGTTCCCGGTCTTAATCCAGCTTCTGGTCGCTCCTCCTTGGGTCATTCCGTGGTCAGCGACGGCCCTCTCGCAGCACAACGGAGTGCTTGTCCAGCCTCCGGTGTTGGGTCAACGCCTGGTGGTGTGGCTGGTGGGAGGGTGAGTCTGGAGAGGATGGATCCCGCAGTGGTTGATACCATCTGGTGTGCGCATGCTCCCTCCACTGTCGCGGTTTACGCGGGCGGGTGGCGTGCGTTCCAAGAATGGTGTAAGGGGGGGGGCTGGGACCCAGTCTCCTGCCCCCTGGATGCTGTTCTGGGTTATCTCCAGTCTCTTCTTGGTAGGCTGTTGGCTTCGACAGTGAGGGTATATGCGGCAGCTATATCCTCCTGTCATGAGGGTTTTGAGGGGACTGTTTTGTTCAGCCACCCTCTTGTGAAGCGTTTCCTGCTTGGCGCTCTACGCGTTAAGCCGGTGCAACGCTCCTTGGCTCCGACTTGGGATCTTCAATTGGTCCTCGGTCGGTTGTCCTTGGCCCCGTTTGAGCCGCTCGAGCAGGCGCCGTTGGAACGGCTGTCTTTCAAGACCGCGTTCCTACTGGCTGTCACTTCCGCTAAACGCGTGGGTGAGCTCTGTGCTCTCTCGGTACGTCCAGAGTGCCTGTCTTTTCGGACCGATTGCGGTGCCACTCTGCGACCTAATCCTGCTTTCGTGCCTAAGAATATCCGGAGTTCCTTCCGCTCCCGGGATATTGTGGTTCAGGCTTTTCGTCCTCCTCCTCACGCTAGTGAATTAGATGCGGGCCTTCACCTGTCATGTCCAGTCCGTGCTTTGGGGATTTACCTCAGCCGTACTCAGGGCTTCAGGGTTACCGACCAGCTTTTTGTCTGTTACGGTGGGGCTCGTGCTGGTAAGGCACTGTCGAAGCAGCGCCTGTCCCGTTGGTTGTGCGAGGGTATTGCCCTCTGCTACACGTTGGCTGGGCAGGATCCCCCTGGGGGCGTCAGGGCGCACTCCACTCGTGGGGTGGCTGCCTCTGCCGCTCTCCTGGGTGGGGCCTCGGTGGAGGACATCTGTGCTGCAGCTTCATGGTCCTCACCGGGCCCCTTTGTAAGGTTTTACCTCATGGACATGACCGGGGGTTCTGTCTCCCAGGCGGTTCTGGGGTCTGTGGCCTTTCCTGCTTCCCGTCCTTTGGTCGGGTAGCAGGAGTGTATGGGTATGGGCCACAGTGTGTTGAGTCACACGTGGTTCCGCCTGTACGGTGTGTTCAAGGGGTTCTAGCTCCCTCTTGTTCGCATTCAGGTGGAGTTGACTGCGCCCCCCCTTCGTTAGGAAGGATGGGGTGACAGGGCTCCCTGCACCCCTTGATGTGGGCTTACGGGTCCTCAGGGGGTACATCTGTCGGGTCTCGCGCCCGCTCTTCCCCATTATCTCGTAAGGCTCAGAGCGGGACGCGATGCAAATACGAAATATAACGATAGGTTATGTAGATAACCTAGTTATATTAGTATTGGCTAAGCGTCCCGCTCTGCGCGCCCTGAGTTCCCTCTTGAGGGATCTTTTCCTGGGACAGGTTTTTTGGCGAGGAAGGGTGTTTCATGACCAGAGTCATGGTTATATGGGTGGTGCCACCATAAGGGGCGGGGCCCCATACAGGTGGGGTGCATGTGTTTTTTATTCGTGGGAGATACATTAGGTATCACAGGAGATAGAAGTATCTCGTAAGGCTCAGAGCGGGACGCTTAGCCAATACTAATATAACTAGGTTATCTACATAACCTATCGTTATATGAATATAGTGACGCTCTGCGTCTACTGGAATACACTCTCATATCAGTTCTAGCACTGAATAAATCTTCACATGCACCTATATACACCCACTTTCAGCCTGTTTGTTTATTATTATCCATGCAAACTGCTCTGATCAATATATCACCCATACTACATAAAGCATTTAACGACGATCACGGAATTATAAACGACCCCCCCCCCCCCTCCGTTCATCCGCGCATGATCAGTCATAACGTTTAGGATCATGTACAGTTGAGATTTTTAATATAGCGTGGATCGGCAACAAACGGCATTTGATCATCTATATATGCGTTTATGCCTATATCTCACGTTCTAGGAATGACTGCAGAAAACGATAAAAACATATTTATATTCTAGACGGTATTTTCGTATGAATGTTTGAATGAAAAAGTAAAAGTTCCTACATCCTGAACGATAGATAATGGATGTTGAATGGGCCATAGTAATGTCAATTTAGCAATACAATTTAAAAAGTTATAGCCCTGCAAAGAAGGTGAACATCTCCATAGACTTACAGTGCTGGCAGAGA